>NC_090931.1:252980585-253285585 GCF_040938575.1 Ambystoma mexicanum | reverse complement strand
CCCTGAGTTATTTCAGTAGCTGACAGAGCAGTGAAGTCTTCCCTCTCAGGAGGGGAAGATGGTGGGAGTAAGGAACAGCTTAAAAATACATAAGAACTCAATAAAGGAATATCCATACAGTATACCTACTGAAAAGTGCATGCTTTATTTAAAGTTGTGCATAAAAGAAAGATCTTATTTGAAGGTAAGTACTTAAAAGTAGAAAAGGAGTGCTAAAAGCAGCAAGGTGCTTTTAGAAGGATCCAACCAAGAAACTAAACAAGCGAGCCACAATTACTTAGCGATAAATAATACTTTAGGATAGTTTTATATAGGATCAAAGTTTTCCCTTAGAGAACAATGGAACAAAGTCAATATGCAGGTCTGGAGGTACTGGAGAAAGGAACCAGTAATGGATAAGGAGGCAGAAGACCCTCAAGATTTTGACCTGGCGAGACAGAAGGTTCCTTGGGACAAAGGGTCAGAGATCTCTTACAGTATTGGGTTTTCAATTCTCATTGTTGAAAATCAAGCAACAAGGACGACAGTCAAAGCCACTGGTATTGGAAGAACTGGACTAATATTGAAGACAAGTTTCGAGGACGCCACAAGAATGACCAACAATTTAGTGGACTGCGGCACAGCAACAACATCATGTCAACAAAATGTAGACCTTTCAAAACAGTGGATGGTGCGCCAATCAAGACTGAGCAATGAGGAACAGGGCAAGGTAGCTCCCCTTGGATGAAAGATAGCTTCAGCCTGATGAGTTTAGCGATGGGGTACCACTTGAGGAGAACAGAAAATAAATTGATCAAGCAAAGGGTTCCCAAAGACAGGTTTCCTCTGGTCAGAAAATACTTTGTCTTTCCTTTAGGTGATTGGGAGACGAGCATCATCACTTCTTCTTCTACCAGATACATCAGGTAGTACACACACACACACACACATCCAAGCCCCCCCCCCCCCAAGGGCCAGTTCATAACACATAAAAAACACCAGTCAGCCATTTTGCACCGGCTCAGGGAACAAAATGCTATTGATGTTATAAAAATAGCTACACTGGCAGTGCATCCTCTAAAGAATAAAGAGCTGCCACCCGCCTGCAACACGGACCCACTGTCTATGTAGGAAAACCTACAAAGGATCGAACTGGGGCACTTTTGCAAAAACCTTGCCCTGGTACCACTATGGTCACACGGTGCCGGTGCTCCTGTGTCCCCATTCCCATGGAGTCCTATGGGACTCCATGGATGGGGATTAACAAAATTGCTGGCGCCTGACTTCCCGGCTGGCGGACTTGGAATAGCCCGGTGGTACCGGGAAGACAGGCGCTGGTAATTTTTTACAGGTCCGGCGGCAGCCCGCCGGTTGCGCCAGCAGGGTTACCGCCGGACCCGTAATGTGGCCCAATGTCTCTCTGTATAACGTTTTCTTTGCTTTGAACTGAGAGCTCCATGACAGTTGGGTTCTACTGGACCCTCTGTCACTTTTTCCTTTTTGTATGCAAAATAAACTTGTTTTCCTTGCAAAGAGGTGCATCAAGCGTTTTCCTTAGAGGATTGTTTTTTTCTTTGTCTGGTTGTCTGGAGGTCTGCCTTACAAATTTGGCGACCCAACGCTATCCCAGACTCTCCGCATTGACAGAGGATTCCTGGCCGCAGATCTAGAAGGGCCGCACCCACCTGCAGTGACCAATCCCCCTGTGCACAAATTGGAGAGGTTTACAGGAGACGTGTTCCCTGAATTGCTGAGAACTCTTTAGAGCGGGGCACTGCTCCCGGATTGTGGTGGCCGTTGATGGGACCCCCTGATGGAGGAATTTGGGAGAGCACATAGATGTAAGTGCACTTTTTGCGGCAGAAAACAATGTGGGTGTGGGGTGTGTGAGTGTTGGGGAGTGTGACAGTGTGTTGTGGGTGGAGTGGATGTGGAATGGAAAGACCACGTGGCATTATATATTTTTTACTTGATTTATATTATATGAGATAAAAGGATGATGGAGTAATGGGATCATCTCTGATTGGGAGGAGACGACAGCACTGTATGATTAAAAGAAAAAGAGGGGGCGTGAGTACAAGAAGTCGTTTTGGTGTTTTTTTATGTGTTTTTATTGTGGTGGTGTGGACTGTGGTGGTGTCCGGTTTTGTTTCATTTATATCACACGGCCCGGGGTAGCGGCCATGAAGTTATGGTTAAGTTTCTAAAATCATAGGAAGAGCACTTTTAACTTATAACTTCGCTCCCCCTGGAGGAATTCTCACCAAACTTTGCAAAATAAGTATATGGGCAGCTCTGAATTTTTTTGCCAGGATGGGTGAGGTTTCGTGAAGGGGGGGTGTCCCAAAATTATTTGTTTCCCCATAGACTGAATGGGGAAAAAATTTGCGCATGGCTGCAGGCCGAACGGCTGGATGGATTTTCACCAAATTTGTGTTTGGTGAAAATCCGACCAGTACTTTTGTTACAAATTGGTGAAATGTACGTTCCAAAAAATTATTGATATCTGGGTCCGCTCCGCAGACCCCTTTCCCAGTTCGCTCTGTGGACCGAAGTCTCAATGGCCTGCGGTATGCCGTGATATTGCCGAATATTGGATGCGTCCGGTGGTTGGCTGGAGGGAAGCGTGCTGTGCGTCAACTTTTTTGGGAAACACTGCCATGGTGTATCGGAGGATAGCATGGCGGCGTAAGGGTCTGGAAAATGTGGCGTATGCCATGTGTTGACGGCAAGAAGGGAGGGAACGGGTGGGGGAGTGAGAAGTGGTTCATGTGACATATGTAGATATAGGTAGAAGAAGACAGAGGAGTGCCTGCAGTTTTCGCGCGTACTGCATCATATCGCGGGTAGCTAGACAGGCGAGTACTTTGTGTGGTGATTGGAGGCACGTGTCGTAACACCCCGATAGCTTCTGGCGCTAACTGTTTGCAGCAACCTCTTTCCGTGGTGAATGGTGGTAGGTGAACTTCAGAAGGGGAATGAATTGCACATGACATAGGTTGGGTGGGAGCGTGGTTGGCTGTGCTATGAGGATGGAATGCGGTAGTTGGGCACATGGTGGCATGCATGGGTGCAGGCAGTTGCGGTGGGTCTGTGGAAGGATTAGATTATTGGGTGCCTGGGCGAAGGGCGTAGACCATAGGCCTTGCTCTCAAGAGTGTAGGGCTTAAGAATACGCACTGCAGCAACGCAAGTCCGGCTCTGCATCCGGTAGAGGGTGATGCTTGCATAGTGTGGTGTGTGCAGATTGATTCCAGTAGGGCCAGTGCTGTGAACCGATTTTGGGTAGTTTGGCAGTGACACAATAGTTAGGGAATGGAACTGGGGATGGCCATAGCATGTCAATGAACTTGCACAGGGGTGCAGGACAGAGTGTTCTCTTTCTACATTATGGTAACTGTTGTAATTTGATGCTGCATAGTTCCATGGTGGTGCGCAGTTTGGGTTGGAGTGCTGGTGGTAGTGCTGTGTATGTGGATAGTCGAAGTTGTTGACATGGTGAAATGGATGGTGTCATTATGTAGCTGTGAGAGTGTTGAAGGCCTAGACTGTTGGGTACATGGCTGAAGGCTTTAGGCCATAGGCCATGCACTCAAGAGGCTAGGACTTGAGGACACACATAGTAGTAATGCAGTTTGGATTCTGTAGCAGTTAGAGGGTGCTGACCTGTAAGGAATGGGTGTGGAGACGCAACGCAATAGAGCTGCAGAAGTGAGCTGCTATGCGTGCATGTTTGGTTTCACAGGTGAGGACACTGCTACAACATGGTTAAGTGTTTGCTGTGTACTTATTGATGGTGCTGTGAAATGTCATGCATTGTGGGCACTGGGTGCTGGGTTTGCATACTGTCAATATGGAAGAGGTTATGGTAGAAGTGCACTTTAAATGTCCTTGGTTACTATGCTGTGTGCTACGTTGGTGAAGTAGGGCCAATGTTGTGAAAATGTTGTGGTTAGGTTGGTAGTCACACAATACTTTGTGAATGGGTGTGGGTAGGGGTGTTAGAGGCTGTGGTATGTTTATGGATTCTGCTGATAGCAACCAGTTTGCGTGAATGGGTGTTTTATGGTGTGGGGGAGTTGGGTAGAAGTGCTGCTATCTGTGTATGTAACGTTTCTGTGTAATGTGAGCTGGATCCATAGTGTTATGATGGGTGTGGGCAAGGGTGGACTGTTGTGTGCATGGCCAAAGGTGTGCTGGGTGTGCCTCAGGATTTTTGTGGATGTTCAAATAGTGCATCCTTTAGCACAAGTTTCGGGTGGAGGGGCTTGAGTGCACTGAGAGTGTTTAACGGTAAATATGGAGTGGTGTACAGAAATGATGGTGAGCAATGCAGAGGTTCAGTATGTGATTGGTAGATGCGTGTGCAGGTTGGATAGGAGTGCTGGTGGCAGTGGTGTGTATGTGGATTGCCGTAGTTGGTAATATGGTGACATGCATGGTGGCATTACGTTGTGTTGCGTGTGTTCAAGGCCTACCCTATTGGGTGCATGGCCGAAGGCCGTAGGCCATGCATTGAAGAGCCTAGGACTTGAGGAAACCCACGCCACTAATGCAATTTTGACTGTGCATCAGGTAGAGGGTGGTGACCTGTAAAAAATGTTTGTGGAGCACATTTCAGGAGCCATAGAGCAGCAGAAGTGAGCTGGCAGGTGTCTATGTTTGTTTTCGCAGGTGAGGTCACTGGTACAACATGGTAAAGGTTTGGATGTGTGATTGGAGGTGGTGAAATGAGAAGTCACGTAGTGTGGGCACTGGGTGCAGTGCGTGCATACTGTCAGTATGGAAGAGGGTATGGTTGAAGTGCAGGTTTTATGGGTTTGTTACTATGCTGTGTGCTGATTTGTTGAAGTAGGGCCAATGTTGTGAAAATGTTGTGGTTAGGTTGGTAGTGACACAATACTTTTTGAATGGCCGTGGGTAGGGGTGATGAAGGCTGTGGTATGTTTGTAGATGCTGCTAATTGCGACCTGTTTTCGTGAATGGGTGTTTTATGGTGTGAGGGAGCTGGGTTGAAGTGCTGCAATGTATGTTATGTTTGTGCACAATGTTAGCTGCCCACCTGGTCGCATGCATGGATTCATAGTGTTGTGCTGGGTGTTGGCAAGGTTGGAATGTTGTGTGCATGGTGAAAGGTGTGCTTGGTGCGCTGCAGGAGGCCATAGGCCGTAGGCCACGCATTGAAGAGCCTAGAACTTGAGGAAAGCCACGCCACTAATAACATTTTGACTGTGCATCAGGTAGAGGGTGGTGACCTGTAAAGAATGGTTGTGGAGCACATTCCAGAAGCCCTAGAGCAGCAGAAGTGAGCTGGCAGGTATGTATGTTTGGTTCCGCAGGGGAGATTGCTGGTACAACATGGTAATGTTTTGGATGTGTGATTACAGATGGTGCAATGAAAATTCATGCAGTATGGGTACTGGGTGCATTGTGTGCATACTGTCAGTATGGAAGAGGGTATGGTTGAAGTGCAGCTAATATGGGTTTGTTGCTATGCTGTGTGTTTATTTGGTGAAGTAGGGCCAATGTTGTGATTAGGTTGGTAGTGACACAATACTTTGTGAATGCTAGTCGGTTGAGGTGGTGGAGGATGTGGTATGTTTGTGGATGCTGCTAATTGCGACCTGGTTTACTGAATAGGTGTTGTATGGTATGAGGGAGTTGAGTTGAAGTGCCGCTATGAATGTTACATTTGTGCACAATGCTAGCTGCCCACATGGACGCGTGCATGGATTCATAGTGTTGTGCTGGGTGTGGGCAAGTGTGGACCGTTGTGTGCATGCTGAAAGGGGTGTTGGGTGTGCCGCAGGATCATTGTGGATGCTGAAATAGGGCATCCTGTAGCAAAAGTTTCTGTTGTTGGGGCTTTGGAAGCAAAGGGAACGTGTTCTGAGAGTGTTTAACGGGAAATATGGAGTGGTGTCCAGAAATGATAGTGTGCAATGCCGAGGTGCAGTATGTGATTGGTGCAGGCATTTTTGAACATTTCACAGCCGCCAATAGCTGCCAATAAGGGAGTTTTGGAAAAATGCTAGTGCAAAGGGAAGAAATATTGTGTCTGCTTTACTGAGGCGTGCCCCTATCTGTAGCTGAGAAAGCGCACTTGCCACATCATGGCCTTGTGAGCATGGAGCCTTTGCAAATGCAACTGTGGGGATTCTCCAATGAGGTTTCGTGGGTGTGGTTCACAGGAAGGGGCAGTGACATATTTACCCAAACTTCGATGCAGTGAGGTTGGCAGAGATGGACAGACGGCGAGTGCTTATATTCGGGGATACCTTTGTGCACGATCTGCACAGGTATGCCGTGGAAAGAGGCTTTAAAACTGACTTTCAGTTAGAAGGAGTGCAGGCTTTTTGGGGCATAGTTTATGAGTGGGGTTTCGGGTGCATGGATCTCCTTTGCAAATGTGTGGCCTCTGTTGGTACTGTAGATGTGGTGGTCGTGCATTTTGGAAGACTACATTTGGGGCACATGTCGTGCTCACGTTTGCTAGCTTACTTAAAGAAGTTGACGACAGCCGTGATGCAGATGTTTCCTACAGCAAAGATGATTTTCTCATCGATGACACCAAGAGGAAAATGGGACCATGCCGGTGTAACTTTTCCACAGCCAGAGGTCGGGAGATGTTGGATAAACAGAAGCATGTGCGACTTTATGTGCAGTGCTGGGATGTTCAGCACCGACTATGAAAGCATTAGTAACCAGCAAGAATACAAGTGGTTACAAGGAAATGGCATTTTTTTTACCTCCATTGGCAATGCTGTTGTGTTTGCCACTCTGAACGAAGCGTTGCAGAGAATCCTGTAGAAATGTAAGCTAAGCATTCATCTCCAGTCGAGAGAAATGTCAGGAGGAGAAGCAAACAGACAGCGAGCAAAAACTAGAAAAGAAAAATTTATGAATGCACGTACATAAGACAAACACGAAAAAACAAAAAAACTAAAATATATAAGTGTTTTTAGAGACAGTACTAAAGACACAATCCCCAATCCTGTTTTACATTGCCCCCCCAAACCGCTCTCCCTTCTGTTTGTAGTACGGTAATGTGACAGATTCCGCAGTACTTTGAGTATTAGATGTGGCATATCCGGCTCATTTTAGGATGGCAGACATGGAATTGACACTGTGGAGGCTAAGCCATTGGGCAATGTGGTTGCTGGTTGTGGTGTGTACACAAACACTGTGACAGAAGGTCTGTTTGTACAGATAAATGTAGGAGAAGTGGTGGCTGGACTGTTAGGGTTATAGAAAACAGTCCCCAAGTGCAGGGTTTGGCAGAAACACAGTGCAGGGGTGGAAATGTAGAGAGGGAGGTGTCCTGGAGCACAGATTATAGGGCGGGTAGGAAACAGTCCACAATATTTTTTAGCCAGGAACTGAGAGGGGAGAGGAGGGGAGAATGAAGAAGCACATGGAAAGGTTTTCAGGTGCTTTCAGACCCTAACATGTTTCTCCTTAAGGTCCAGGGAGACAGAGAGTCTGTTCCAGAAGGACACCCCAGCAGAAGAAACACATCTAGCACCAGCTGGTTGCGTGCAGAAACAACTGACCCTGAGGGAGTAGGAGGCGAATGCTGGAACAAGCAGATATTTAGGAACTGAGAGTGCCAGGTATTGAGGTCCAAGGGACCAGCAGACCTTCTGCATAATGCGAAGAGCTTTTTATTTTATTGTTTGCAGCAACTGGGAGCTATTGCAGACATTTTAGTCAAGCAGAGATACCATCCATGGTGTTCAGGCAAAGGACAAGTTGCGTAGTCCTCTTATGGATGAGTTGCTGAGGGTGCAGAGTGGAAGCTGGCTCATTTATAAAGAGCCTGTGGCAACAGTGCAGCGTACAAAGCACCACAGCCGTGCACATACTGACCTTTTGGAAAGTGACTTTAGATTGGAAAGATACATTTAGTGGTAGCTTTAGTGCCTTCTTCTTTATGAGTTATGTAGTAGCTGGGTTAGTGGGGAACAGTTTCCGTAGCATTGTCAGAAGGAAAGAACAGAGTTCCTCTTTCGCTAATACAGTGTATGATACGGGTAAATGAAAATGTTGCAAGCAAATACCATTAAATTGCCACTTCTTGATAGGTGATGGGAGGAACATCAGTATGCTTTTTACACAAGTAGTAGCCGCTTAGAGCCAGATATTGGGCGCAGATGCACTTGTAACAGTTCTGAACATACTGCCAAAAAAATGTTCATGCCTTTCCTTTGTGGTGATGGGTGCTCATGTTGATAAATGCCCATGTATAACTCCTGCAATGTTTCACTGAACTTTCCACTGGACATGCTTTTCAATAACAGCACACTTGCAGGCTGATTTTGTAATGGTACATATGAAGTCTTGTGGAGAACTGACATTGTAAGATGCTGAAGTCTTGAAGGGCATTGGTGGATGAGTGTGTGAGTACTTAGCATTACCTTATAAGGACGTGGTAGGTAGAGGATAGTGGAAAGGGAAGAAGGGCTTTTTGTGATTTACCGTGGCGTGGCCCTCACGATACTTTGCGAGGCACACGTGTACATTCTGCACTTTTGGCCATGCTGGCCAATGGATATGCAACTGTTGAAATTGTCCAATCAGGTGGTTAGAGTGTGCATCACAGGAAAGGGCGGCCATATTTTGTTTCAATACTCTATGTAGTGAGGCTGGCAGAGATGGCGAGATGCACAGGTTTCGTAGTGGGTGATCGCTTTATGCTAGATCTGCTCCAGTATGCTGTGGAAAGAGGCCTTAATGGCAATTAGGATTTGGAGGAAGTGGAGGCTTTGTGGTGCGGTGTCGCTGTCTGCACTTGCGACAATTTGCTTGCAGAATGTCGACGAGTGGCCACTTTAGGTGCTGTACACGTTGTGGCAGTGCAGTATGGAGCATTGCGTTTGGGTTCCATAGCTTGTTCAAGTGTGTACCGTCAACTCAAAAGATGATGAAAGAAGTGCAGCGCATTTTTGCTACTGCGAAGGTGCTTTTCTCATGTGTTCCACCAAGTCCATTATATAACTGTTCCAATGAATGTTGTCTGCAGCCAGAGGTGGGAAGGCGTCTTATTAAAAGAAGCATGAGTAACTTCTTGCATGCTACTGGGATGTACTCCTGTCAGAATGACAACATTGGTTATCGATATGTGCACCTTCTCAATGCTAATGGCATTTCATTGTCACCCAGTGGCAATGACATTTGGTTTTCGAATCTACAGGCTGCACTGAAGACGCTATTGTAAAAATGTGAGGCACAGTGCAACAGATAGAAAACAATTATAAAAACCCGAAAAAAGAGTTGTTACTGTGGAAGCTCCTTTAAAAAATAAAAAATAAATGGCTTTTTTGAAAGCCACCCCTACCAAGGACATCCCCTACCCTGGTTGATATTTATTCCTCTTCTCCTGCGCGCGCTCACATGGAAAAGTCAGCAGACATCGCAACAGTTGCAGGGTTGCACGTGTGACATGCACCCTTTTTGCACATGGCCACCATGTATTTGGGACCGTGGAGGACACAGGATTGCGCAAGAAGGTTTCTGGGTGTGGAGTGCACGCACAGACTGTGGTACACAGTTTATTTGTCAAACTAAATGCAGAGGGTGCGCTTATGGCTGTGTGTTGTACAAGCTACAGCGCCTCATTTGTGGGTAAATTGCACATACATTAGTTGACAGTGAATGGAAAAGTCCGATGGGAGTTATGTATGGAGTGTATCATGTGCATTTGTATGTGTATGGAGCACCTACAATGAATTGATTGCTTTTGGTTCGTCTGTGTAAGACTTTGGTGACGCTCGATCATGACGACATTATTGTAGATGATTGTGGAGGGACAATTGCACACCATGTAACACGATTTTCAGTGCCGTTTGCGCTGAGGGGTGCACTTGGCCAGGTAATGCATATCTTTCTGATCTCCTGCATAATTGTGTACCCTATTATGCAGACACCCATGTAGGCACGTTATTTTCCATTTGGTCAGAAAATGGAGAAATCCCCGTACATTGTGAAGAAGTGTATTTGTGTCCTTTTACAACTTGTGCCCTTGTCTTACTTTACAAATGGTAATCTATCGTTTCACAGCACTAACAGTTTTCCCCACAAATAGCGTTCCTGTTGATATTATTGCATTTCTGAACTATGCACGCTCTACACACAGTCTTGCTGCCCTTTTTGGAAGTAAAGGAATAATATTTGTGCAAGGTATTGCACACTTGTCTCTAAAACGCACTGTAACACGCACAACCAATCTCTTTCAACAACCACCCAATTCTACCTGTTTCCACTGGAGTGTTTTACACAGTTCACGGTTCCTTCTATTTAGCACACAATCTGTGGAGGGTATACGATGCGCGGCGCACTGCCTCCCTTCATTGCCACTTACATTGTGACACTCTGAAAGGAGCTTTATCTGACAATGAGTCACAAAAAAGATTGCTAAAGGTACGTTATGGTGAAGGTGCGGTACTACAAACATATCTTTCCTACATACACTATGCTAAAGCTACATTATGTTTATAGTGCCATAATAAAAACATAAAATTCACTAACAAAACATTTTGTTAAAAAGGACTTTATGGTTAAGTTGCACTAGCAAAAACCTATGAAATTCCATGGAAAAACGTTGTTACAGGGACGTTATGGTTACAGGTAAAACTGAAAACCCCCATAAATTTGCCAGTTATGGTAAGCTAAGCAGCAATAACTCATGTTACCCCTGTGCACTCGAGGGACTAACACCCATGACATCAAAGATGACATCACAAATGTCATTCATGACATGACTGATGACATCACATGTGTGGCGGCCTCTTATTTTGTTTAGTGACATATGTACACCTGGTGCTTTTCTTCACTGGGAGTTAGGAACTAAAAGTGGAAAAGCTGCTATATTTGTTCACCTTACCCTTCTCGTATGTTCTGACACTACTTTCCTTAGGGTTGAATCACATCATAAGATACATATACATAGGGAAAGAAGCAAGTCTGAAACACAGCAGTCAGTTCTGTGCATGAACATATGTGGTGAGGTTATGAACACTTTCTGGTGGAATGCCTACTTTTTTGTTTACTTTACTTTCTCTATGTATGCTCCTACTTGTATACGTTGTGGTCTCTTTATGTGTTGTGTATAGTAGTACAGTAATGTAGTAAGAGAGGCATTCGTACCTACTTATTGCATGTGTCACACGGCAGAAAGGTCTCAAACGAAAGCATTCATCATTGTACAATCCAACATCCGAAGATTTTGATTATTGCACCTGTATGATGCATGCTGTAGACAATTGCTACGTTTCTACATGACTGGGTGCATGTACTAGAAAGAACTCTGTAATGCAATGGTGTTTATAGCAATACATTCCTTAAAGAACTATGTATCTCATGATAGTTCTTCCAATGATTTCTGATAGTTTTCTGCCAACATTACAATGACAATCCCTTGTGGAGGGTGTATATGAAAACTATATACACATGTGATGTCATCAGTCATGTCATCAATTACATTTGTGATGTCATCTTTGATGTCATGGGTGTTAGTCATTGCAGTGCACAGGGGTAGCACAAGTTATGGTTGCTTAGCTTACCATAACTGGCGAATTTCTGGTGGTTTTCGGTTTTACCTGTAACCATAACATCCCTGTAATGTTTTTCCATAAAATTTCATAGGTTTTTGCTAGTGCAACTTAACCATAACGTCCCTTTAACAACGTTTTTTGTTAGTGATATATAAATGTATATATCACTAACAAAAAACAATTTTTTTTAGACTGGAGAAAAACTTTGCGCACAGCTGGACGGGTTTTCACCAGATTTGCAGCAGGAGCGGGGGCTTGGGTCAGTAAGCATGCTTTTGTATGTTTGGTGGAAATCCGACCAGTACTTTTGCAGCAAAGAACTGAAATGTACGTCTCATAAAATGTGTAATATCTGGGTCCGCTCTGCAGTCCCATTTCCCTGTTCGCTCTGCGGACAGAAGTGTAATTGGCTTGCAGTACGCCGTGATGTTGACGAACATTGGACGCGGCCGGTGGTTGGCTGGAGGGTAGCATGTTGTGCATCAAAGTTTTTGGAGAAACGCCGCCATGGTGTATCGGAGTACAGTGCAATGCCAAAAGGGAGTGACAAACATAATGTACGGCATGCTGTGGTGGAGAGAGGGGATGGAAAGGTTGGGGCAGAGAGAAGTGGTTCATCAGAGATATGTGATTATTACGTGGATGAAGACGGTGGTGTCACTGCTTTATCTGTGCATACTATGCCAATTCGCCGGTCCCTGCAGAGGCGACTACCATGTGTGGTGAATTCAGGCAGCCTTTGTTATGGCACGATAGCTTATGCTGCTACCTCTTACCGTGCTGACTGGTGGCAGCTGAACAGCAGACAGTGAGTGCATTGCAAAACATATATTACGCCATGTGGTGGTGGGAAGAAGGGATGGAAAGGGTGGTGAAGTGAGAATTTAATCATCTGAGATATGTCAATAGGTGGACGAAGACGTTGAAGTGCCTGCAGTCTCCTTGCATACAGCACCAATTTGCGCCTCTCTGCACAGCCGCCTCCCATGTGTGCTGCATGCGAGCAGGCTTCGTTACAGCACGATAGCTGGTGCAGAGACATATTTCCATCGTGACTGGTGGGAGCTCAATTGCAAAAGGGGAGCGCATTGCACATGACATGCACATTATAAGATAGCGTGTACTCTGGTGTGCTGCATGGATGGAGGCCTTGCAGCAACAACTATGTGCCGTGCTTGCAAATAGGTTTCACATGGTTCCCTTCTGAGTGTGGTACATCAGCATTGCAAAGATGGTTCATTGCATGGGTGCAGTGCTTCTTAGAACATCCTACAGTGTTTAATCCATGAGCTGCAGCTATTGCAGTGAACAGTTGTGCAGTGAGTCGACTGAGTGCAGTGTTGTAATAGTGATAGTATAGGAGAGAGTAGGGATGAAGTGCACATTCTATGTGCATGAATATATCAGTGTGTGAAGTGAGCGCAATGCTTCCATAATGTGCGCATAGAAGTGGAGAGGGGCTAAACTGCATATAGAGATAGGAGATGTACTGTGTGAATGAAAGTGGGGATGGGTGCCGGAGGCTGTGGTATGTTTCCATGAACAGCAGTATTACGGTGTGGAGGTTGGGCAGTAGTGGCGGTGGCTGTGGTACGTGTGTGCAGTGTGGTACGTGAGCACATGATTCCATGTATGGTGCATTATGTTGCAATGGGTGTGGGCAAGGCCTAGACTATTGGGTGCATGGCCAAAGGCCGTAGGCCGTAGGCCATGCACCCAATAGTCTAGGCCTTGCCCACACCCACCACAGCAATGCAGTTTACACTACATCTGTCACAGACTCTTCACCTTTACAGAATGGTTGTGGAGCACATTGAAGACTTGATAGAGCACCAGAAGTCCGCTGACATGCAATTACTGTTGGTTGGTTGGCAGTAACACCATCGTATGTGAATGAAAGTGGGTATGGGTGCCGGAGGCTGTTTAAGTTTGTAGATTCTGGTAGAAGGTGATTCTTTCTATGCATTGCCATATAATGGTGCAGAGCTTGGCTAGGAGTGCCAGTGGCTGTGGTACATGTGTGGATTGTGGTACTTGGTGACATGTTGCCATGCATGGCTGGATTACATTGCAGTGGGTGTGCCCAAGGCCTAGAGTATTGGGTGCATGGCCAAAGGCCTTTGGCCATGCACCCCAAAGCCAAGGCCTTCACCACACCCACTGCAGCAATGCAGTTTCGACTGCATCTCTCAGAGGGTGGTCACCTTTACAGAATGGTTGTGGAGCACATTTTACTCTTCATAGAGCACCAGAAGCGCACTATCATGCATACATTGTTGGTTCCATGGGTGCAGTCTTTGTTGGAACATCCTACAGTTTTTGGTGTATGGCTGGAGATTGTGCAGTGAAAAGTCTTGCAGTGTGCCCAATGGATGCAGTGTTGGAACACTGTCAGTATGGAAGAGGGTAGTGTTGAAGTGAATCTTCTATGTGCTTCGACATTCTGGTTTGTGTACCTTCCTGGGAGTAGGCTCAATGTTGTGAAGATTGTGCGGTTTGGTTGCCAGTGACATAATACTTTGTGAATGGAAGGGGGTACGGGTGGCAGAGGCAGTCCATGCATCGCTATGTTATGGTGCTGGGGTTGGGTAGAAGTGCTGCTGCCTATGTTACGTTTGTGGATTGTGGTTTATGGCCACATGTTCTCAAGCATGGCTCCTTTAAGTTGTGATGGGTGTCGGCAAGCACTGGTCAAAGCCGTGATGGGTGCCATTCTGGATGATTTTGGATGCTGGCATCGTGATTTTTTTCCACACCTTTGTACGGAAGGTGCTTTGGAAGCACACACGACGTGTACTCGGAGCGTTGAATGGTAAATATGGAGTGCTGTACAGAAATTATAGTGTTGAATGCAAACTTCTTGGTTGTGATTGGTGCATGTATGCGTGAATATTTCAAGATCCTCAATGAGGGAGTGTTGGAAAAAGAACAGTGGAGTGGCGAGAAGGACTTTCCCTGCTTTACTAGGGTGTAGCCCTCACTGTAGCTGGCAAAGTGCAAGCACCACATCCTGCCATTCTCAGCATCGTGGGCATGCAAACAGAACTGTTGGAATTATGGAATCGTGTATGAAAGGTGTGGTTCACAGGAAGGGGCGGTACTACTTTCTATCTATACTCTCTGTGTAATGAGGTTGGTGGACATGGAGAGCCACACATGCGCTGATCGTGGGTGATACATGTCTACAAGATCTGTACAGGTATGCCTTGCAAAGAGGCGTTGCTGCCAATTTCAGATTGGAAGGAGTGGGCGCTTTGTGGGCCAGTCTTGATACGTGCAGTTTCGTTGGGAGGGATCGCCTTTGCAGATAGATGGCCTTTATCGTTACTGCTGATGTTGTTGTGGTGCATTATGGAGGTCTACATTTGGGTTACATGTCGTATGGACGTTTGCCCCGTCACCTGAAGAAGTTGATGACTGCCGTGATGCAGATTTTTCCCACTACCAAGGTCGTTTTCTCACCCATTGCCCCCAAGAGGGGTATGGGACTATGCCGGTGTAATTTGTCCCCAGCCACAGCTCAGAAGGTGGCTTATGAACAGAAGCATGTCTGCATTTATGTGCACTGATGGCAGTTGCCCACCCACTATGAGAGCATGAATTTCCTAAACATACACTGCATTCATGCAAATGACATTTCTATGAACACCATTGGCAATACCATTTTCTTGTCCACTGTGCATGAAGCGCTCCTCTTATTTCTGTAAAAAATGAAGGAGGAGAAGCAAACAAAGTCAAAGAGAAAAAACCAAACAGGTGGTTTGAAAGCACGTAAAAAGAAAAACATGCAAAAAACACAATAACAGAACAAATAAATCTTTTGGAGAGGGACCACTAAAGACCCAATTGCCAACCCTGTTTCCCACTACCCCCTCTCCATTCCTAGCACAAAGACTCTGCAGATTACGCTGTAGTTTCAGGATTACACGTGCCACATCCAGACATTTTCAGGATGGGAGCCATGGACATGGGACTGTGGAGCTAAAGACACCTCTCAATTAGGTTCGTGGTTGTGGTGTGTATGCAAAAAGTGTGGCCGAAGGTCTCTTTGTACATAGAAGTGCAGAAGCAATGGTGGAAGTATGCAAGGTAATGGCCAGGCATCCTGGGTGTATGCATGAACTGTTTGTACTTGTTTGAAGTTCTAAACATAAAAGCAGTGCTGTTTGTGAACTATCATTTTTTGAAAAGTGTGCAGTAAGTGGGGTACTGCGGGAAAAAAAACTGTTTAGTGTAGAAGGTAAGTGGCAGGCATCCTACTGTTATGAATGCATTCTGTATATGATATCATATGATGTGCAATTGTATGCTATGGCATGCGTAATGCGCCTATACACACATTTAGAAAAGCACAATGAGGCAAGGGATGGGGGAGCAGAGAGGAGACAGACAATGACCCTACTAGACCAGGTATAACTTACATCGCCCAAATTCATGGGTGGGAGGAGGAGATTGTGCAGTACATGGGTAGAAGAAGAAATGACAATTAAGTCAAAATACGGGCCGATTGTGCCAAGTGCAAGGATAAGTGCACACATCAGGTGGAGCAGGAACTGTTAGGGATGCAGAACACAGTCCCCAAGTGCAGGGTTTGCTAGAAAGGCAGTGCGCCTGGTGGGAGGAGGTGGCATGGCCCGACATCACAGAGTGACCAGGTAACCAGTGCAAAATCATTTTACGCGAGGCAGTCAGCCGTAGAGAGGAGGAGAAAAAGCAGGCGCAAAGAGAAAGGCTTTGAGGTGCGTCCGGAACCAGCAATGCTTCTCCCCAAGTTTCAGGGAGGCTGTTGCAGAGGGAGGCCCCAGCCAAAAAAAAAACATCTACCACCAACTGGTTGCTTGCAGAGGCGATTGGCCTAGAGGGAGTTGGAGGCGGATGAGGGAAGAGTGTGAGCACTGAGATATATTGGAAGTGAGAGTTGAAGGCCTTGTGCATAACGCAGAGGGATTTCACATTACTCCTCGCAGCCACTGGGAGCTATTGCAGACATTTCAGTGCAGAGGAGATACCATCCCAAGTCCCGCAGCCCTCTTCTGGATGTGTTGCAGAGGGCGGAGAGTAGAACCGGGTAGATTTAAAAAGTGTCTGTTGCAATAGTGCAGCCTAGACAGAAGCACAGCTGTGCAGACAGTGACCTTTTGGAAACTTGCTATAGGTTGATAAAATACATGCAGTTCTGCTTTTGGTGGCATATCTTTACGATTTATGTAGGCAATGAGTTAGTGGGGAAAACATTTTGTAGCATTGTCGGAAGGAGAGCAGAGAGTTCCTGTTTCGATATTTACAATGCATGATATGGGTAAATGAAAACCTTGGAAGCACATACGACTGAAGTGCCACTTGATGGTAGGGGATGAGAAAAAAAGACAGTATGCTTTTAAAGACTGTAATGGGACCCCTTCTGACCTCTGGCTGTCGACAACGTTCATTGGAATAGTGCCATACATTTCCTGGTGTTATACATGAGAAAAGGACCTTGGCAGTGGGAACAACGCGCTTCACTGCTTTCATCAACTTCTTCAGTTGACGGTACACACGTGAACAAGGCATGGAACCCAAAAACAAGGCTCTGCAGTGCATGACCACAACATGTACAGTTTTCAGAGCCACCTCTACTAACGAAGTCCCCTACTCTGGTTGCAATTTATTCCCCCACTCCTGCGCATGCACATCACGACAAGTCCGCAGACATCGCGAGACTTGCAGGGTTGCACATGTCACATACGCCCCTTTTGCAGATGGCAGCCATAGAAATGGGCCTGTGGAGGCTACAGGATTGCTCAATAAGGTTTCTGGGTGTGGTTTGTAGGCTCAGACTGTGTTACACAGTGCATTTGTCGACAGAAATGCAGAAGGTGCATTTATAGCTTTGTGTTTCAGGAGCCAGAGCGTACGCTTTTTGGGGGAGTGCTGAATACATTGATTGAAAGTGAACAAAAACACTGCAGTGGTTGCTCATTTTGCATTGTATCATGTGGATTTGTACTTCAAAGGAGTACATACAATCAAGTGACTCTGATTTTGGTTTATCTTTGTGAGACTTTGGTGACGGGCGATGATGTCCACATTACTGTTCTTCATTGTGAAGGGAAAATTACACAACATGTTATACAACTTTCAGTGCCATTTGCGATGAAGGAGGCATTTGCCCAGGTCATGCGTCTGTTTCCAATCTCCCGCATAATTGTTCATCACTTTACGCAGAGAGAGATGTGGCTGCATTATTTTTCATTTGCTCCGGCAATGCAGAAATCGCAGTACATTGTGAAGAAGTCTATTTCTGTCTTTTAACGACATGTGCCAATGTCGTACTTCACAAATTGGGAATATAACGTTTCACAGCATGAAGAAGTAGCATTTCTCCTACTATTGCTGCCCTTCAGATTTCTGCAAACAGTATCCAAAATTCCCTGCTCCCCTTCTTGGAAGTACAGGAAGAATTTTTTACTTAAACTCTTCAAAATGCACTGCAACACGTAAAAACACCTCTTTTTACAGCAAGACCTTTCTACCTGATTCCACTAAAGTGTTTTCCACAGTGCCACGCCTCCCTTTATTTAGCGGACATTCTGTGGAGCATATACAGTGCGCGGTGCCCTGCATCCGTCCATTGGCAATTCCATTGGTGAACTCTGAAAGGAGCTTTCTTTACTTCATTTTTCTCCTTTTCCAGTGATTTCTATTTATTTTGGTCTTGTAACACACAACATAGAAGGAACGGAGGACAAGGGCCGGTACGGAAGGGGAAGCACCTACAGGGATAACATAGGGACGTACACAGAGAGGTAAATGTTGGGTGGCCCTCACTTAAATAGGCGGCAGTCATTGTCATGCTCCAGGACCAACCCTTCCAAGTCCCTTCCTTCTGTACAGTAGAGCGTCACAATACATGCACATTACAATGTCCTTTGCCTGGCAATGGTCCGTAACGCAACATATGGTCTGCAAGCATGTTGTAAAGATCCACTGCTCTACCGGGGTGTCCCTGCTGGCTGCAGCAGATGTGGAGAATGCTGTACATGAAATTACCTTACTGCATTGGAAGGGCAGTGCCCTGCCCACTATCCCTTGTCCTTCGATTTCAGTTCTCGTCACATGCAGTAGGGACAATTCATGGTACGGCATTAGCCGTTGGACCCACATTCAAGGAGATTAATAAATTGTAAAATACAAGAATGCTTACAACAATGAGAACTACAGCTTCATTACGTGGAGCAGGAAGATAATTATTCTGCGAGACACATGCAGCTACACTACTTTTCTAACCACCACTGATATTCTTTGAGCCTCGAGGAATCTGCTGTTTCCTTATTTCTGTGTTTATGCACTAGTATCTAAGTGCCCAAGCCGCACCACCTTTGCCATTTTGCAGACTCACTACAAACTGTGACACCTGCAGTGATATGTTTTCTCGTACTCTATGACCCGCAGGCGAACCCTTGACACTTTCCGTCACAGTGCTCAGTTCAGAGACGGTGTGTCTGTTTCACAGTTCATGGAAAGGCTACCAGCAGATCAATCAAATTAATGTGACATTTAACAAGCCCACCGTACACTGGAGATTGCTGTTCCTTGTTTTCCGTGGGCCTCATACAGCCTGGCATGCTGGAGCCATATATTGGTAGTTTTGCACAGCAACTCAGTAGTCGCCAGGCCTACTTCAAATGAGGTAGCCGACCGTAGGAATCCGTAGGGCTGGAGACAGGGGCAGTGTTACCAGCACACAGAGGATTCCCTATGCATGCGCATAGCTGTGCAATGGACAGACGTGCGCTCCCACACCTAATTAAAAGTGCATTAGAAGATGCGGCCATGCAGCCAGTACTGGAGTCCTACGGATACCTGGATTTTGATTGCACATACGCCAGCCAGGTGCAGTCTCCCCAGGAAACCCCCATATTGCTTACCTGTAGTCATCTCGGACAGTAATGTGCGGCACAGACTCACCATGCATTGTTACCACAAAAACAGAAAACACTCACAGACTCACTAACACTTCACATGCACACCTTCTATTTCTAGGATACACCAACACTATTAGGAAAGGGAAGGGGTAGCACAAATGGATACATACACAGAGGAATTTAGGCTTTCACCAAGTTCGTCATGAGGGCAGCCAAGGAATCCGTGACAAAACGTTAACAGGACTTTATGGTTCAGCTGTGATACTAAACACCTATCACCTTTACTGAAAACTCTATGCTAAAGCAACGTTCCGGTTACAGTGCCCTACTGAAAACCTATGCAATTCACTACCAAAAAACATTGTTAAAGGGACGTTATGGTTAAGATGCGCTACTAAAAACCGATCCCTTTTACTCAAAAAACTATGCTAAAGGAAGGTTCTGCTTACAGTTCCCTACTAAAAACCTATCAAGTGCAGTGAAAAAACTTTGGTAAACAGACGTTATGCTTCAGTTACCCTAAAAACAACCTACCAAATTCAGTTCAAACACTTTTGCTACAGGGACGCTACACTTTACACTAACAACACCCTATCCACACCATGGTTACAAGTAAAATAAAAAAAAAACAGAAGAAATATAGAAAGAGCATGGGAGAGGGTTTTCAATAAAGAAAGAAGTATTCACAAATAATAAGTCAGGATATGATTACTAAGGCTCTTCCTTCCCCACACTTTGAGCACGGGACAAGGTGGATCTACCATGCACAGCTTCCACTCGAGCTTTCCCAGCACGAGCCAACCGTTCCGTATCAGCTATAAGGTTCTTCAGTGGTAAGCGTCTTTCAACAAAAGTCTCTTGCCTTCGAAGGCCTGAAGTTTTCAACAAAAAAAACTAAAAGTTCTGTTCCACGTATACCTTGGGTGATGGTTTGACCCCTGGATCCCCCTCTTCTGGGCGCAGATCTCTAGAAAGTTTCTTAATGATACCAGGACCTCGTATAGCTATGTTCTCTTGCTTTCGAGGGCCTGTCAGGTTCCAAGTATCAAAACCAAAAGTTCAATCAAAAAGTTCCTCTTTTTACTCGGGTGATAGCTATTCACCCTGAGGTTCCCCCTCTTCCGGTTCAGACCCCTTTCGGACGTGAGCCTCCCTCTGCCAAGTTCACTATGGCTTCTCCTTAATAAAAGTTTGCTTTCTTTTGGCATATAGGGTGTTGATTTCTCACCCTTGGGTCCCCCTCTTCCGGGCGCAGACCCCTCTCGAATCTCAGCCTCCATCCACCGGGTTCACTATGGCTTTCCTCTCCTTCACAAATCTTAATGGGCCTCATTACAATGTTGCCGGTCTGGAAACAAGGGTGCCAGTAAGCTCACTGCCACCCTTGTTTCTGGATCTGCAAAATCTGTGCCTGCTGTGGCCTCTCTGCCTGACAGGTCTGACCCTGCCGGGCACACAGGCCACAGTAGGCAGACCTGTCACAGAAGCACTGGCACTGTTAGCAACGGTGCCGGTGCTTCTGTGTCCCCACTCCCCTAGAGTCCCATAGGACTCTATGGGAATGAGGACTTACAATTTACCGGCACCTGACTTTCCAGGCCGCGGACTCGTAATGAGATCGTGGCACCGGGAGTTAACCCGCCGGTAGCACCGGCAGGGTTACCACTGGACCCGTAATGAGGCCCAAGGTCTTTTTTAAACAGTTCCCGTGGACATCCCTCTGCCGGGTACACCTTTGTCAACACACTGTTTCTTGGGACTTAAGACTTTGCCCCTCTTTATCAGCATACCTCCTTCGGGTTCACCCTTGCCACTTCACATTTCATTTTAACAGGATTCTCTCCTCTTTACTTTTGACATGTTTTCCATTCTTGCTGCAGGATTCACTTGCCTTGCCTTCTTTACTGTTTGTCAGTCAAAGACTTTGGGACTTTGCTAGACCTCCATTATGACCACTTTGACCTGTTTTGGTGGCTCTACTACGGGCTTCTGTAGTTTCAACAAACAAGGGATAGACCAGAGTCTCTCGAGTGAGCACCCACATGATGCTGAATCCCTCTGCAGCTGGTCTCCTTTTTATTCTTAACAGTTCTTTGGATTCCCCTAAGTTGCTACTTTGCGGCTTTCATTCAACACAGTTTCAGTTTCTTATCGATTCCCCCTTCGACTCACTGGCTTTGATGAACCACTTGGCTTTCTCTTTGGAGTCAAGGTTGGTACCATGGAGATGAGCGTCTCTCCCTGGCTTGGTTATCAGCAGAGGAGGGTCTCATGTACCATTGACATCTGCTGCAACACACGCTGGCTATTGTTTGCGGTCTTACAATTTCTTCTGCAGAGGGTTCATGGGCCTTAGTCGGAAAGGGCAAGGTTGCTTCTCTCCTTGTCACCCCCTTGGTATGCGCCGTCTTTCTCCTCCTCTTGAACTGCTGTGCTGACTTAGCTCTCACCTCGTGCGGTCGACCTGCTCATAGTGTGCTTTTGTCCTCCACCTTTTATCCCTGTGGGGAAGGGAAAGGGCAGGCAGGTGTGTGTGATTCTGGTCAATTGCCTGACTTTGCCTGATCTTTTTATTGCCACATGTCAGGTAAACGGCTCTGGTGTTAGTCTGTTGTCTTTCATGTTGTGCAAAAGTGTTTGTGTCGGAAAAGGGGGGGCAGTGTTTTCGAATGTCTTACGTGGTAGGATGGGGAAAAGGTATTAGAAGAAGGGGGATACCGCGTCTCACCCATCAGTGTCCCACTCCACAAGGACCCCCCCCATTGAGGTGATCCTCCCTCACTGGTCCATCCCCAGGAACTGGTTCCAGTAGGGATGGCCGTGTCCTGGCCACCGGGATGAAAGATCCCCGGGGACTAGCCAGGGAGACATATTCTGGTTTCATATATATATCACTACAAAAACAACTTTGTTGAGGGGACGTTATGGTTAAGTTGCCCTACGAAAAACCTGTGCACTTCACTAAAGAAAAATGTGGTTCAAATTAAAAACGAAAAACCCCTGAAATTCACCAGTTATGGCAGACTGAACCCCATTACTTGCCATTGCCACTGTGCACTGCTAACACTAACACCCAGAACATGAAAGCTGTCCTCTGAAATGTCACTGATGACATTACTGACGACATCACATGTTTAGCCTTTTTGTTTTCGTTGCCTGACATATATATATATATATATATATATATATATATATATATATATATATATATACATTCAGTAAAAAAACTTTGTTAAAGGGATGTTATACTTCACAGTGAAACCAAAAAACACTGCACATTCCCCCATTATGGTAAGCTAAGCAAACATATGTATATATATATTGAGGTGACATGAGAGTGTGGTGTGTATGTGGGGAGCAGTGGTGTGAGACCATAGTGATGTGTGTAAGAGGTGACGTAGGAGAAGGGCAGAGTACTGGAAATGGGAAAGGGGTTAAGGACGTTGAGCCGCCACTGGATCAGAGCCTAGATTAACAGAGTATTAACATTTGAGTAGGGGTACTTAAAATAGGGCCATCAGCCCCATTGAATTATATGTTTACGGCCCTCCCACTGTATGGGGAGAAGATAATTAAAAGCAGAAAGAAGGGGTGCCTGAGATGAGAGGGGGCGTACATAACACAAACCATGGCCAGGCAAGGAAACACACAACAAGGAGATTCTGGGGCACATTTACACATATGTATCAGCAAAATATAAGGAGAAGAAATTGAAAAACAGAAAGGAGGTGTTACAATTATGTAAGATGGTGGAGGACATAGACAATGCCCCCCAGACCATGCAAAGACAGCAAATGGGCCACTCTTGATGTGTGCCCCGATCTCAACCATGCCCACCACCCCAAGTGTTCAGAAGCATCCCGCCCCACAACTACTGACCAGGTGGCACAGCCTCCCCCAGTAGGGTGCTATCCAACACGTGCAGCGTTAGGGTACGCGAATCCCACCTATGTCCCGCTGCCTGCCATCACTCCTCCTCCTCCTACTACTTCAACATTGACCCAGTATCACAATCTCCCGAACTCCATAGCATCCGCAGCCGCTTGAGCTCAGGAGTGTAGGGAACTAGAGCGGAGGCCACAGAAGGAGTTAGAGAAGGCATTAAAAAGGACAGAGGAAAAGTTAGCGAGACTGAAGTTAGATAGAAGAGATGGGCAGGAAGTGCCTATTGGGACAGGAGAATGGAGGGCAAGAGACATCTTGTTCCGAATTGACAGTACAGCGATTAAGGATGTGCATGTGAAGAAGGGAGGTAGTGGACAGCATTCCGAAGGGCAGTTTGGAGAAAAGTTTGAGAGAAGTTTGTGGGGGGCCAGATTAAGAACACTATATGGGCGTGTGGCGGTAGTGAAGGGAAAGCAAGGGGAAAAAAAGAAGGCGGTAGGTATTGTGGGGGCACAGTTTCTGTTGTTACACAAGGGCCCCTGGAGGGTGGAATGTGTACATTCTGTAGGGTACACCCCACATCGACAGAAATAATGTTAAAAAGGCATTACCGTCCCTTACTGCAGGTGAAGGAAAATAGATATACTCATTTGAGAAACAGACAGCAGGCATCACCCTGGCTGTGGGCGACATGAAAAGCTTGTTCACTCCGGTGTTAGGAGTTCGGGCTGACGACATTTGGGTCAAAGCGGGATACCCTGGGGTATTGATAGGGGATGACAGTCATGACGGAGCACATTTTAATGATTGCAGGGCCTGAATGTGGGCGGTGCTGGGACGCGGATACCCCAACACGCCTGATCTTCAGTCGATAATGCAATCAACTATGCAGGGCGATGAGGATCCGGCCCAGTACATGTTCCAAATACAGGAGATGTGGAGGGCAGAAACAGGGCAACCACGGGATCGGTCAATAGCACTTTTCTACTTTATGGTTACGAAAGGCCTCCCCCAGGAAGTGCAGAAGGAACTAGATAAGGTGGTGGGGATTGTAGCAGAGGGGTGGAGATACAGTCCATAACTGTGCACCACTGTAAATGGTTGAGAGAGAAGGCAAGGGAAACGGCACAACGTATAGACAGAGGAAGTGAAACTAATGCAGAAGAAACTGGCAAAATTGTCAGTGGAGGAGCAGTAGTAGGAGCACCACAACAAGGGCAAACGGAGCCCACAGTGCTTGTAGGAGAGGCACGAACAGCCTACTGGAATGGTGGGTATCAGTACAGTATCAGTGAGGGGCCCGGGAGGTTACCCCAGGGTGAGAGGGGGTGTTACGCTCACCTGGCTCCCACAGGGGCGTCGGTCGGACCCGGACAGCTGCGGTCTCCACCCACGTGATGCGTAGTGCAGCGATGACTGACTGGATCTGCCCTCCTAATCTTGTCTGCTTAACCCGTAGAAATATTCTCCTGCAAGTGGACAAAGGGATTTAGCCACTTGTGGATTCAAGTGATGGCACCCCCCACAGTCCTCCCCAACTAATCACCTCCGAAATGCCCTCAAAGCAATCTCACCTTATATTCTTGAAAGATGAGCTCTCCATCCTGAGTGGATTTGCAGGGATGTGTCGATTCCAGTTACTTCACTGGTTTGAAGGCTCGGGAGAGTTCCGGAGAGTATTGACTCGGAGGTTCCTGGTGAGGACCAGTAAGTATTAAGTTCATAGAGTTCAATATGTCCGATGTTCACTCTTGTTCCCCCTTCCTTTCTTGTCTTGCAGCTGGCTCGTGAAAAGATGCTCTTGTGGCAGCTGGTGGCACTCAGGTAAGAGTCTGTATTACCCGGCGCTGTCCGGTAAATGTTGCACGAGGGAAACATGTTGTTTTGTCTCTCTTTACAGATGCGGCACGTGAAAATATGGAGAGTCACAAAAGGATGCTTCCGGTGGTAAATCAGGTAAGTCTATGGTGGTAAGAATTATATTTGTTGTTTCCCTCGGCTCACCTTGTGGTTTTCTTTTGTCTCCTAGGTGCCGAAGTTCGGCGAAGAAATGATGGAGGCAGCCCCGACCCGAAGGATGTGTGAAGACTGGTGAGTATGGTGCGGTGCTGCAGCTGGAGGTGCGGCGCATGCAGAAATGATCTTTACAGGTCCGGAGACAAGATGGATCCAGAATCAGGTGTGGAATAGAAATATGTTTGTTTTCTAACCTTGTCCCTTTCTTTCCTCTTTGTTTTAGGAGCTCCGGATTCGAGGCGGGCGTGGTAGAAGACTGGATGCAGGCTGCAGGCACGGTGAGTGTTACGCTGCTGGATGCAGAATAACGCGAAGCGTGTGTTGCTGGTCGGGTATGGTTTAAATAGCCTCAAAAGTAGTCCTAGGTAAGAAGTCCCTAGAACCACACCCGAGTAAAAAATAGTCCCTGTAGAAAAATAGTCCCTTTCAGGCTTCATGTTGGATTGGAGTCATTTGCAGCATGGTCTGCCTGAGGTAAGTAATGACTATGAGCCTGGCGCCTTAGGCGCCAGGACTGATTCCTACTATGAGCCTGGCGCCTAAGGCGCCAGGACTGAACCCAGATAGCCCCTAGCCGGGGCTGCTGAGGTTTTATTAAATGTCTAGATGCCTGCTCCTGGGGCTGATGGGCTTGGTCCGGATGCCTGGGGGTAGGCATCATGACAGGAGGCTTTGCAGGATCCTGGGGAGGAAGAGGTGGTTTTGGAGGAATTGGCCCAAGGGGGGAGGGGAATGTTGGACCTGTGATAGGATGGGTCACTTTTCACGCGAGTGTAGGAGCAGACAAGTGGCTGCATACAACCATAAAATACCCCTGTACATGCAAGGCACCCCTGCCCCTTATCCACAGTCCTATGCTCAAGTACCCCATATGCATTGTATGGCGTGCCACTACCCATGGCACCGCCTGCACCTCTACCACAGTTCCCACAGCTGCAAGCACAGGCACCCAACGGCGCACCAACTTATGCGTCAGACCCAGCACAGCCACCAACCCCTCAAGTGCCCAACAGTAACGCACTACCCTGCGGCACAGTAACAAACTACCAGAGGGCCAGTGTGGTAAGGTGGAATCCCTTCATCTTTCCGGTGACAAACACTTACCCAGACTAGGACAGCCCACAGAGAACTTTAGCATGCCCAGTCCTGTGTGTCACTGTCAACCCAGAAGAGGAACCATTGGCGGGCATGGGGATAGGAAGCAAACCATTTGTTTTTATGGTATACACAGGTGTAACAAAATCATGTATTAGGGTGGGGCCTTTCCCTTTGTGTGCCAACAGTAACGCAGCACCCTGCGGCACAGTAACAAACTACCAGCGGGCCAGTGTGGTAGGATGGAATCCCTTCATCTTTCTGGTGACAAACACTTACCCAGACTAAGACAGCCCACACATTAGCATGCCCAGTCCTGTCTGTCACTGCCAACCCAGAAGAGGAACCATTCGAGGGCGTGGAGATAGGAAGTAAACCATTTGTTTTTATGGTATACACAGGTGCAACAAAATCATGTATTAGGTTGGGGCCTTTCCCCTTGTGGTGAGGTAATGGACACGCAAGGGTTCTCTGGGGCAACAAAATCAGTTCCATTCACAAAAGAACTACGCATCAAGGTAGGTAAAAGGGAGATACGAAGATTTGCTGTAAATTTGCTGGAAAAGTATGTGTTAAGCAAACTCAACATGACACATGCCAATCTCCTTCACGGAAGAGGGAATAGTGTGTTCCGCTCCAGGGATATGTTACGTAAGTGCAATGCTTATTGTACATGCATTGGGGAACGAGGGAGCAACTAGAGGAGTACCCATGCATCCAGACATGTTTATGTACGGGGCCACAGTATTGCTCAACCCAGTACCAGGTGTCAAAAAAAAGAGCACAGAGAGTGCCATCTGAATTCTTGTTCAGGCCAGCTCAGTTCCAAGTGCATTTGGCGGAGACCATTATCACACTCGATTTGGAGGTTGTTGTGGTATCAAAAGAAAAGATTATACTGATAGTGACGGACGCAGAGGAAGGTGAATGGTGCAATGTCCCATGCATTCATCCAACCCAGCAATTGAGAGAACTATCGGATGACCAACTGTTCTGAGACATAGACAGAGATGGAGAGAGAATACTGGCAGTATGGGTCCCATGTGAAGTGATGATTCATCATAAAAATGTTGCATGTCCTATGATGCTAGCAGGAAATGTCCCATAGATTGCCCAAGATGATTTAGCGCAGATGCCTGACAGCTTGTGGACGAGTTAACCCCATGATGTAGGGCTCTTGCGGAGTGTAGGACCAGTAAACATTACTCTTAAACCAGGCGCAGTGCTGCCCAGAGTATGACAGTACCCATTTTCCAAAGATGCAGATGAGTGAATGCATGACACCATCACAGCTTTGTTACACCAGGGTATCAGAGTACCATCAACCTCCCCCTGCAACAGAGCAACATACATGAAAGCAAAGGGATCAAGTTGGAGCATGATTCAGGATTTGCACCCCCTAAACAGCATAGTGTTGTCCCGAAACCAGCAATGATACTTTGCAATATACCCACTGCAGCGACACACTTCACAAAGATTGACCTGAAAAATCTGTTTTTCTCTATTCCTTTACATCCCGATTCTCAATACTTCACTGTGTTTACGTATCGTGTGATGCGATTCCAACATGCAAGGTTGGTACTTGGACAAATGGCTTTCAGGTGTCCACGTTGGACTGTATTGGTGTAAGTGAAAATCCATATGATCGGATGGTTGAATTTGAAGTAAATATGAATTATTTTAGTGATCATGCAATGCTTATATCTAGGATTAAGCTGAATACTAAATGTGACCAATTTGATTACATTGGAGAAGTCAATGGGCCTCATTACAACCTGACAGGTTTGGACCGCTGTGATTCCGTGACGGCGGTAACAAAGTTACCGTGTCCGCAAGGTTGCGGAAAGACCGTCCGATTACGTGCTGTCGGTCGCGCGCACTACACGGATGCGGAAACATTGTTACCGCCATCACGGAAAAAGCCACGGAAATGGACATAGCACTGCCACAAGTAGCGCAAAAACCGTGTCCGCCTCCATCACCACGGACAAGGAACCGGAAATACCATGATCGCCAAAACATGAAACAGAGAGGCGGCCATCATATAAAGCACAATCCATTGCCATCCAGAGTCAGCACACGCAGAATCCACACTGTGAGAAGGCAAAAGGGACCACCAGCATGTCTGCCAGGATTTCAGCTCAGAGGCAGCGCAAACAGCGCTTTAGTGAGACGGAGCTAACTGTTCTGGTGGAGTATATAGTGGAGCATGCAGAGATGCTGTTCAATGCCGATCAACGGTGTGCCACACAGCAGCGGAGGAAGGAAGTGTGGGCGGAAGTAGCACGCAAGTGCACTGCTGTGGGCGTTACTGTGAGAGGCGTCAAGGACTGCCACAAGCGGTGGGATGACCTCAGGCTGAGGGTTCGGAACCTGATCTCCACACACCGCCAACGCAGCAGTAGGACAGGTGGAGGACCCCCTTCCCCACTGAGGCTGCAAGCATGGGAGGAGCGTTGCAGCAGTGTCCTCCACCTTGAGGGCATCCATGGGATCGCCATTAACAACCCCCCCGCCCCCAAGCAGTGCATGACTGGGCCAAAGGACCCATTAACAACCCCCCACCCCAAGCAGTGCATGACTGGGCCAAAGGACCCATTAACAACTCCATCCCCCCAAGCAGTGCATGACTGGGCCAAAGGACCCATTAACACATTAACAACCCCCCCCCCTCCCAAGCAGTGCATGACTGGGCCAAAGGATCCATTAACAACTCCCCCCCCCCCAAAGCAGTGCATGACTGGGCAAAAGGACCCATTAACACCCCCCACCCAAGCAGTGCATGACTGGGCCAAAGGACCCATTAATAACCCCCCCACCCCAAGCAGTGCATAACTGGGCCAAAGGACCCAATAACAACCCCCCCCCCAAGCAGTGCATGACTGGCCCAAAGGACCCATCATGATCCGTATGGCAACCAATATCACAACAATGCATACCCCCAACAATCAGATGCATGTAACTAACACTATTGAATGATTAACCTGTATGATGCATGTGATGCACCCATCAGCCACCACCACAACACTAATTGCATATCCTCTGTGTCCCCACAGCCGTGTCAAGTGACAGTGATACTGCACAGCAGGCCAGGCAATCTGCACCGGCACGTGTCCAAGCCACCGCCCCTGCACAAGAGGATGCTACCAGCAGTTCGGCATCCCTGCCCTCAGTACCAACTGCAACAAATGTGCCGGCCACCACCACCAACATCCCCAGCGTCTCCACGCTGCCTGAGTTAACACAGGTGCCACGGGAACCCATCGTGCCCACCCAAACCAACACAGAAGGCAGCTGCACTGCAGAGGAGGCATCCTGTAGTGACAACAGTGCCCCGTCAGAGCACTCTGATACTGGGCCACAGGGGGAGATGCCCACATTTGATGACCTGGGATCCTTCCATCAGCTGGAGTTTAGTCCCACATCACTCCGAAGTCCCATGAGGTCACCCACCCCATCTATGGCAGAGCTTAATTCCCGCATGCAGCGGATGGAGGAGCAGCAGGCTACCCTCACCCAGCTGGTGGAGAGGCAGCTCGAGGAATCTAGGCTGCAGAGGGAGTGCTACAGCACGTCAGTGCGTCACCTATCAAGGTCCATTGGACACTTTGCCAGCACTATTGTCACCCTGGCACGCCATGTGTGGGAGGGTAATGACAACACCTCCAGGCTCATAGAGTACATGTTGATTGGGCAGCAGGCAAATATTGCACATATGCCATCTATACCTGATTCTGCGCCATCCAATACCACCACCCCATCCAGCTCCGCTACTGCCAGTCCAAGGAGGCGCTCGAGTCGGCTAACGGGGCTCTCAGGCAAGGATGCCAGGCACAGAAGCACACACGGAAGTGATGGCATGTGTGTGGGGCACTGCAGGACACACGTGGACTTGAAGGGTGTGAGGGGTGGGTACGTTTGGGTGGTGGGGGAGGTTGTTTTGGGTGTTTGAACATTGGGGCCTGGGTGGGGGTGGGTACATTTGGGTGGTGGGTGGGCACGGGTGTACAGCTTCCCTCACCATTGCACCTCCTTCCCTGTTGTTAATTCATCAATATATCATCATTTGAAATCAAAACATACATGTGTGGACATCTATCGTTTCATTTGCAGTACAACAAATCATTTATTGTCATCACCATGTCCATGCATTGCTGTGAATGTGCTGTGTCTCAAAAGTAAATGCAAATCAGTTCATCCCGTGCTCTTTGGCCATCAAGTGGACCCCCAGGGGGAGGTGGTGCCATCCCATCCCCATCTCCATCCCCATCCCCATCTCCACCTCAATCTCCATCCCCATCCCCATCCCCATCCCCATCTTCTTCATCTGCGTCTGGGGGCATTGGGATGTTCCTGCGCAGGCAGAGATTGTGCATCATGGCACATGTGAGCATGATTTTACCTGTCTTCACTGGGCTGTACAGCAGTGATCCGCCAGATCTGCTCAAACAGCGGAACCGGGCCGTCAGCAGTCCGAATGTCCTCTCAATCATTCCACGTGTGCGGACATGTGCCCTATTGTACGCCTCTTCATGCCTGTTCCTTGGTCTCCGTACAGTTGTCATCATCCATGGCGTGAGTTCATATCCAGCATCACCTACATGGCATGTTGATGGGGGCACATGTCAGTGTTTGTTGTATCATGTCTTCATATGATGCTGTGCTATTTTGTATCATTGTTCATTCATGCATGTGTGCCATGCAGTGGTTGGAAGTGTTTATCGGCCATTACAGTGGATGTAGCCAAATGGATATTGACCTACACATTTACGTGCATGTGTACTCTGCCCTGCGGGTGACATTTGATTGTGAGTATGGCATAGTGCAGTGATGTACACACATGGCAGAGTCACTCCACTGTAATGAAGTAGTTAATGCAGGACGTCTCATTTACAGGCATCATGTGCATTGGGAGGGCAGTGTTCCATTTGTGGGTGGGTGTTTGCAGTGGCACAGGGTGTATGGGACAGTGACAATATTGGCTGTGTGTGTCATGTGGCAGGGTGTGTACGGGCACACTGTGTTGACCTGTCATGTCTTCCTTTGTGATGTTTGGGATCGCTGTCTATTTGGTTGATGGCAGGGGGGGTGATGCATGTGCGGTCACAGCGGCACACTCACATTGCTCATTGGCCTGGAGACACACACACCATTTCAACAGGGTCGGAGCATTGTGAGCTGTACTCACCTAATAGCCATGTGTTTTGTCCAGCATAGCGTTCCATGTACCGTGGCAACGTGGAATTCCGCAGTACCATTGAGTCATGGGTTGAGCCTGGGAAACATGCGCAGAAGTGTGTAATCAGTAGCGTGGCATCACATACCATCTGTACATTCAATGAGTGATACTGTTTCCTATTGCGGAACACCATCTCAATTGCACGTGGTACTGTCAGCTCAATGTGGGTGCAGTCAACTGCACCTATGCAATTTGGCATGCCTGCTATGGCATGGAAGGCCACCTTGGTGGCAATAACCTCGGGGAGGGTACGGGGTAGGGCTATGTGTTCCGACACATGGCGCAACAGGGCATCCAGTACCTGTACCAGGATTTTTGAAAAACAGGGTTGTGATATGCCGTGCAGCTCACCGACCGTGTGTTGATAGGTGCCTGTGCCAAGGAAATGCAGCACAGACACAACCTTCAGGAGGGGGGGGGTGGGGGTGTCTATGTGGCTGCTGATGTTGTCCTCAATCATGGCAGTGATGTACAGGATTGTTGGACGGTCCAGCGGGTATAGTGTGTGGATCTGTCCTGGGGTAAAGTTCCAGGGTGAGGCCCTGATGCGTGGTATTGCAGGCTGCCTGCGGGGTTGTGCCGTCTGGACAATGGGGTTTGCCATAGGTGCAGGGTTGGCTGGTTGGCGCATGCGCCTCCTCCGCCTCCGCCTCCTCCTCCTCTGCACCATTACTGCCATCACGTGCAGTGCTGCCTGTTGGTTGAGTAGGCCCAGTCCAAGTGCTACTAGAGCTGCTGCCTGCATGGTTTTGTGTTGTGTTGGGCTGGGTGTGGCCCTTTTGTAGGCGGCTCCCAGTGTGCTGCTGGGTCCATCTGGGCTGATTTGGTGCACCTGTGCCCTGATTCAGTTCAGCAGGCACTGTTTAACGTCATGTTCGCGTTGATGGCAGTACCGCCACCGTGATCACGGTTTTAACACCATTTTCTGGCGGTGTTTCCGTGTCCGCGCTAGTTGTGATGCTCGCAGTGTTTCGTATTGACGGTAACGGAGGGGTTTCAGTGCAGGTGGACTTTACGGGACCCTTAACTCCGCGGTGGCGGTTGGGGGAGGTGCTATTTCCGGGGCTGCGGGTCATGATTGGGCGGACACGGAAACATGCCGGTATAGTTAGACCGGAGCACTTGTAATGAGGCCAAATATCTCCTATAGAGGAAATAGGCTGGGATGGTCTGATGCTAACTCAGAGAAGGCTAGGATCTGGAGTGAAAATCTACATCCAGAGCAGTTTCTTACTCGACTTGTGGAGGAGATAATAACCTGGATATCTAAATGTATGTATGGTCCCACGCCTATGGGTGGCAAGTTAAGACCCCATAAGGAGGGACAAGGTAATCAAAGAATGTTTGATAAGGTTGTACGGAATATGAAAATTAAGATGTGCCAGGAGTTGAAATTATGCGCTCAGGTTGAGCTTAGTCCTCTTTCTCTATATAAACATAAAAGAAGGATCAAGAAAAATAAATATAGAAATGAGAGAAGGTATTTTGCCTCCGAAGAAAATATCAACTGGCAACATATGGTTAGGATATTGATAGATGGTGACTCCAAGAAATTTTGGGCTAGCTTTAAGTCAATAGCTAATATTGATAAACAAGAGCTTATAATTCCTATTAATAACGCCAGCTGGGTTGGATTTCTATGGGAGAAATTCAAGGGAGAAGCCAATAGGATGATAACTAATCATATCAATAAGATCAGTATATGCACAGAAGATATTATATCAATAATTAAGAATATAAAACATCTAGAGCCCGCAGCCATGACGGGCTTGTAATAATGTTATAAAAAGTAATCCTGAGATCTGAGCCCATTGCCTGAACACCATTTTCCAAAATCTGATTGATACCGGCATTATGCCTAAATCTTGGAAAATGTCCAACATTGTCCCTGTTCATAAGAGTGGATCCAGCAAACTTCCTGATAATTACCATCTGCTGGTGTTAACTGACGTCCCCAGAAAGATATTATGTACCCTTATTGTAAAGGAAATTAACAAATGGATTGACGATGAATGCATACTAGATGTGGCGGAGACAGGTTTCCGAAAAGGTTGCTCCACAATAGATAATATCTTTGTCGTCAATACTTTGATAGAGCAGAGTAAGGGTATAGATCAGCCTCCCTTATATATGCTCTTTGTAGATTTCTCCTCCGCTTTCAACACTGTAGAGCGGGGAAGGCTATGGAATAAACTTGAAGCACTTGGTATGCCCAAACATCTTCTATATCTTAGTATGATGTTCTATAGTGAGAGTAAGGCTGGGGTCAGGCTTGATAATGATGGTGCTATGTCTGAACTGATACCTATTAATAGGGGGGTACGTCAGGGATGTGCCCTGGTACCTACCTTTTATAATTTGTATATGGCAGACTTTGGAAATATCTTTAGGGAAAAAATGAATGCCTTCCCTAAAATAGGTACACGCAAGATTGGCTGGATAAGCAATGCCGACGATATCATTATGTTTGATAATACATATATAGGTATTTGTAACTGTGCAAGGGCAGTCTTCAAATATGCTTCAGATAATGGCTTAAAGGTAAACCTGTCCAAAACTCAGTTTATGGCTATGGGACGCAACTGCTGTAAAAATTCTGGAAAGCTGTGTGTTATTAATAAAGTTAAATCCTACAAATATCTAGGACATGAGGTTTGGACTAATCAAAACAAAACCAACCCCATGGTAAAACAAAGGAAAACAACCAAAGTTCTGGCCACTCTAAAGGCAGTTGTATCCTTTTCTAACAAAACAGCACGTTATAGCCTTGTGAGCATTATGAATGTGAATAAGCAGAAACTGGCTGCTATATTTCTATACTCTCTCGAAGCCTCTTATCCTGACTGGTCAGACTGGGCTGATGGAACTGAAGGGCAGATCTGGAGGATAATATTGGGGCTTACATTATACACACCAGTTCAGTCTATACGGCTTGAACTGGTACTTATATCCCTGTCCTCCCGCATAGAATTAACTAGAGTGATGCTCTATAATAAGATGAAATACGCACGTCCTGATACTCTGCTATCTATTCTCCGAGAGGGCTTAGAAGGGGGCAAAAGTAAAGCCCTGAATAGCTTTCAAGAAAGCATTTACCGACTCTTTGACAAAATTGGTTGGTCTCCTAAATGGAAATATAGCAAAGGTGCAGTTAGGAAATCCATAAAAAAATCTATTAAGCAGTGGGATTGGGTAATGAGTAATGAGAAAGTTGCTAGTATGAAATCTCTATTTATATATTTATTTATTTTTATTTTTTTACATTTATGAAGCGCTCACACAGCCCGCAGGCATCGAGGCGCTGTTACAGGAATAGTTTGTTTTTCTTAGTTGCGTAATTGTGGTTTTTTTTTCCTCTTAGTTACGTATTTATAACGCGCTTAAACACCAAGAGGTTTAAGCGCGGACCCGGGGATCGAACCTGTTGTTGCTTCGTGTCGTCTTGCTTCCAAGACATGCACGCTGCCGCTGAGCTATCCTCCCGATATATGCTAAGATGCCCTGTGAATTCAAGAAACCTCAAAACTATTTGAAACTATTACCATACCAATATACACGTAGAACATTTGTGAATATCAGATTCAATTGATTGAATGTATTAGCTGTTAGGGGTGCTTCGACGGGCATTCCTATAAATAAGAGGACATGTAGACTATGTCTTGAGGATAATATCCTTGAAACTGCGAGGCATGTAATTACATGCTGCCCAAAGATGGATAATATATATGAAAAATAGTTGTCCAAGTTTGAGTTTGAGCAAGAATATATTCAGAGTGAAACTTTCTGGCTCCGATGTTTAATGGGATTTAACAAAAGTCTCATTGCTATAACTCAGATTTGGAAGAAGGTGGATGAATGTCTATGTAAATTTGAGGATGATGTTAAATTGCTAACTGATCCTGATAAGTAAGATGAAGGTAACACTAAGATTTATATAGTGTCAACCTATTGGGAACAATATCCTTGATTATGTGCATTATAACTGCTAGTAATCATAACAGGATGATGATAATGCCTAGATTCCGGCTCCAAATGTATGATTATTACTATGTATGGATTGCAGTTTACACCTAACTTAGACTAGGATATGTTTTATTTGTTTTACCTGTCCTATTTGTATATATATATGAGCTATGTAGTGTATTGCCCATGAAATAAGCTTGCTTGCTTGACTGTATATATTTTAAGGATTGGGATTTTTTTAAGGATTGTGATATTAACCCAAACTTGATCTTGATGATGCAAATTTGAAATTATGAATGTGAACTATGAATTATGAATTATAAATTGTGCTATTTTAATTAATTGTATTCTTTTAAGAAGTTATTATTGATTTTTTGTAAAAGTTGAATAACTATATACCCTAATAAATACAAAAATTTAAATTAAAAAAACAAGGCTCCCACAGGGGTACTGTGAATCCCCTAGTATCTTCAACAGAGTTCTCCACAAGGATTTAGGCAAAATACATGTGCCCAGTACTATCATTCAATACATTGAGATGTATTGGTGTTTAGCGCCAACGAGCAGCACTGCAGGGAGTAATCCATCACACTGTTGACATTGCTGGCAGACAAGTGGTACAAGGTAGACAGAACAAAGATGCAGTACTGTCAACAGGAAGTGTTATATTTAGGCCAACTGATTTCCGTTGACGGTAAGAAAGTAACACCTCAGAGAGCAGCTGCAGTGTGCAGCACCGCCCAGCCAGTAATAGTAAAGGACATGCATACGTTCCTAGAGTTGTTTGAGAAACCTGAGGGTGTTTTCACCAGTAGTCCCTGAGGATCCATTGATCAGGTTGCCAGGGAAGGGCTATTGCTCTTGGGCAGGGGGTCCTTGGGGACTCTGGGAGGAGTGCCCGAGGAGGAGACATGGTAAACCCCCTTCTCCAATACCCTCCTACCCGACATCCCCTCAGTCTGTATGGGATATTGCCACCCAAGTACCATCCTACCCCAGCACTTTCCCTCAAGATAGGGAAAGATAAAACATCACAGAAGACCAAACCCTGTTACAACCCTTGATACGAACCTTGTCTCCCTTTCTTGTAATCCCAGAGGAGATGCCATAAACCCACCTTTTTCCATCCGGTCATCCCTCTCTTGTAATGTCCCAAAACCAAGGGAGTTATCATCAGCACCCGATACCATCACCATAACCTGAATAGCGGACGTCGGGACAAACCACCCATTTACGTTATGAGGCCCCATGATATTCAATCTTGAAATACCCAGTCTCCACTATTGCACCCAAGTACTGAGGGAAGAGGGAGCAAGGAGTTATGCAGGCTTCCTATGGGAAACACCATTATAGTACTGGGAAGAGGGAGATGTGAGCAGAGGGAAACATACACACTCAGTATATATGTCCCACTAACGAGGTCAGGCAAAGTCAAGCATTTAGAACTGACTATTATCACCTGCAGCCTATTAACCTTTGTTGGAAGTATAAAAAGGACAGAAGCAATCAGTTGAAACATATAAACTGCTGAAGAGGAGAACAAGCATTACCCATGCCAAGAGGCACCCCATACTAATAGTGAAATCAACCTTTTGCAGAGTTAATAACTTCACAGTACAGCTGGATTATTCTTTAACAGTTAATTGGTCTAAAACAACAGTGTGCAAGCATTACCTGAAGCTAAGAGAGTGGCACCAAGGTGTCTGGGTAACTGATCGGACTGATAGCTGGCAGAAAGGTACAGATAAAGTTGGGGAAGGGGAACTGACTGCTTGTAAAGACTATTCCAAAGCAGACTCAACCTGTATTGCCCAAGACTGTGGCAGCCAGAGAAACGTGAGTCTTGGTGGAAAACTCAGGTTGATATTGTGGCAGATAGACAAGAGAAGCAAAGAGGCTGCCCTTTTGAAGGAAGTTAGTCAGAGCAAGAGTGCCTTGCCTGCCTGAAGAGGTTGAAGTGTTTTATAGAATATCTTGTTGAAGTCTGTCTAAAAGTACAAGACATTGAAGCCGTGGTAGAAGTCCAAAATACTGAAGCTTTGGTGGTATGTCTGGTTTTCAGTGGATACAACTTTTCAGCTGTCCAAATAAAGTGGAATACTGTGAGAGAAAGGTGACTGTTTCTCATGGTGAAGCAAGGGTTCTACGTTATTTCGCCGCAGTATTTTTCATCGCATGTTTTTTCATCGCCGTTTTTTGTTTTCCGAAAAACTCATTGGTTTTTTTGGTTTTTTTGTATTTGGGGGCGGTTACCGCCCCAAGCCCCCCTTTTTTTATTTTTTTTATTCCCTTACACCCTGTAACGCTCACCTGACTCCCACGGAGGCGCTGGTCTAGTCTGGGTTGCTGTGGCCTCTTCGAGTGTGATGCGCAGAACTCGGAACACCGGCTGAACAGGACCCTCAAATCTTGCTTGTCTGGCCCGTAGGAATATCCTTCTGCAGATGAGAAAGGGGATTAACAGTCTGCAGAATAGTGTGCTTGCTCCCCCCTTCTCCCCTTCGTTCTTCTCTAACTTCCTCCGAAATCCCCGGTTAAAGCTTATCTTATGGTTTGAAAGGATGAACTCTCCATCCTGCTTCTGGTGCAGGGGCGCGTGTTTGTCCAGTTACTTCACTGGTTTTCAGAATGGCGCTGGCAAAATCCACTTGACTTTTCCGAGCGGAACGCCGTAAGTATGAAGATTACAAAAGTTCAAGTGTTGAGCCTCCTTTTCTGTTGCCTTCCTAACCTGTGATCTGTCCTTTATTTCAGGTGCAGAATGAAGGCGATGCGTTGAGGGATTGACTTGCCGATGGTAAACTCAGGTGAGTTAGCGATGGGGGCGATCCCTCTTAATGTCTTTATATTTCTCCAGTAATGTCTTTTGTCCTTTCCCCATAGGGGCCGGGGTGCGGTACCCGCCAACGAAGCGGCGCCGACCCAAAATGAGGAATGATCCACCAACAGAAGACCGGTAAGTGTTATGGCGGAAAATTAGGCTTTCCTCATATGTTCCTTCTGCTCACCTTTTGTCTCTTCTTCTCTCCCCTAGGCGCAGAGATGTGGCGACCGGTGCAGACAGTCGCGGTGGAGCCAGAAGAACTCCCGAGGACAGGTGAGTGAAGTGCGGCGCTGCAGCGACCAATGAGGTGCTTTTAAATGAAAGTCTTTACTCAGGAACGCTGGCGTGAAGGTTCCGGATGCAGGTAAGAAGTTTGATCAAATTCTTGGTTTTCACCTTTCTCTTCTCTTCTTTCCTTACAGGTTTTCCAGGATCGAGGCGAGCGTGGCTGGAGACCAGATGCAGGAGCAGACATGGTGAGCGTTCAGCTGCTTGGATGCAGAACAACGCGAAGCGTGAGCTACTGTCTGGGCGTGACTTAAATAGCCCCCAAAGTAGTTCCAGGTAAGTATCCTTCCCTGGCCACGCCCGAGTGGCAAAATAGTCCCAATGAAAAAATAGTCCCTTTCAGGTCTCATGGAGGCCTGAATCTTGCAGCATGGTCTGCATCAGGTAAGTGCACAAACCACCGTCCTTTATTAGCCTGGCGCCTATGGCGCCAGGACTGATGTCCAACATGAGCCTGGTGCCAAAGGTGCTAGGACAGAGTCCAAAGAGCCCCTATAAGGGGCCGCTGGGCTTTTACCCGGGGGCATGATGCCTGCTCCCGGGGGTGCTGGGCCTGGCCTGGTGCTCCGGGGGTAGGCATCATGACAGCACTCCCCCCCAAGGCCTCTCCCAAGGTTGTTCCCTCTGGAGGTTTCGGTTTGTTTGGGAAATTCCGATGGAACCTTTTTACCAGCCGAGGTGCATGTACGTGGTCGCTGAGTTCCCAAGACCTTTCCTGAGGCCCGTACCCATTCCAATCAATTAGATAGAAAAGTTTTGATTTTGAGATCTTAGAATCCAAAATGTTCTTCACCTCGAATTCAGGCTCCCCATCTATCTGGATTGGTTCTGGTGGCTTTATTAATCTGGTTCCTGGTTGCACTGGTTTCAAAAGTGACACATGAAAAACGGGGTGAATCCGCCTGTTAGCTGGTAGATCAAGCTTGACTGCCACTGGGTTAATTATAGCTTTGATCGAGTAAAGGCCCAAATACCTTGGATTAAAAGTTCGAGGTCCCTTGAGCAATAGGTGTTTGGTAGCCAACCATACTTGATCCCCTATTTGGTATGGAGGCGACTCACTCCGATGCAGATCCGCATTCTTTTTGTATTTCCCTTTCGCTTGTTGCAAATGTGCAGTTGCATCCTTGAAGGCTTGAGTTATCGTGGAATGCAAATGGTCCACTGCGGGCATTTCAAGGTTCAGAGGTGAGTCCAGGTCTGAAGTACGAGGGTGATGTCCATATAGGGTATAAAAGGGGCTTTGTCCAGTTCCAGAGTGTACCGAGTTATTGTATGCATATTCGGCCACCCATAAAATATCCTTCCAATTACCCTCCGATTGGTGCAACATACATCGTAGGTATTGTTCAAGGGTCTGGTTCGTTCTCTCCGTCTGACCATTGGTCTGTGGGTGGTGGCTGGTTGAGAGTCTTACGTCGATTTGTGCCAGTTGACAACACCTCCTCCAAAAATGAGAAATAAACTGGCTTCCCCGGTCGGAGACTAGTATGGACGGGAATCCATGCAAACGGATGATATTTTCGAGGAATTCCTTGGCTAGGACAGAATCTGAAGGTAATCCTTTCAACGGAATAAAATGGGCCATCTTGGAAAATAAATCCACCACAACCAGAATAATATTGTATCCATTAGAAGGGGGCAGGTCCGTGATAAAATCTAGTGACAAGGTGTGCCAAGGTGCTGGTGGAATGTCTAAAGGCTGAAGAAGACCGGCGGGTTTTGTCTTTTGGCCTTTGTTTTTGGCGCAAACTCCACAGGACATCACGAAAGATTTAATATCCTTTCGCCAGGAAGGCCATCAGAATTGTCGTTTAATTTTTTCCTCAGTTTTGGCAATGCCAGGATGTCCTTCCATCAGGGTATCATGATGACGGGAAATAACCAGTTCTTGCAATTCCTTTTCTGGCAGAAATAAGCGTCCTTGGAAGTAAGGTAGGCCATCGTTGACCGAAAAGTAAGACCCTTTTGGATCCAATCCTGCAAGGCTGTAGAGTCCAGGAGTTGTTTTACCCGTGCTTGAATGTCTTCAAGGGTTTGTAAAGAGGTTATCCCCAAGATTCTTTGTTCGGGAATTATCGGCACAGGTTCTGAGTTTGTGTCTATTTCTCCCATTCCTATTCGAGATAGCGCGTCCGCTTTGCCATTCTTACAGCCGGGGCGGTAAGTGATTACAAAATCGAACTCAGCAAAGAACAAAGCCCATCGGAGCTGACGTGACGATTGAGCCTTGGCAGTTTTTAAATATTGTAAGTTTCGGTGATCAGTGATCACGGTGATGGTATGCCTGGCGCCAAGAAGATAATGCCGCCAAGCCTTAAAGGCGGACTTAATGGCTAATAATTCCTTGTCGGTGATTGCATAATTTACCTCAGGCGGCGAGAGCTTTCTGGACCAAAATGCTACGGGGTGCAGTTGGTTGGTTTCAGGGTCTCTCTGAGACAGGACAGCTCCCATGGCTAAGCTGGACGCGTCGGTTTTCGACTATATATGGGAGATCGGGACGCGGGTGCTTCAAAATAGGTGCGGACGTGAATTTAGTTTTCAATTCCTGAAAGGCCTGTTCGGCTTCCTCGGTCCATTCGAAGCATTTATTTTTCCGCAAGAGTGCAGTGATGGGTTGTGCCACACGTGAAAATTCTGGGATAAATCTGCGATAAAAATTGGCAAAACCAAGCATGCTTTGGACACCTTTCACCGAACTAGGTGATCGCCATTTGAGGATGGCATCCACTTTTCGTGCGTCCATTCGGACCCCTTTAGGTGTCAGGATGAATCCAAGAAACTCAACCTCGGTGGTATGGAAAACGCACTTTTCCAGCTTTGCAAACAGTTTGTGCTGGCGCAATTTCTCAAGGAAGGCCCTGACATGCTTTCTGTGATCAGATTCCGAAGAGGAGTACACAAGAATGTCATCGATATATATGACAACACAAACATCGATGAGTTCCCGAAGGACATCGTTCATGAAGAATTGGAAGGCAGCAGGCGCTTTGCACAACCCGAAAGGCATCACCTGGTATTCGAATAATCCATATTTTGTACGGAAGGCCGTTTTCCATTCGTCGCCTTCTTTTACTCGCACCAGATGATAAGCCCCCTGGAGATCTAACTTGGTGTATACGCAAGCGTCCTTCACCTGGTCAAGGATTTCAGGGATCAGAGGCAGAGGGTAACGGTTTTTAACAGTTATCTGGTTCAATGCGCGGTAGTCGATACAAGTTCTAAGGTCGCCTTCTTTTTTGGGCACGAAGAACAAAGCCGAGGATGCCGGAGACTTTGACGGGCGAATGAAACCATTGGCTAGGTATTGATCTAAATATTGTCTCAAATGCAGATTCTCAGGTTCAGTAAGGGCATAAATCCTGCTACAAGGGGGTTGTGCACCGGGCACCAGATCGATTTGGCAATCGTACGATCTGTGGGGAGGTAACGTGTTGGCCTGTTCCTTTTGGAAGACGTCCTGAAAGTCTTGGTATTCCAGAGGTAGTTTCATGGAGACAGAGGTTACAGATGCTAGACTAATCTTCAGATTTTCTTGGTAGCAGGTTTGTGCACAATCCGGGAAAGTTATTCTCTTCGCTCGCCAATCAATTCGAGGATTATGTGTCTCTAACCAAGGTATTCCGAGAATAACTTGAAACTGTGGAGCCTTGATTACATCAAACACAACTGCCTCCCGATGGCCGTCCGGACCTATAAGTGTCACCTCAGCAGTGGAATGTGTTACCGGTCCAGAGGCAATTTCGGTTCCATCGACTGTGGTGATGACATCTTTGCTGGTTTTAGGACGCAGAGGGAGGTTAATCCTAGAGACCAATTCACGATCCACATAATTTCCTATAGCCCCACTATCGATGTATGCCTTTATTGCATGCAACCGCTTAGGCTGTTCCGGATCTACGAGGACCATTGGCACAATGAAATGCGATGTCTGAGAGTTAGTTTTCAAGCTCGGCAAGCGGACCCCTACGCTTGTCGGGCGTGGTCGTTTCCCGAAACAGAGTCTTCATGGTTTTTATCAGCGGCTCCTACCACCTTCTTGGGCGGTTTTGCCAGGCAATCTCGTAGAAAGTGTCCAGAGGACCCACAATAAAGACATAATTGCATCTGCCGTCTTCTTTCACGTTCTTTTTGAGTTAAAGGTCCTTTAACCCCTCCGATTTGCATAGGCTCAGAGACATCAGCACCCTTGGGGTTAGCGTGGGTCTTGACCAACACCCGGGTCTCAAACTTGGACCGATCTGCTTTTCTGTTTTGAAGTCTGTGATCCAATTGGACCACTAAGTCTATATATTTTGTGCATTCTTGGGGCAGATTTACAACTTGGGCCAGGACATCTTTAAGTTCTCCGCGTAGACCTCGATAAAATAACGTGATTCTTTTATCCTCTTGCCGCCCAGTATCCACAATTAGTCTATAAAGGTTGCAATGTAGGATAGGAGGTCCTGATTGCCCTGTCGCAGGGATAGGAGTTCGTCATCCAGAGCCTGCCCCTGAGAGTGTCGAGCAATTAACCTTTCCATGCTTGCTTGAAATCCTTGAAAATCACAGAGAATCGGGTCATCTTGAGTAACCAGTGGAACTGACCAATCGGCAGCACAGCCACTGAGATATGACAATACAAACGCTACCTTGGTCTGGTCATTAGGGAAAGCCCCAGGTCTGCATAGGAAGTGCAAACGACACTGATTCATGAATACGGCGAATCGTTTGGGGTCCCCAGCAAAGCGTTCGGGTGGCGCCAGCGGCATGTTTCCAGCTAGATTAATATGCACAGGGTTACTGGGAACCACAGGAGCGGGGTTCCCTCCGGAACCGGGTAGAGGAGTGTGTCCAGCTTGACCTTGCAAAAACTGTCAAGCCAGGTCATCAGTTCTTTCCTTTGATACAATCACTTCCCTCCTGAGAGCATTAGTCTCTTGACGAGCGGCGTGTACTTCGGCCCGTAATTCCCCCAGTAGTTGGGGCAACTGATCAGTCTCAGAAGTTTCCATAGCGCCTGGGTGGGAATTTGTAGGAAGGCTTTGCGTTCTGTAACGCTCACCTGACTCCCACGGAGGCGCTGGTCTAGTCTGGGTTGCTGTGGCCTCTTCGAGCGTGATGCGCAGAACTCGGAACACCGACTGAACAGGACCCTCAAATCTTGCTTGTCTGGCCCGTAGGAATATCCTTCTGCAGATGAGAAAGGGGATTAACAGTCTGCAGAATAGTGTGCTTGCTCCCCCTTTCCCCCTTCGTTCTTCTCTAACTTCCTCCGAAATCCCCGGTTGAAGCTCACCTTATGGTTTGAAAGGATGAACTCTCCATCCTGCTTCTGGTGCAGGGGCGCATGTTTGTCCAGTTACTTCACTGGTTTTCAGAATGGCGCTGGCAAAATCCACTTGACTTTTCCGAGCGGAACGCCGTAAGTATGAAGATTACAAAAGTTCAAGTGTTTAGCCTCCTTTTCTGTTGCCTTCCTAACCTGTGATCTGTCCTTTATTTCAGGTGCAGAATGAAGGCGATGCGTTGAGGGATTGACTTGCCGATGGTAAACTCAGGTGAGTTAGCGATGGGGGCGATCCCGCTTAATGTCTTTATATTACTCCAGTAATGTCTTTTGTCCTTTCCCCATAGGGGCCGGGGTGCGGTACCTGCCAACAAAGCGGCGCCAACCCGAAATGAGGAATGATCCACCAACAGAAGACCGGTAAGTGTTATGGCGGAAAATTAGGCTTTCCTCATATGTTCCTTCTGCTCACCTTTTGTCTCTTCTTCTCTCCCCTAGGCGCAGAGATGTGGCGACCGGTGCAGACAGTCGCGGTGGAGCCAGAAGAACTCCCGAGGACAGGTGAGTGAAGCGCGGCGCTGCAGCGAGCAACACAGTACTTTTAAATGAAAGTCTTTTCTCAGGAACGCTGGCGTGAAGGTTCCGGAAGCAGGTAAGAAGTTTGATAAAATTCTTGGTTTTCACCTTTCTCTTCTCTTCTTTCCTTACAGGTTTTCCAGGATCGAGGCGGGCGTGGCTGGAGACCAGATGCAGGAGCAGACACGGTGAGCGTTCAGCTGCTTGGATGCAGAACAAGCGAAGCGTGAGCTACTGTCTGGGCGTGGCTTAAATAGCCCCCAAAGTAGTTCCAGGTAAGTATCCTACCATGGCCACGCCCGAGTGGCAAAATAGTCCCAATGAAAAAATAGTCCCTTACAGGTCTCAGGGAGGCCTGAATCTTGCAGCATGGTCTGCATCAGGTAAGTGCACAAAACACCTTCCTTTATGAGCCTGGCGCCTATGGCGCCAGGACTGATGTCCAAAATTAGCGTGGCGCCAAAGGCGCCAGGACAGAGTCCGAAGAGCCCCTATAAGGGGCCGCTGGGCTTTTACCCAGGGGCATGATGCCTGCTCCCGGGGGTGCTGGGCCTGGCCTGGTGCTCCGGGTGTAGGCATCATGACACACCCACAACCATATATTTAATTTTTAATCCCCTCAAAAAAAAAAATGATGAGTTTTTTTTCGAAATAAAAACGGCGATGAAAAAGCATGCAATGAAAAATACTGCGATGAAATGCGTGTATACCGAAAGAAGTAGACCTGCAGTCATTTAGGTCGAAGCAGCAGCACTAAGAAGTTGTCCTGACAAGCATACCATTGTAAATGCCAAGACTATAATCCTAACTGATAATCAAGAACTGTGTATCATTGGCAGTGTAGATATTACCTTTTCTTTTGAACTGTGGCAATCTTCTTAAAGAGGTGACAAAACATGGTGGCAAGGATTACCATTGGGGCCATTTTGCTAGAAGTGCAAAAGTGGATAGTTCACCCAAGAGAAGAGATTGTTGCCAATGGAATTTTAGGTTAATGAACGCTTGGACTTTAAAACATCAAGAACTGATTCAAGACATTTCTTTCTTTGGTTGAACATTTGCAGAGGTGACTTTGAATCGTGGGCCAGGGAACATTACTCAGGACATTAGAAGGTCATTCCGGAACTGTGAATGTTTATATTATTAAATTGCCAGAACTTTGCTTTATATCTTTGTTGTTTAGTGTGAGGGCAAGTTATCCTATATTAGAGTGTATTCCCTTCATTTTTAGAATAGACAGGGCATTCCTCAGCAGAGTAGTGACAGCATGGCATTTTGATATATTTTCTTTAATAATAAAATGGCATACTTTGAGAAATCCTCAAACAGTTGTCCACTTATGCATTACTGACCCCACACACACCGTACATTCAGGACGTCATGGCTGTAACAAAGGGGTTCTGAAGGGCAGATGGGTCCCTAGTACAGCACGCTGCACTATTAGGCAAAATAATGTATTTTCTCTCATGGCCTACACTTTTCGTTGTCCTCAAGTGTGCCATGCATACCAACAACACCGAATTTCTCTTGGTAATGAATCAGCAGATAAAGCGGCTAAAATAGCTGTTCACCTCCCAGTTCCAGATGTCATACAATATCCAGAAGTAGCTAGCATACAACTACAAAGTGAGGTTGCATATACAGCATTACCAGTCATCCAGGTCATTGAGTTACAAGGACAGGCACCTCAGGAGGAAAAGCTGCTATGGCAAAAGAGCAGTCTACCACTGACCTAATATGGATACAGGTAAGGTGGTAATGCCTCAGGGGTTAGTAATGGTTGCCTTTAAACAGTTGTACTACCCTCATATGTATTGAGGCAGTACATTGCTGCAGATATACAAGAGGACTGGTGTGTGCCTAATATTCACATGTTAAATGGTTTCATTTCCAATTGCATTGTTTGTCACAGGTACTATATGGGGTGAACATTAATGACTCTGCGAGGTACATTACCACGCCCCAGTGGACCACTTCTAGAATTACATATTGACTTTGCCGACATGGGAGAGCGGTGCAAAACATAGCAGTATATAATTGTTGATGTCTGCCCGTTTTGCCATTAGATTGAGGCTGGGCCATGCGCACATCCAGATGCCAAATTGGCAACTACATTTCTAGTGCAAGAAGTGTTTCACCACTGGGAAGTGTATGAGATGTTAAAATCAGATAACGGCACACACTTCTTCAATGAGCTATTCAAAGACATAGCTGCTCTCTTAGGCATCAGACATAAGATGTGCTCCATTGTGCATCTTCAGGCCAACAGCATTGTCGAGAGAATGAATGGCCTCTTAAAAGGCAAGTTATCAAAACTCTGTGTTACCCTCAATAAAGATTGGGGCCACTGTTTGCCCCTGGCCCTATTCAGTTGAGAACACAGCCCTGCCGAGACCTAAGCTCTCACCTCACAAGAGAGTGACAGAGAGGAGAATTCACACGCCACTTTCACCTGCACATAGTGCATCTGATGCTCACAGGGCTGTGATTGTCCTTGGAGAAGAATTTACTGTATATTTGCGTCATTTGACAAAATACATTAAGGTACTCTCTTGCCAGATAGCACCAAGAAGAACAGAAGAGGACAACAGCGCTGCACCAGACTATGCGAGCTCGTCACCGCTACAACTACAGCCAGATATACTATATTTTTTTGAAACTTTGTACGCAGATGGAGTGAGCCACACTTTAATGGCCCCGATAGTGTAGCATATACCACTCTATTTGCAGTGAAGGTCCAGGAGTTGCAGTATTGGGTGCACCTCTCTGATGTCTGAAGGGCACCCGATACAGCTCCCCCTTTGCCACAATCTTTGTGTTACTCTGAAGTAAGGTAATCATCTCTTGGTGTTTACAAAAGACTTTCTACCTCAATAAATTATATACCTCTTACCATTTCCTGTAATTAATTAAAAGTGTTACCAAAAGATATGCCTTCCTCTTATGATTACATTCCTCCATTGGTATAAGGCAATCATTTTTGGCATTCAGTAATATGAGGAATTCTCTGAATATTGCATGGCTAAACCATTCTTTGCACTCTCTGCAGATATCTCATCACAAGCATCATGTAATAATGACTATATTGTATATGTGTGTAGGTTTTGTTTCAGGATTGTGTATATATCCGCTCAGCCAGTTAATATGGTTGGGACATATAAATGGGGGGGTGTTGTGTAGGGGGGTAAATAGAGCATGGCTTTTTTTTAACATTTTACAATTCGAAATGAGGTTTTCCAAAATTATTTACTAGATATAAAAAGAACCTGAGTAGCTGATACAGTTACCTGGCAATGGAAGCTTCGAGTTAAAAGAGGGGTTGGAGAAGAAAAAGAGTATGACCAATATGAGGGGGTTGTATTTGACACAATGACTGATGTGCACCACCCAGAATTTAGTAATTTATGGTACACTCACATGCGTTCAGTGGGGAAGCAGAGGCCAAATGGGAGCTGCTAAGTATGCTCTGTCATCCAGCATGCGTCAGGAGAACCCGAAATGTTAGTACCTCAAAAGATTCCCTATCTGGAAGCCCAGTGTTTGGGTCATTTGGCACTGTGTCAGGTTCAAAGCATGTCAAAGCATGTCCCAAGGGCACAGAGTGTGAGTTGTGTTGATGGATATAGATGAAGAAACATTTTCAAAAGATGGAAAAGACCCCCGGTGCAATGAAGATGGATGGGGTGTTGTTTGTATGAAACAAATGAGAGGAGGCCACAGCAGGGGGGTTGACAGGGTTGGTGAAGAAGTAATATGGGACGAGAATTGCCTCACCATATGGGTCAAATATTTGTCAAAACTCACATGGATAGACACAAAGGAAAACCCAGAAAAGGTGCAAGCAGCAGATGAATATGAATTTTGTTTTTGAGGGCATGGAACTGTTCCTCTGGGAAGCAACAGCAAGTTTAATAAAACATTATTCATCCCTGACATCAATAAAGGCACAACAGCCCTCACTGATATTTTCTGGGTGTACGGCCAGCGGGCATACATGTGTCTCCCAACATCATGGAAAAGAACATGCTCCTTAGCAACCTTGCCATATTAGTGGTTCCTGTCGCACACTTGGCCCTTTCACACCCAACCCCAGCACCATATCCGCACCAAACCCCCTGCCATCCAAACCCCCACAAACACCCATGTTGCAGCAAACCCACTGCCATCGCAACCCCCTCAAGCAAATAGGAAGAAGCGTTTACTCAGAATAAGGCGACAACAGTGGTCAAACTATCTGTCGGAAGACTCCTCCAAGTTGCTCAAAGCGATTCTAGATAAATACTGCGTATATGCCAAAAGGGAAGTGTTCTTTGCTTCTCTTCTACAACCAGGGGTCCAGGCCACAGCCAATGTCAAATGGCTGCAAATCGTGAAGTGGGACAATATCCAATTGAGAAATGAAACAGAACAAGGGCTGAACTCGAACAAAAGTGAGATGTGTGCGATTTGGTTGATGTCCTTCCAAAACCGATACATTCTGGACTTGCTGATAGCCATGGAGGGGGGTGTGTGCAAAAAGATTGGATTGTTGCACCTACAACCCCCCCAACGATGCTGAAAACGGGTCCCTGTCACACATCATAGAGGCCCTACACAAGCTAAAGACAGGCATGGAGACTGAAGCAGCAGTGGAGGCCGACAATTGGTTTGATACAATGTTCTCATGGGCACCGACATGGCTAGGAGGAGCAGTGAAAATATTGATTCCTATCATGGTGCTCCTGCTGGTGATGTTCTGCTAACTCTCCCAAACAGTGCTATGACGATGATCTGGATAAGGGCAGATGGAGCTTCTCAAATCACCAAAGACAGGCACACCAAAACATACAATCCTAATAAATTCTGTATGGTGCTAATTGATCGACAGCTGCACCCCCTGGGACTGTAATATCACCCCCACCAGACCCTCAAAATTATATAGAATACTGGATTGACCTAGCAGAAGATGGGGACTGCCTTTTCTTACCATGTTCCCCAGAACAATATGCCCAGAGGGGGGAAAGCCTCAGTCACATGTGTTGGGCATGAAGTACCTTAAAATGATACTGATAGAAAAAGAGAAGAAGCTGGGTTAGTTCATGAAAGATTAACTAAAGGGTGGAATGTTAGGATTCAAATCCAGCTCCCAAACTATTTAGGCTGCAGGAAATATATTAACGCACAAGAAAGTGAACGTGTGCGGATGCAGGGGGGTGGAACGTGTGAAGTGGCAATAACAAATATAATTGCTTTGTAGCAGCCATGAGCATATACATAGGCCCAGGTACAAGGCACAAGTGACATTGAAGTATAGTAGTTGAAACTTAATGTACATGGATGAAAACGTAGGCCCTGGACCCTGACGCGAGAAATACCAAAGCACCACCACGCTTGTAGTAAGGACTAATATGTTACAGTCCCTGCTGAAAGTAGTTGGATAGTGTGATAATGAGTGTTGAATCACTTCCCCATCCCAAGTCTCAGCAGTGAAGCCGAACACTGAGGCCTTTACAAATGTATTTGTAAAGAGGTATGAGCCTGTGAAACCAGAAAGAAATGTGGATGGCCAAGCAAGGGTAGGGCCGCGCCCGTCCCGAAGGATAAACTCATGGGAGCTAGGGTAAAGGTCTTGAGCTGCCAAAAGGCCTGGCCTAGATTTATAGCATTAGCGCCCCCAGAAAAATTGCCATCCTGCTTGAACCGCCAGACGTCCATATAACAGAACACCTAAATCCATCAGAATTCGGTTGCTTAGTGTGGTCCTTGAGAGGCCCAGGAGATGCTCTAGGGAGGGGTAACTGATAAGTGGTGAGCCAGGAGTGAAACATTCCTTGATTTGTGGAGCAAGAGGTGATGCCAACAAATTCGGTCCTGCGATGGGGGGGCATAGTGGGTGCACCCGCATGTCTGGTATTAAGAGAAGCGCTCCTTTATTCTCAAGGGCCAATTTGACCTTGGAGGTATCCACTGAGCTCATATTAATGACCAGGTGCACATCATGTGGCTTGTGGCTAGGCCAGTGAGAAGAGTAACATTATAAAGGGTCCACCAATCAAGAAGAGGGAACCGATGGTGACGAAGAGGAAGACCATGTGTTAGAAGGCTATGATAGATTAGAATGTGGCCAATCCGGCGAGGGACTATAGGGGACTGGTAGTATGTATACAGGTTGCAGCCAATGAGGGTGGGGGATGAACACGGTACTCTCTGTGTGTCATCAATGATGATGTCTCGCTTTATAACATTGCGTTTGCTTTGAACTGAGAGCTCTGTGGCAGTTGGGTTCTATGAGACCGGTTTTCCCTCATTGTATACAAAATCAAGTTGTTTTCCTTGCAAAGAGGTGCACTTTGCTTTTTTTTTACTTACAGTGTTGTTTTTTCTTCGTCTGGAGGTCTGCCTTACAATAACTAAAGTGCCCATAAAAATGAGCAACACAGCATTAAACCAAGATATTTAATGTCATACATACAAAATGAACATATGTTGCTAACATTAAATATTTACTTATCAGGTGCCCAAAGGTATGGTGTTACCTATACTTGTTGGCCTATACATGGCCTGCCTAGGAAATTTATATGTTTCCCCAAGGAGTAAAAACAGAGATGGATTTTTATAACTTTATTCTCATCAAAGTGCAAGTGCAATGTTTAATCATCAATCAAATGATGAAAGGCTAGACATAACCAAGAGCAATCAAGCACGTAATCACCTCTCAAACTGTGTTGTTATGTCAAACATTCATAATAATAATAAAACATATATTCTTCACAATACATACCATTACTAAACTAACAATACATAAAAAGTTCAGTGCTTACATTTCTTAAAAACATAAAAACACATGGGTGCTTGGACACTATAATCGCCCCTGTGGGCCGTATGAAATCCATTGCACAAACCCGCATTGCTCGTGATTGTGTTGCTTATTGCATGGTCCTAAGAGTACTGGTGTGTCCGCGCTGTAAGATGCACAGCTACAGGTACTAGACCAGGTGCTGACCTGTTCTGGGGCCCTTGAGTAAAGTGCTGGGGGCCTATAGGAAAGTGCTAAGTGCTATGCAACTTGAGTTTTGGCTGCAACTTGCCGTAGACTTGGAAAGCTGTCCAGCCTTCTTCGGGGCACAGGAGAATTTCAAACAGAGAAGCAAAAGCAACACACCTATGCTATACACAGTATGCACATTTAGAAAGATGCCCAAAGACAACTAGATTGTTGACAGACTTAAAAACAAACTTCATCAACATAACAACACACACATACCATGTTTACACTGTTAGGCTATTTTAGTGTGATCCATGGTTTTAAACCTCATCTCAATTCAAGTGCACAGCCGTCCCTGCTGTGTCCTGGGTCCTCATCAGTCTGAAAAAGGACAAAAAAAAGTCCCAAAAGTCAAGCCTTCTGGCACGATAGAAGTTTAAAGAGTTTCAAGGGGAGACTAATCTCCATTCAACAATTCAGAAAAATGAACTAACGTCAAGCGCTGCGCAAACGTTGCCTGGCGCGGAGAGGGGCAAAAAGTGGACTTCAATCCCAGCCGACACTACAAATAGAGCAAGACTTCTTAATTAGTAAAAATCCCAAGCGTATCGCATCAGAGCCACATATGGTGCAGATGCTGGTGAGACACACCATCCTGACCGAAAACCTTGAATGGGAGAAAGTTCAAACACTGTTGTCAGGCAAAGTACTTATTTCATCCTCAAAGAATCAGCGTCGAGAGTACGCCGGGTCGCCTAGAGATAAAAGTGTCCGAAAATGGCAGCAGTCATGTGACCCATGGTCAGGTGATTGTTGCACGGGCCACTACCGGGTCCGTCATCTAGACTGTTGTCAAAGTGCGTCCATCCACTATTGATGGCTAATGAATCCCAAACAAAGAGGAATGGAAAGAATAAAAGAGCCAGTCAACCACAAGCCAATTATCACTCACATTAGAGTCAAATGACTGCTGGGGGTCGCACCAGAAATCTCTGAATGTGCAAAAGACAAATACTATATGCATACCAATGCAAACGGGCACTGCTGCACCAGTCACCATATTGGAGTAAAAGGAATGAATGTCACCTACTGCATAGGTAATTGGGCACGAAGACCAGTTTGGCAAGATACATGGATAAGAGGAAATGTCATATGTGTCCAAAATAACCAGATGTGTCTGGTCCAACACATATCACTGCTCAACGTCTATAAAGAGGGGCCGACTATAGGTCATCATTCAATCCTGACAGATGCGTCTTTAAACAAAATATCCAATTTTGCTCTAGCCTGAATATACAGTTACTGGTGCTGTAGTCTCTCATATCCGGTTTAACCGAGTGTACCACCATCCATCGGATATCGGAATCTATGTGGTGATTGGACATAAAATGCTGCACCTGTCAAAGTACCGTTCCGGATTCTGCACCTATGTTCCCTTCTCCTTGTGTATACCTTCCTGGTGGTCATGCCAATGTAAGCTCGTTCAAAAGGACGTAGGATCATGTACACCACATTAGCTGTGTTGCAATTGGTGTGTGTCTGTAGCCTCAAATTAATATTATCATGGACAACTTCCATGCTGGAGATACAGAATTGGCATTTTGTTGCAATTGCCACATTGGAAGTGGCCAACAACTGCATCAAGGCGTATATACCACAGCATACTGGTGGTATTTACTTGCGGTAGACGTGATGGTAATCTGGAACGAACACCGTGATCTTTTGTGTTCTTTCCTCGTTTGAGTGCAAACAGAACCAGCTGTGACGTGCATCCTGTACTGACAGCAAGATTCTAATATTTTTTCACAAGCTTTTTGATGTGTGTGATTTTGTTAGAAAAAGTTGTCAAACCAACAAATTTCCTGTTGGTGTCCATACGAATCTTGGGTACCATTAAAGTTTCTTGGTCTTAGTAGAAGGCACGGTTGGCTGACTGAGCATTTTACGTGGGTACCCTTGCTCGCTAAGATTGTTTGCTGCTTGTATGACTAAATATGGTGAGTGCCCCTCCCCTTTGCTGGTGTATAGACTGTTCTTATGTGGCCATACTGCCCTACATTGGTGCAGCAAGTACAGACATGCTTTCTTACAGTGGTATTGCATTATTTACTATTTACGGGGTAAAGTCAACATAATGAGTGGTCGTACGTGGCCATACTTGCCTACCTTGTCGCAGCCAGCATGGACATATTTCATGGACAAAGCCATACTGGCCCGCAACGGTGCAGCCAATATGGACATGTTTTTTACAGTTTCAAACCATTTTATTCTGGCATTATGACAAGGCCAAAGTAAGTGTTCTATTATGCGGATACTTGTCTAATAGGTATAGTCACAGAATGGGCATGCTTCCTTTAAGTGGCATGGCATTATTACCAGCATTTTAATCAAAGCAGAATTAAAGGATAGTTCCGGGACTTTTTTTTTATTGTCCCTACGGTTCGGCCATGTGTTTTTAAGCATAACTCGGTAGATCGTAGAAAACTTTCCTATGGACCTTACCCGACTTTTCGTCCATTATCGCACTCGAAATCCGCCGCCATTTTCTGATAATCCTATCATATCCCCCCATCGCCCTGGCTCACCTGCTTTTGCGGCACTAAATCAAATCCCCCGCCCCTGAGCCTGACATCAGCAGACGCGTACCGCCCATTTCCCAACGCCAAAGCACGTTTCGTGTCAACAATCGCTGCGCCTCAGCTAATGACGTGTCGCCATGGAAATGGCAGGACGCCTCTTTCCTCAATAAGTATAAACACACCGTTTCACAACACACAGCAGCAGATTTTCGATTCCATTCCTCTCTCTGTGTTACTTTGAGTATTCTGTGACTCGTTTCTGTGCTCTGGTCAGCTACCTTCGCCGCTTCTAGGCCTTGTGAACACCTGCACCATCTCTGTAAATTATTTTACTTTCTTTACCACACAATGGCTACAATAATGCCGTATATGTACGAGCCCGAGTACACCGAGGAAGAACTACTGGAAAGGCAAGCACGCGAAAACGATGGGGATTCGGACGGCAGTTGGGAGGACCAGTCAACGGATGAAGAGCCTGGACCATGTCGCATGGACGGCGTCTCCACCTGGTGCACGTGCAATCGGTGCGAGCTAATGCCAACTGAGGAGGAGAACTGCTGCTGCCGTGAAAATTCCGGGTGCTTGGCCTACATTTCGGAAGGCGAGCCAAGTCCGCAATGCATCACCGAGCTGCCAGAGTTCAGGGAAGCCTGCCTCTCACGGACCGTGTTGAGGATGATGATGGTGCTTATGCACGAACTTCGCGGCACTGTTCGTCCGCGTAATCCGAGTAACGAGTAAGTATACTCTGGTTGTGATGTCAGTGATGCCACTACTATTTCATGGTCGTCTCCCACATATAAAATTACATCTACATATCATTCGAATGCATGTAATTTGGTTCCATATTGTGCATTTTCTAGATAGAATTTTCTTCAAAGCAGAATGACATTTTTTACCTGAATCGACAGTGATAAGAAAGTTTTGTCATTTTAATACAGTTCGCATCTTTCTTTTTCACAGGTGGTACAGGCTGGTGGCCTATCGTTGCTTCACTTGGTGGCTTCACGGGAGGCTCGGACACCGCGTTCGGAGAGTAATACCTGCCTGTGCGGTACTTGCCATTAGACAACATTTCCCCAGCGACAGTGGACAATACAGCGGATTTTCCCTGGATGTGCTGCAACCGGAACTTTACAATGTGTAATGTTTATTATTTATGTTCAATTGAAATTAAGATCTAAAATAAAACCCAACATATATTTTAACAATGGTTGTTTTGATTTTTTAAATGAATCTAGTGTGTCTCCATTGAATAGTCTTCCTGTGCCTTGTCACACCACATGTCTCCGGCCAGCATCCTCCCTCACGCTGGCCGCCCACCTTCAATCCACATAACCGTTGAACCCATATGCAGCAGAAATACATATGTTATTTTAAGGGTTGGCATCAAGCCTAGGCATCCAGGGTCTCCAGGGTGAACTGCACCCATATATTCTCCTGGGACGGTGAGGTATTTATAAACTCACCCCCCTGCCTTCCATGTACTAGATCCTGCAGCCTGCCTCTTACATGCAGTTAGATGGCCTCTCCTTGGTGAGGCCCTGCGGCAAACGAGTCTTGTCTGCACGACCACCGCCCCAATCCACCCCCCCGCCCTATCAAAGGCAGTTCGCACCGGGGTACTTGTGCTGGCAAGTGGAGCTGTCAGGGAGCGATAAAGGCCACGAGGTGCCAAAGACCATGTACACTTCAAAGTGGTCTATGGAGCGTGGGTTGTTGTTCCCATGTCTACCTCCAGACCCCGTGTCTCCTGCCAAGCATCCCCCCTCACGCTGGGCGGCCCCCTGCAATCCACATAAGTGTGTCTCCATTCACGAGTCTCCCTGTGTCTTGTCTGCACGACCACCGCCCCAATCCACCCCCCGCCCTATCAAAGGCAGTTCGCACCGGGGTACTTGTGCTGCCAAGTGGAGCTGTCAGGGAGCGATAAAGGCCAAGAGGTGCCAAAGACCATGTACACTTCAAAGTGGTCTATGGAGCGTGGGTTGTTGTTCCCATGTCTACCTCCAGACCCCGTGTCTCCTGCCAAGCATCCCCCCTCACGCTGGGCGGCCCCCTGCAATCCACATAAGTGTGTCTCCATTCACGAGTCTCCCTGTGTCTTGTCTGCACGACCACCGCCCCAATCCACCCCCCGCCCTATCAAAGGCAGTTCGCACCGGGGTACTTGTGCTGCCAAGTGGAGCTGTCAGGGAGCGATAAAGGCCAAGAGGTGCCAAAGACCATGTACACTTCAAAGTGGTCTATGGAGCGTGGGTTGTTGTTCCCATGTCTACCTCCAGACCCCGTGTCTCCTGCCAAGCATCCCCCCTCACGCTGGGCGGCCCCCTGCAATCCACATAAGTGTGTCTCCATTCACGAGTCTTCCTGTGTCTTGTCTGCATGACCACCGCCCCAATCCACCCCCCGCCCTATCAAAGGCAGTTCGCACCGGGGTACTTGTGCTGCCAAGTGGAGCTGTCAGGGAGCGATAAAGGCCAAGAGGTGCCAAAGACCATGTACACTTCAAAGTGGTCTATGGAGCGTGGGTTGTTGTTCCCATGTCTACCTCCAGACCCCGTGTCTCCTGCCAAGCATCCCCCCTCACGCTGGGCGGCCCCCTGCAAACCGCATAATGCCAAGACATAAACACTTCATTCATTCACAAACACACCCCTGTTTCGAATTCTTTATAACCCACTTCATATTTCTAATGAGAACTTCTTTGCGCTTTGCTAGTCAACCCGTGAAGGTGCTGGTTATCTGCTCTTCGTCTCTGTGAACTTCTGTGACCACTTCGAGGAAACTCGTCAGTTTGCAACCTGTGAACTGCTCCCTGTTCTACGACAAGAAACTACTCTGATCCCGGAATCTAACTGTTTGTTCGTCAAGGTAAGGCCATGTACCATAATCATTTTGCGTCCAATTTCTTTTCGTTCAAGACAGTACATGCAAGGAACTAGTCACATATTCTGAGTCTAGTCAAATTATCTTTCTATTTTTTTAAAGTTATTCAAATACTTATCCGCATGTGAATAACGTGTATAGTTCCAAGAACCAAAACGAACCTTGCATTGAACCTTTTATGTGTCATTTAATTTTTTAACACATTGGTATTCATAGAGAATTGTTGATCTTTACTTTTCAGAACTTTCCACAATGCCTGCCTGTTCCATTGGCGGTTGCCCTTCGAAGACCCATAATAAATCTGAAGGTACTATAATGCATGTTTTCCCTAAGACAATAGATCAGATAAGAGAATGGGTCCGATATTGCGGATATCCACCGTCTGAGCTTGAAAGTAGAGTCCTAGAAGTCTTTGCGGACAAGAGGGGTGATCGATACCGCATCTGCAGCAGGCACTTTAGCTCAGACATGTACTCCACATCAATGCTAATAAAGAAGAACACACCGCGAGCGAGGCGAAAATTGCTCTCAACCGCTATTCCCACTCTATTCGTCCACATCCCTCCACTGGTGAGTCAAGTTTACGTATTTATCTCTCGGCCTTGCGGTAGTGTGTAGCATTAGCTAACAATAATTTCCCCATTTATGTATCCACTCAATATGAAGGCGGAAGATTCTCCATCCGTGTCGTTATTGCAGTCATCAGCCACTTCAAGCGCCTATCGGGTAATCTTACTTGGCTATTCTGCCACTGACTTCTTTTAGGCATGTAAATCAATAGTTTTAATTGATCGTGTAATTATTTTACCTAATGGTACACCCTTGTACTCGTCCTCTAGTCTTTGTTTTCAGATATAATTATTGTTATCCAAAATAATGCAAGTACTGTCTTTCAGGGAGATGCTGAGGAGTCAAACTTATTGACGACAACCGTTGATGTCACTCAGATGCTCGAGGTACGTTTCCGGACAGTTCCATCGATGGAGATCATCAGATCTTGCATTCTTGTAGCGTGATTGTTACACACAATGTTTCTTTCGTTTTTAGCCATTGATATGTCCTTCTGTCGTCGCCCTCCTATGTGTCTTCTTTTTTCAATATTGTGTTCATTACTAATGAAAGTCCTATGTTTCAGGGAGTCGATGGAGCATTAGTCCAAGAAGAAGGGGGAGCATGCAGTTACGGGTCGGCGCAACAGCTTGCAGAAGTGTGCACCGCAGTTACATCGTCCCTTGATGTTCTTATGCATTTCGAGGTATGGATACTGACAGTTCGATCAAGCGAAATCATATGACGTGATTACATCCGCTATACTTCCTTCTTTATTAACGCAAGTACTATGTTTCAGGGAGATGACGGAGCTTCTTCTACAAGAATATCACCCCTAGTAGTTGATGCAGATCTCTGGGTGGTGACACTTCCAATGATCGAGCAAATCGAATCATATTTACATATCCATTATTTATTTTAGACAACTGATCATTTGTGCAGGTATATTTAGATGAGCCGTTGACGCCTGCACAAAGTTTATGTTCTTTTTAACAAAATAGAAAACCATACTAATGCAATTACTGTGTTTCAGGGAGTTACTGAAGCATCATCTTCAATAATATCATCAATGGAAGTCTATGAGGAGCCCGAGGTATGGATCTTGACAGTTCCATCTAACTAGATCAACAATGCGTGAATAATTGTCGTTTGAATGTTCTACACAAAGCGTTCATTCGTGTTTTGCTATTGAGATGTACGTGGGTATTGGTCCCCAAGTACATTTTGTGTTTTCGATATTATTATACATACTAATGAAAGTTCTATGTTTCAGGGAGTCGATGGAGCGTCAGTGCGTGATGGATGTGCTTATCATGAAAATATAGTCGTTGCAGCGCAAGAGGAAGTGGAGACATGCACACACGAGTCGGAGCAACAGCGTCCTGATGTTGAAGTTCGAGGCAAGAAAGTTTCAAAGAAAAGAAAGCAAAAGAAGGTTAGTTTCCTGGTCACTATATTATGTTGTTTTTCACTGTTAATAGTTCAATACTGTAAGTTGTGTTTAAACTGAACATCCCTTTTCCAATCTGTCCTCTAGTTGCGAGTGGGTGTACGAACTGAATCTACACAGACAGTGAAGCGAACGAGAGATGTTGCTTGTCAAACCTTTTGGCAGGGACTTGAGACTGGAGATGCATCGTGCCAATGGGAAGAATATGAAGTGATTGACAACGGAGCTATACCACCACCAGCCATTGATAGTGAATGTCCTCCTGGTAGTTCGGATGCAGTCGGAGATCAATTCACAGAATCCACACCTGCAAAAACTAAGACCGCGAGAAAGTTGAAGAAATTGTTTTATTCACCCATCGCCGGAGAAGGAACAGATGTTGCAATGGAAGAGAATGAAGTGGACGACAATGAAACACCATCAATATCACTGAACATAGCGGAAGACGATATCAGAGATTCTACCTTTCATGTGAGTGACATGTCCTCAACGTTACAGGCCGAACCAGCTGGGATGCAGAGTGACAGTATAAGGAAAGAGGCCAAATTCATTGTATTCGATAGTTGTTTGATTGATATTATTATTCGGATGAAATGTGGGCATTCGGTTGGTGGGGAAGTATGTGGGGAGCCATTGATTAATGTGACTCGTGCAATTCGAGGCACTAACCTTAAAATACATGCCACCTGTACAAAATATCATCCTTTCTCATGGTCTGCACAACCCATGCTGGGGCAACTGCCAGCAGGCAATCTACTTTGTGCAGCGGCCGCACTTTTTAGTGGTTCAAGTTTTAAAAAGTTAGAGTCTTTCTTTCAGTTTGTGGGAATCCATTTCATTGCGAAAACTCAGTTCTACAAATACCAAACCGATTATCTATTTCCAGCCATTAGCGAAGCTTGGAGAATGGAAAAAATGTCTATTGATAGTACATTCGCGGGCAAACGGTTCAGGCTAGCCGGTGATGGACAGTGCGACAGCCCAGGATTTTCAGCCAAGTACTGCACCTACCACTTTCAGGACATGGAAAGTAAGAAAATTGTGAGTTCGGTGGTCGTGCAGGTGTCACAAAGTACATCCTCAGTGGCCATGGAGAAAGTTGGCTTTGTAGCATCATTGCAAGAACTACAATCGCGGGGAATGGTGATCGACCTGATAGCCACGGACAGACACGTTTCAATTGCCAAGACAATGAGAGAAGAGTACAAAAATATAAATCACCAATTTGACGTTTGGCATCTTGCAAAAACAATCAATAAAAAATTGTCGGCTGCAGGTAAAAAAAAAGATATGCAAGGTATTTCACAGTGGTCCAAGTCAATCAGCAACCATCTTTGGTGGAGCTCAAAAACATGTGGAGGGTCGTTGGAAATTCTACTGGAAAAATGGCGGTCAGTAATGCTACACTGTATCAACGTTCACCACTGGACCACAAACCAACATTTCCACAATTGTGAACATGGCCATTTGTCCACAGAGGAGGCACGGAAGAAGAAGTGGTTGATTCCTTCATCACCCACTCACAAAGCCATTGAAAAGATTGTATTTGATAAAACTATAACAAGAGATTTGAGGGGACTCACGGAATTCTGCCACACAGGAGATTTGGAGGTGTTCCACAATATGTGCCTAAAGTACAGGCCAAAACGATTGCATTTTGGCATGGAGGGCATGATAAATCGGACTCTTCTAGCGGTCTTGGCACATAACCATAATGTTGGCCGTCAACAAAGTAGGACGACCGGAACTTTAGGGACGCTTCGCTACAATAAGGCCTTCACTAAAAGAAGTAAACAATGGGTGATCAAACCAGTGTTTGAGGATATGCAATATGAGTTTATTGAGAGACTTATTGTTGATGTCCTAGATAGGCACATACATGGAGTTGTGAACGAACCTGTGCAGGGGACAACTGCATTGCCACCCAACATTGCCTCTGTTCCATGTCCACCTAAGGCAGAGCTCATTGAGAAATACACATCACGGTTTAAATGATTGTCATTTGATTGTCTGTTCTCTCGAGTCTCCTCATGTCGCAGGCCCATTGAATATGTGTATCTATGTAATGTGTAAATAAAAGTGATTGCTCAGTGTACATGCAATGTGTCTCTCCACCCTTGCCCCTCCCTTCACCGTGCAGTAGTGCGAACCACCCGGGTGTCACCTGTGACTTTGCTCTCGAGTCTCCTCATGTCGCAGGCCCATTGAATATGTGTAGCTATGTATTGTGTAAATAAAAGTGATTGCTCAGTGTACATGCAATGTGTCTATCCAACCTTGTTCATTTGCGCATTAAATTAAACCAAACAGTAATATAAATCATTTTTCAAAAAATATAGAATGTCTCCATATTTATGGTTCTCTGGGGCTGCAAAGCACGCAGACAAAATGCAAAGATGGAGTGTAAATTTCAAGTCCTGTGAGATGGCCTTACACTGAATGTAGCTAACTAGGAATGTGTGCTCATTCAAAGTGAAGGTCAGCTGCTTTGATTTTTTGCTTGGGTGCCGGAATGGCCCACGACTCAGTATAAGGTTCTATTGTTATTTGACCTTGACAGGCCGGGACCATCCCGAAAGACTTCTTTTTGGGGGTGTGGTGCAATAACGTAAGAAACGATAATGAATAAAATTTCAGAAACGATAGCCATTTAATGTTCGTTCATTAGAAGAAATAACGTCGGCATAGAAGGAGTGGTATTTCGGGGCTGCCCTACGCACAGACACAATGGAAAATGCAAATATAATGTAAGTAACTCTTTAGATGAGTTGATACCGCAATTTAATTACTATACAGTAGCTTTAAAGACGGCTTAAGTTGTACTTGTTCGTTCTATGTGGCATATTGTTTTGTACCGCGCACTATCTTGAGGAGAACCATCTCCTTTTACGGAAGCACCTCAAAACCTTCCTCTTCGCTTCTGCTTTCTCTCTCCCTCTCCCCTGCTACAACTGGTCCACTGTCTGGATGGCTTTTTTAACCGCCAGTTGCTTCTCCGCGTGAACAACGTTACCACCCTGACCATTTTATGGGACGATCGCCAAGTACAAGTATGCCCTTACGCGGTACTAACGGCTAGATGCAACATACAGACCGTTGTGGTGGCCTAGTGCCTCGTTGTTGGAACAGCCATGCGATTATCAGTGCGACCGAAGGGCTTATTTTATCGTAAACCAACACCCTGTGTACTGCACACGAACATCGCTTGCCTCAAGACGAACTATTTTGGATCGAGAGCAAAGAAAAATGCAAATCGCTGAATATTCTCTAAACATTTGATGTCCAATAAATGTACTTTGCCAAATGTACAATCTTGCCGTTTGCTTTTAAACCACAGTTTCATATTCCGAATTGTGGCGCTGTATTGTGAGATGATCTAAGACCCTGTGTACAGCAAAGGAACATCGCGTGCCTCAAAACTAACTTTTTGGAACGTGAGCAAATAAAAATGAAAATCGCTGAATATTCTCAAAACATTTGATGTCAAATAAATGTACTTTACCAAATTTACAATCTTGCGGTTTGATTTAAAAGTACAGTTTCATATTTCCGAATTGTGGCGCGCTGTGTTGTGAGCTAATCTGTGTTGATTTCCGGGTTCTGTGTGGAGTCGCGTAGAAGACGCCTGGGCGCGTTTGCCTACGCAGCACAGTCACGTCACGGATAGAGGCGGGGAATATGAATGTTTTGATAAAGTCTGTTTCAGGGGCGGGGGATTTGATTTAGTGCCGCAAAAGCAGGTGAGCCAGGGCGATGGGGGGAAATGATAGGATTATCAGAAAATGGCGGCTGATTTCGAGTGCGATAATGGACGAAAAGTCGGGTAAGGTCCATAGGAAAGTTTTCTACGATCTACCGAGTTATGCTTAAAAACACATGGCCGAACCGTAGGGACAATAAAAAAAAAGTCCCGGAACTATCCTTTAAGTGTTCTTATTTTTGGATACTATCATGAGTACGGCCAGAATTTCCATGCTTTCTTGATGTGGCATGGCATTATTCGTAGCATTTTGAGCAAAGCCAAAGAGAGTGTTCTTGCATGGGGATGCTGGCACATGAATGTCTTCTTGGCTGGATACTAGCATATTTTGTGTGCAAAGGAATCCTCAAAATGTGCAGACAAAGGCTCCTCTGCGCTGTCGGTGACCTGGCATCTAAAGGATTTGTTCTTGTGTCACCATCCAAAAACAATTGGAAATTGCATTACCCACTTTTTCATGAAAAATGAGTTGCAAAAATTCATAGTTTTAACCACATATTTTGCAATCATTCTTGGGGGAAACCCCCGCTGGTTGTTATGGGGCTCCCTCACTCCGCTCTGTCACGTACACACATTTGTGGAATATACTTATGCCCCTTCAATGAAAACATTCACAGCAGCAGATGCATACCAGTACCTCGTCTGGAGTCATTTGCACTCCCAGCACCAAAAGCTACCTCCTCCACTGCTCTTACTGCATATTGTTATGTCAGGGAACAATATCACCAAACTGTCGAGAGACAGACGAACACGTCATCCAAAGCTACTGCCCCTCCCACGACCCTGTATCGCATAGGTGAGAAACATTACCCACTAAAACAGACGTACCGTACGGCTCATATCCCAGACAGGTACATCAAAATAGTAACACAGTGATCTAAACTAATTGACGAGAAGAAGCAAGCATACAGTGAAACCACACAAACATGGATGGTTAGACAGAAAGCAAATATGCACTCACCATGAAGAATGAACACTTGGTCAAATATGCACTTATACATGAAGAATATTGATTGCATCCATGTAAACATGACGAATACTAACATAAGCAACATATATAAACTGAATGCAATAGAAACTACATGACTATATAGTTTACTAACATAGAAACACACAGTACTGCGCAGCCATTCTTTTCAAAACGGAAGCCGCAGCATGCATTAAAGTAAATTAAAGGTCTCAAACCTTCACGAGAACCCAAAATGATGAATCCACTGAAATACATATTTGTGCAGAGCCAGACAAATATCTATGCACACCAAGACAAGATCACTGAGAAAATAGGGAGGGTCCAGATGCTCAGAGAAAACACGAGATAATAATTCCCAAGGCATATGCCATATATTCTTAGATTAATTAAAAGAACAAACAATCTTTGAAGGCCAGATGCAGAATAATCATAAACTAAAGACTTCATAGGAAATGGATCAAGCAAGTCCCTAGTGGAAATGAAAATCATGCCACTCATTTTAAAATTAGCTAAAATCCATATTAATGCAGGGTGAAATAATTCCAAACGTGGTCTCATCACACGTGACCCAACTTGAAGAACAATATTAATTCTTTAGCAAGAGACACAGATAGGACAATTGCGCATATTCCCAGACACAACGCGCCATGCAAGGCCAACTACAGAGGAATCACTCTGGCGCATGACCTAGGAATACGGTATGGTATCTTTTATAATTAAAAAGAAGACAATCCGTGGACCTCTCTTCCCCCTAGTCCAGTTTTGGCTCATGTGTTGATGACCTGTCAGTTGCCCATGGGTGGTCAGTAGAATGCCAACCAATCAGGACCATCAGTACTAGGCCACCCAGTACGTGTGGTGCCAACCAATCATTTATTTTAGAGATGACATGTATTTACTGTTATCAATTTAGAGGTTGTTCCAGGTGGAGCTATCAGATATGTGTAATCCAATGAAACGTTTATCACATACAAGTCTATATATAGTTAAATCCCCTAACCTATCCCCTCGTCCCATAGGTTTATTAGTATGATGGCATCATTATGATGTGTTTTGGTTTGTACGGTACTGTTTTGCATGAGAGCTCTGAGGGCTGCAACCCTATTGCTTGTATGCTGTCCCTGCTTTGTTTTGGATGTTAATAAAGCTGGGTTTTGCCTTTCACTTTGACTTTTTCTGTCATTGAGTTGAGTTTTACTGGTTCCCCACCTACTGCATAAATCTGCCATCATGACAAATGGGAGTTGAGGTGATGGTTGGTTGGCTAGGTGTGTCGAATTGTCGAGGGTTACCCGCCATGGCCCGAATAACTATGAGGTGGCCTGTGGAGAGTGGTATTACACGTGAAAAGAGCGAGGTCGGCAGGAGACCCCTTGGAGAAAGTTCCTGTCCCCGCACTGCAGGACGCCTCATGGGGCGGAGGGTGACTGGCAATTGGAGGAGACTCAATACCGAAAACCCTCAGCTGATCCACAGAAAGTAAATATAGCATCGGGTTGGCAAAACGGGAGGATTTTATTTCTATATTTTGGGGAATTGTGATGAAGTGAAAGGATTGAAGGAGATATGTAGCCTCTGACAAGGTTAGGGAAGACTCTGCAGTACAACTAATATGAGGTAAAAAAGATGAGCTAGCTTTTGCCAAGGGCAAAAAGACTGCTTGGGAACCCTCGTTTACGGGGATATAAATAATAAGAGAAGATTATCTCACCAGGAGTTGGGAAGATGACCGTAGTTTATTTATTTGTGTAGTGATTACTGGCACCAGCCTTGTGTTGTGAGATAGTTTAGGCTTTGTGAAAAGTGTATTTGTTTATATTGGTGAATATTGTGAAGGACGAGAAGTTGTGGTTTGGACCCGAAAGGTGTGGTCTGGCAGAGGAGCAGTGAATTGGTGCTGCTCGGGGCGTGGCTGGCATATGTGATGCCGTTCAAACGTTTTGAGTGATGCGGAAGGCGTGGTCTCGCAGAGAGACGCACAGGAAAAAGTGTTGTTGGGGAATGGGGTGAGAGGTATTTGAAATAAAAACATTGGGTAAATATATTGGTATGGTAAGAGTGTGACGTATCATCATGGGGGATACTCCCATTATTCATTTGTGTAAAGCATTACCATGGTACAAGGACACAATCCATAAGCACCATGCCCAATGGTTGCGGGTCAGTGCAGGCAAAATGTTTATGCCTTGGTCGCAGGAGAGCATTCACTCGAAATCAGTGCTGCAACACATGATGACATATTTACATGCCATGTACAATGGGAAGAAGTTACAGAATAGACTAGCCATTTTGGAATTGTGGAAAGTGTATGGAGAGGAGACAGAAGAATCACCCATGAATCAATGAATGCTTAAATCAATATGATGAGGGGGATATAGTGCCCACGCCTCCTCCTCCTCCCCAGCGTAGAAATCCATCCCCTGAAGTGCTGGGACTATAATTACCACAAGAAATAAAAGCAGCAGCAGGATGTACTAAACCCATGTATGAGCACCCTGCATACAGAAGTGAAGATATTATAGATGAAACTTAAGTAAGCAAAACCCAGTGTCCACCCGTGATGAATACAACGAACGTTGTGAGTTACAGGCAAGATTGACAGAGGCTGAGGAGAAGGTTCGGAAACAGACAGACAGAACAATAGGGAGGAGGCAGCAATGGCATCAAATTAGTGGGTAGGAGGACAAATAATGCTCAAATTAGATGGAAGGGGCATGGATGATCATAAAGAAAGGGAAAAGGAAGTCAGAAAAAGGCAGGAGTAAGAAGAAGAAGAGAAAACAGAATGAGAAAGAATAGTGAGAGAGAGGGAAAGAAGATACAAAGAAGAAAAGGATAGAAAAAAGAAATGAGAGGGAAGCAGAGAAAACGAGAGAAAAGGGAACATGGTGGGGATGCAGAAAGTGAAGAATAAACACAGAAGGAGGAAGAAAGTGTTAAAGGAAGACAACGAGAAATAGAAAGAAGCAGAGAAAGATAACAACAAGCTGATGAGATTATATGGGGACGTACTCTGATACTCTGATACGAGAGCTCATTTTACATCATGATTTGGAATTACTGCTATTTACAGAAACCTAGTTTACCATGAAATAGTAGTACCTGAGAACTATCTGATTAAATATGTCAATAGGGCAGGAAAAAAGGGGGGAGGTATTGCAATTATCTATAAATCTGCATTATATATTTCACACTTATGCGCTCTTGAGTGGGGGGATGATGCCCAGGTCGGCCAATTCACCTTTCACGTCTCTCCTAAAGTTGCCATCCATATAATCTTGGGCTATAGACCTCTGGGGCCTTACAAGCAATTGTTTGAGAGTTTTGATCTTTTCCTTAGTAGTGAAGACAATAAATACAAGGAAGTACTATTCATGGGTGATTGGAATATATGGCTGGATGATCGAATAAAATTTGATTAAAAAAATTATGGGATCTCTTAAACATTCATGGTTTTCATCCTCTGGGGGTTTAACCTTCACATATAAAGGGCCATTGTCTAGATGTAATTCTAGCTAGAGGTATCCTTTCCCTTTTGAAGGATACTATTCCTGTCCACTGGTCTGACCTCTTTGTGCAGCTCCTCTCTTTGAATTTGGTGGAGGGTGATAAGGCTAACTATAGAGATAGACCGATTTCTCACTCGCGGAAAGCCAAAGATCTGGATAGAATCAATGGACACAAAATTAAGGTGGCGCTTGTTCCATTGACTCCTTACTCCCTTGTGAAGAATTCTTAGCAGTGGGGAATTTGACAAGGCCGCCCCTTTAAAACCAAAAAACAGGAGAACTCCGTACCCATGGTTCTTACCAAGTCTAATTCCAATGCGTCAGTTAGTTAGCAGGACTAACTATAAATGGCAGAAGAAGCTGACGTTGGAGAATAAAGCTACGGCAAAGAAGGCACTTACTGACTACAAATTGGCTACTTTTCTGGTGAAGAAAGATTTCTTGGGTAACAAGCTTAAAGTTGCTAATAGTTTTCAAAAGGGAACTGTTTTCCATTATCTCTAAATTTTGCAGTCCTAGCTGTAAAGCTAATTCAATGGATCACTTGGTTGTGCAAGCTCGTCTTTTTAATTTGTTCTTTTGTGAAAAGATTGAATGCATCTGTCATGATGCCTACCCCCGGAGCACCAGGCCAGGCCCAGCACCCCCGGGAGCAGGCATCACGCCCCCGGGTAAAAGCCCAGCGGCCCTTTATAGGGGCTCTTTGGACTCTGTCCTGGCGGCGTTGGCGCCAGGCTCATAAGGGGAAGTGTTTGGTGCACTTACCTGAAGCAGACCATGCTGCACACTCACCTGATGCAGACCATGCTGCATTAAGAACCAAGCCAAATGAGGCTTAGGAGGGACTATTTTTCTGAAGGAACTATTTTGTTACTTGGGTGGGGCTGTGGAAGAATACTCACCTGGAACTTCTTCCAAGGCTATTTAAGCCACGCCCGGACAGCCACACGTGCTTCGCGTTGTTCTGCATCCCAGCAGCTGAACGCTCACCGTGTCTGCTCCTGCACCTGGACTCCAGCCACGCCCGCCTCGAACCTGGAACACCTGTAAGGGAATAAGAGAAGAGAAAGGTGAAAACCAAGAACTATTTCAACCTTCTTACCTGCATCCGGAATTTTCACGCCAGCATTCCTGAAGGAAGACTTCCATTTAAAAGCACGGCGTTGCCCGCTGCAGCGCTGCGCTTCACTCACCTGTTCCAGAGACGCCGCCGGGCTCCATCACGGCTCTCAGTGCTGGTCGCCACATCTCTGCACTGCGCCTAAGGGAGAGAAGAAGAGACAAAAGGTGAGCAAGGGAACACAAGAGGAAACCCGAATTTTCAGCCATATTACTTACCGGCTATTCTTGGTGAACCATTTCACATCTCGGGTCGGCACCACATCTCTGGCAGGTACCGCACCCCGGCCCCTATGGGGAAAGGACAAAAGAAATTACTGGGGAATTATAAAGACATTTAGAGGGGTCGCCCTCATCACTAACTCACCTGATTTTACCCCGGCAATTTAACCCCTCAATGCATCGCCTTTGTTCTGCACCTGAAATAAAGGACAGAAAAAGACAACATAAAAGGAGGCTCACACTTGAACTTTTGCATCTTCATACTTACGGCGTATCGCTCAGTAAAGTCAAGTGGATTGCCAGCGCCATTCTGAAAACCAGTGAAGTAACTGGACGAACGCGCGCCCCTGCACCAGAAGCAGGATGGAGAGTTCATCCTTCCAAACCATAAGGTGTGCTTAAACCGGGGGTTTTGGAGGAAGTCAGAGAAGAACGAAGGGGGAAAGGGGGGAGCAAGCACATTATTCAGCAGACAGTTAATCCCCTTTCTCATCTGCAGAAGGATATTCCTACGGGCCAGACAAGCAAGATTTGGGGGTCCTGTTCAATCGGTGGTCCGAATTCTGCGCATCACGCTTAAAGAGGCCACAGCAACCCAGACCAGACCAGCGCCTCCGTGGGAGCCAGGTGAGCGTTACAGCATCAAGGCTGATATTGCTGGGGCCATTGTTATCAGTCCACTGGTGCCATTAGACACTCAATCTGTGTCTATCTTGAATGATTCACTTAATCAGATCTCTCTGCCCATGTCAGGCTGAGCGGTCCTGTGTCCACGGAAGCTGCTGAACCCCCGTCAATCCCCCGGAAATGTAATTCCCAGAACTAGATATTAATTCAGCTCTGCAAACTACACCCCAAAGGGAAAGGGGGAAGTGGATAACAAAACAACACCAGGCTGACTGCGTCAAGGCTAACCAAAGCTGAACCTGCAGAGGATATAAGAAAAGCAGATACAAATCCTTTTATTACTTACTTAACCTTTAGAGTTGGAAAGACTTTAAATCCTTAACTAATAATTAAGAATCATACCTGGTTCTTCTCTTGAAATTTCTTAGAGAAGCTTGTAAAGAAGCTGAAAATCTCTCTTACTTGAGACTCTTGAAATTCACAGCAACTTCTTAATTTGGGCAAACCTGGAAGTTTTGCTCTTTGCCTTTTTTCCAAAATTCACTAATTGTCCAGTTAAATTGTCTTTAATTTTTTCTTTCTTTTTCTTTCAAACTTTTCTTTAGTTTTCAAACTTTTTACAATTCTATAGAGTTTGTGAATTCTTGAAGAAACACGTGCTAAACACACACGCAGATAATCTCAATACTGAAGATTCGCACGTTGAAAACTTCCTGCGTTGAAGAACACTGTAAGAAAAGTCCACGCGCAGAAAACACACGCGCTTGTAAACACACACGAAGCAGAATTCACGTGCAAACGGAATCACGCGTAGATAACACACGCGCTTGTAAACTCCCGCGCTGATGACTTCCCGCGCCTATTCACACGTGCCTTATAACCCACGCGCAAAAGAGTTCACACGCGGTCGAGTTCACGCGTTAAAAAGCACAGGCGCTGGTAATCACACGCGCAATTGAGTTCTCGCGCAGAAGCACACGTGCTTGAAAACACACGCGCAATAGAGTTCTCACGCGGCGAACAGATTCTCGTGCTAGGAAGCACACGCGCAGGAAAACACACGCGCAATAGAGTTCTCACGCGGCGAACAGATTCTCACGCGCTGGAAAACACACGCGCTATAGAGTTCTCACGCGGCGAACAGATTCTCGCGCTAGGAAGCACACGCGCTGGAAAACACACGCGCAATAGAGTTCTCACGCGGCGAACAGATTCTCGCGCTAGAAAGCACACGTGCTGGAAAACACATGCGCAGTTGAATTCTCTCGCCTGGATGTACACGCGCTGGGAAAGACACGCGCAATAGAGTTCTCATTCCAAAACAACGCGCTTGAAAACACACGCGCACATTTCCCTTGCACGCGCAAAGGTTCAACGGTTAGTTTCAGATTACACGTAGTACGTGTTTAACAAATAGCGTTCACCCGTTAACCTCGCGCAAAACTTCAAGCGCACTCAAAAAGTTCAAAAATATAAATTCAAAGGTAAAATTTTACGAGGTCTCACTTAAATGTCTTTAAGATAAACAGAGCGGCAGTTAAACAAAGTCACTTATATCCAGAACAATTTCTTAAAGATCTTCAGAGTTTCCTGTCTTCAAAACGCATTCCTGACAGCTGATAACTTCTCCTGAAACCCCCAAGAAAGTAGCCGCTCAACTGCTAGCGCCTGAAGGATAAAATCCACCAGGCCCAAGTCTAAAGCAGGAGCAGCCACTACACATGTCCTCTCAGATGGGGTTTACATGATGAAAGGCAAAGAGTGACAGTTTAGAATGTTCATTGTTGTTCAGCAGTGTTTTCTAACCAATCAGAGCTGTCACTGTGAAACTCCATTTGGCCTTGGGTCAGAACCAGGATTCTGAATCAGGAAGTTAAGGCCAAACCAACTACAATAGAAAACTTCCCACCCACACAAGGCTAATCTCAAAAAGGATAATAAAAGAGAAATAATGGGAAAGAAACTTGAATAAGGGAAAATAGCCTGAATAGGGGAAGGAAACCTGATAGCCCACTTCTGATTTTCACGAAGTAGAGAAAAAATATATTTATCAAATGTTGGAGACCCTTAAGCCTACTGTTGATTCTCTCTCCCCCTTTCCTGCATATGCAGCAAAGCGTTTTGCTCCGGAGCTGACTCCTTTTGTGACCAAATTTGTCAACAAATCACTGACAAATGGGACTGTACCTGATAGCTTAAAACACTCTATGGTCGCCCCTTTGCTAAAAAAAAGCCAAAGCTTGATTCTGAGTCTCTGCAGAATTATCGCCCCATAGCAATGCTTCCTTGGCCGGCCTCGAAGTCCTCGAAAAGGTAGTTACAGGTCAACTGCATAAATCTGTGGAACACAAAATGTTACTGGATAAGTTCCAATCAGGTTTCAGATCAGGTTTTGGAACCGAGAATGCCCTTCTATCTTTGCAGGACGACTTGTTAAAGGCTGCGGACGAATGAGAATTCTCCCTCTTGGTAATGTTGGACCTGTCTGCAGCCTTTCACACAGTGAACTATCACATCCTCCTTGCGCGATTGCAAGAGATTGGATTAGTTTCCGATCATGCCATAGGCTTGTTTAGGTCTTTTTTGACAAACCATCAACAACAGGTGAAATTAGGTAAATGTATTTTAGATCTGATTAGGTTGAACTTTGGGGTCTCACAAGGATCATCCCTTTCACTGTTGTTGTTTAACTTACATACCCATCCTCTTTTAGAGATTGTTAGACATTACGGCTTAAACTTTCATTCCTAAACAGATGACACTCAGATTGTTATCAGGGTGGTCAATTTAGTTGAGGCCTTTAGCAGATTGAAACAGTGTCTGGAAGACGTTAGCAGTTGGATGTCTAAAATCCAACTACAGCTCAATGCAGCCGAGTCCAAACCTATTTTGTTCGGCCCAAGACATCTGCTGACCACAGCCAAGAAATTGCTTATCCCAACTCTTTTTGGAAAGACCTTAAAATGTGTAACGAGGGTAAAGAATCTTGGCTGTATCTGACAAGAGGATCTCGGCAGCAAAGGTCATGTGGGAGCTAAGGTCCAGGCAGTGCATTTTGCTCTGAGACTCCTACGCCAAGCTCTTCCATACATTCCTACAGAAGATCATGCAACCGTGGTTGGTGCTTTGACTAACCCGCATTTAGACTACTATAAAAGTCAGTTGTTGGAAATTCCAGCTAATCAAATTTGCAGACTCCAAAAAGCTCAAAATTTGGCAGTCGGGATGATCTTTAAGTTGGGTAGAACTGCCCATGTGTCATCTTTCTGTCGTGATCTGCACTGGTTGCTGATCGAGGATCACATTAGATTCAAGGCTGCTTGCCTTATCTTTAAATGTGTTAATGGTACTGCTCCTCAATATTTGAGGGAATAGATTCACTCATATCAGCCTGTTAGACAGTTGTTTTCGAGTGATGCGCTTCTTCTGTCGATACCCCATTCAGCGTACAAATCCCGGGGAGACAGAAGATTCTCGGTGTTTGGTCCAAAATTGTGGAACTCCTTACCATTGGAGTTGAGGACCATTGACTCACTGTACCAATTTCACAGAGCATTAAAAATGTTCTTGTTTAGATAGGGTTCTCATAATATCCTGGCAATTCTATACTTGGGTCTAACTATGTTTTGTTTGAATCATGTTTCCATCAGCACCATTATACGGTTTGGTCCGTTCTGTGCGCAATACCAATTCCAAAATACAAAATACTCTCCCAGACAAAGAGAAGAACCGGAGACAGGAAAACCAAGAAAGAGAGAAGTGTTTAGAAAGATGTCGCAAGGAGGTAGATGAAATTCTTAGACAACATACCCTTCCAGATGAAGAAGAATGAGAGGCAATACAAAGGAGTATTACCAACGTGTATAGGAATAGAAGGAATGGCACTGGCAGCATGATGGAGAAGAGAGGGTTCTTGCAAAGTGGGCAAAGAAATGTATTGGAGGAGGTGATGAGTGGAACGTATATAACAAGTCCCCTCAGAAGATTAGATTTTTAGGACAGGAAGGTTGATGAATCAGATGAGAGTGACAATACTATGTTTGAAGATGAAGAAAGAGAGCAAAGTGGAGAGGAAGAAGCCACAAAAGCCCCTTCTACAGCGCTAGGGAGAGAGATAGCGTGGCTATATTTAGAAGAACTAGTGAGGAGGCTAGATCCCAGTTAATACCCAAAACGTCCTGAGACGATATTAGGAAGTTCAGAGGATAAAACACCATACGTAAATAGGTTGAGAAATCTACCAAGATGAAAGAAAATTAGCATGACAGATGTAGTGACAAAACAAAGGGCTTGGCTGCGCTTAGCTAGGGCACTGGTTTCACACAGTTCCCTTTGTTAGAGGAAGGGGGAGTGGCACTGAAATATTTAACATGGCCACAAATGGATAAAAATAATTAACTTCCAACATTGACCTCAGGAGCGGGTAAATGGATTTATGAATTGGAGAGAATGACAGCTGGAATGACCTTACCAGTAGGGGACATACAAATCTTGCTTGCTGCCATAATAGGGTAGAGGCCAGATGATATTTGGAGACGAGTGGGTTATCCTGGAGTGACTGCACAAAACATTGACCATTACAGAGCACCCTTGAATAATTGTTGAGCTAATGTGTGGAGGGCCTTTAGGGTTCAGTACCTGGACTCATCAGATGTGAGTGCTATAATAATGCGCAAAATGAGAGCAGGCGAAGATCCGAATATGTATATTCGGGAAAAATGGCAGCTAGAAATGAGAGAACCGTGGGAAAGAAAAAATTAAATTAATGATCATATATTATGCCAGGGGCTGACCGAACCAGTACAAAGACAGTTAAGCAAGATTGTGGGAATGGAAGGGAAGCCATGGGTAGAAATTCAGCTGACAATCATTCATCATTGTCGACTATATCAAGAAAAAGACAGAAAGAAATTTGAAGACAGGAAGATGGAGGAAGCAAAGTTAGGTCAGAAAAAATGGTCAAAGATCTCAGTGGAAGGGGTGGTATTGACAAGTGGAGAAGGGTTCCATACATAAGGGGCACAACAGGTACAACCACCAGCTAACAGGAATTTTGCAGGAAGAGGAGAGTATGACTATTTCCTGCAAGTGGGGCCGCCCAGAGGTAGACGGTATGGATTTCAAGCTCCACAGGGAGGGGGGTTTTAATGGAGAACAGCCCAGGTTTGTAGGGCAGACACATCAATGTTAGACATGTGGTAAGATGGGGTACATTTCACGGGCATTCAGAAGCAGAGGAGGGATGCAGCAGAATTGGGCAGTGGTTGATCCAAGAGGGGGGAATACATATCTCCCACAATATAGCACAGTGCCACCTGAATATTATGCCCAAGATCACATGCATCAATGCAAACACAGCAAGCACCAATACAAACACAGCAAGTTTCAATTCAGGCACAGCAGATACCGATGCATAGGCAAACACCTGTACATCAGAATGCAGTGGGGCTCCGAAACGCAAACACATTGCTGCAGGCACCAACACCTATAATAGGGGATGTAACAATAGTGGGAGGGAACCCTTTCACCGGCATAGGGCTGGACTTATATTCACAACAGGACAGCCCACAGATATACTTGATGTGTTCCCTCCTATCTTTTACACCAGACACACAGGAGGAGCCAAGGGTCGGAGTGACCATAGGTGACAAACATTCTCCTTCCTAGTAGATAAAGGGGCGACTCGGTCTTGTGTTAGAGATGGAAAATACCAAATGTCAGCCATTGCTATGAATGCACAAGGTTTTTCTGGGGCAACAAGTACGGCTCCTTTTATTGATGACTTACCTATCACCATAGAAGAACACAACTTTTCCATGCCACTATCATATTCCTGCAAGACACAAGTTAACATGTTGGGATGGGATTTTATGAGAAAACTGAACATGGCAATATAATTTGCTGACCAAGGAATAATGTGTCCCTTTCCATGGATTCATTATGTGAATGCAGAAGGATTTATAACAGCATTTTACGGTTAGAAAGTACAAAGGGGGTGGTAATGGACCCAGAAAAATTCCTTTACGGGGCACATATAATATTATCCTGGCTTCCGAGAATACAGGGCAGACTATTACGACTACCTACAGAATTTTTGTTCAGATCAGAAATACTGATGGATGAGAAGGAAGGCCAGGTGATTGCAACAAAGCCAGAAGCAACAATATTAGGGGAAGACAGAGTAATTTTGCCCAGAGTTGATGAGGAAGGAATAAACTAGAGAACAGTTATAGTTCTTGATGAAGGATTTAGGCTGACTGAATTAACAGATGAAGACTTGTTTACAGACGGTGACTCAGATGATGAAGTGATGTTTCACATAAGTCTTAAATATCAGCAAAAAATAGAAAACTGAGAAATACCCCAGGGAATGTTAAAAGTAAAAAAAGACACCGACCCTACTCCAGGAAGATCTGGTACCGGTGCCAAGCATATTGTGGACCAGCAGTACATATGATGTTAGTTTACTCGAAGGAGTTGGGGCAGTTAAAATTAGATTAAAGCAAGGAGCCATTTTACCGTGGGTGAGACAGTATCTGATGTCAAAGGAAGAAGATGAAGGCATTTATGCCACCATTGCTGTCCTAATGTGATTAGGAATATTGGAGTGCCATGTAACACATCTGTGTACCCACTGAAGAAAGTGAGAGGGGGTCGTAGAGATTTATTCAGGATTTACACCCCCTGAACAATTTTGTTGAGGCTGAGTTTCCACTGGTCCCAAACCCTGCCACGATATTGTGTAACATCCCATCCAAAGCGAAATATTTCACAGTGATTGATTTAAAGAATGCCTTCTTTTCGATACCACTCCATGAAGAGTCCCAAGATTTGACCTTGTTTACCTGTCGCAGGATCAAGTTAAAACTTACTTGTTTACCCCAGGGGTAATATGAGACCCCCTCAGTCTTCAACCAAGTGCTTCCAATGGACTTAGGAAACATGCAACTTGACACTACAGTAATACAATAGGTTGAAATTTTGGTGTGTAGCGAGACAGAAGGAGGGTGCAGGAGAGACTCAATGCAGTTGATGATCGCATTAGCAGAGAAAGGTTACAAGGTCGACAAAGAGAAAATGTAATATTGTCAGGAAGAAATCCTGTACATAGGCCAGTTAAAATCCCAAGAAGCAAAAAAAGCCAAACCTGAAAGAGCAAAAGCAATTATGAAAATGGCCAAACCACAGACCGTGAGGGACTTGCAGCAATTTCTGAGTCTTTGCAATTACAGCAGGGCATGGGTATTTAGCTACAGCATGCATTTCAGGCCACTTTTAAAAGGACTTAACGAAGCACAGAAGGACAACAGTGACAAAGCTGGACAGGTGAAATGATAGATGCCATTGATGAACTGAAATTAGCCATAAGCACAGCTCACATGTTAAGGATCTCTGATTACAATGCGGAATGTTTCATGTTCTCCTATTTGGACGGAGTTGTGATGACAGCAGTCCTTGCAAAAATAACTACCATGGAACACAAACCATTAGTATTTTATAGTGTGATTTTAGTTTCAGTGATGGGAGGACATAATCCATTTGAACAAGCATTGGCAGCAGCAGCCTTAGCGACTGAGACATCCGCTAGCATAACCATGGGATGAACAACGACATTATATGTGGAGCATGCCCTGTTAGCTATCATTGAAAGGCCCAAGGTACATTGACTACACAGAGAGCTTCTTGTTGGGAAGTTATTATATCCAACTGTAAGGAAGGCATGGTATCAAACAGTAAGACAGACACATGTCATCCCAGTTCAAGGGTGTTTATTGAACTTAACTGGGTTTGAAAAACTCCCATCGAATCCTAAGTCTAAAGATGGGAGCAAGCTACGACCATCAAATATTAATAACGCAGTCCTAATGGTGTCTTGTAAAAAAAAAAGGGAATATACTAATAAACCTATTTGCAATCCTTACTTCTAAATACAAAGAGCATTGGAAACAATGTTATGCAAAAGAAAAGTGTTCAAGAAATGATATGTCAGGATATTCAAGCCATTGGCTTCCCTTCCCCACATTTTCAGCACAGGACAAGGTGGCACACTCAAGCTTAGCACATTCTCTGGCTTCTCTAGCATGAGGATGCAGTTCAAATCTCAGTATCAGGACATTCTGTACCAATGTCTCTTACTTCAGAAGGCCTGATACTACAAACAAACATTCAAAAGTTTATTTCTCCTCAGAATTCTCATGTACAGCTTCTTGGGTGATTTTTGATTCAACCCGGGTTGCCCACCGGCGGACTCAGACCCACTTTAACACACAACCTTCTTGGATGATTCACTGTTCATCGCGGGTCCCTCTTTGCCGGGCTCAGACCCATTTCAACACAAAATCTTCAATTGGTCTCCCTCTTCCGGGCTGGGACCAGAATCATGCATTTTTCCAAACATTCTCTATCTCATCAAAACAGAAGACTTTCGACTGTGCACAGGATTTTGCTTGATCCCTCGCAAGACCACTTTGATTCATTCACTTTCAAATGATCTCCCTCCTCTGGGCACAGATCACATTTATCTACTTTTGTTACTCCTCAGCTAGATACCTTACAGAGATCTTTGATTGAGCACCCATGCGATACCGGACCACTCTATCAAAGATATTGTAGCTTGCTTCAAAGTTCAATCACTCATCAGTAGTTTAACTTCGCTTGCGTCTCTTATCACCTGTGTTTTAACAATGTTCGCTCCAGCGCTCGCCATATAATGTTGCTGCTTGCAACCTTGGCTTCAACCTTGGGTCCTGTATTGGTCTCCCCAACTCACAGACTGTGTTGATTTCACTGATGCTGCTTTGTTCTGGGAGCAAGGGACAGTGCAATAGTGGCTGGCGATTCCCCCTGCCTTGATTTTTGATGCGGGAGGGCCCCGGGTTTCTTTGACACACAATGCATGATTCTTCAGCCTGTTTTCCGGGTCTTACGCTTTCCAATCTCGAGGACTCATAAAATCAATGGTTCCTTGTCGAAAAGGTCAAGGGTACTTCCCTCCTTGTTATCCCTTTCTGTTTTGCCGTCTTTCTTCTCTCGTTAAACTGCCGTCACAGAACTGCTGTTTCCTTGTGTGTTTTGCTTCACTCAGAGTGTGCTTTCCTGCTCTGCCTTTTTTCCGTGTGGGGAAGTGTAATGGAAGTCAGGTGTGAGTGATTGTCGATAATTGCCTGACCATAGTATTGGGACATGTCAGGTACATGTCAGGTACATGGCTCGGGTGTTAGTCTGTTTTCCCTAAGAGCGGCCTGTCAGTGAGAAAGTGTTTGTGTTGTAAAAAGGGGGTGGTGTTCCTAAATATCCTACCAGGTAGGATGGGATAAAGGTGTTACAAGAAAGGGGAAACCGCCATCCAGTGCCCAACTCCCCGAAGACCCCTCACCCAGGTGATCCTCCTGCACTGGTCCACCCCCAGGAACTGGATCCAAAAGCGATGGCTGTGTCCTGGCCAGCTGGATAACATATCCCCGGGGACTAGTGGGTAAGGCACTGTCTGCTTTCTTTGGTCTTTGTCTGGGTTCTTCGATTTGAGGACCTTGGATAGAACAAGAACGAGATATATCCAAGGACTCTCGCATATTCCATTGGTTTCTTTTCCTATGTGTTATCAGAGGTGAGATGTTTCTATGTGTCTTTTGAATGTATCTCATAAATTGGCCTTAAGCAGGTAACCCTGGATATATGTGCTCCTTATATCCCTGGAAGGATCTTGGTAATGGTAGGCTCACAGTGTTCTGTCTCCGACCAATCCCACATTGGAGAGGTTTTGGGGTAACAGTTAGAGTGACAGTAGTCTTGAAGTGTAAACTCCCTATGGGGAGTTGGAGATTCCTGCAAAAATGTGGAGCACGCAGGGACGTCCCTTCCCACATTGACTTCTTTGGGTAGTCCAGGAAAGATGGCCAATGACATCAGATAGGACTCGCCCCTGATGTTAATGTACAGAGGTATCTTGGGGTATATTTTGTTATCCCTGTGGACACATGTAACTCTAACTAGGGTGGCTTTCTAAAGGTCTGCTGTTGTAACCAAATCGGCCCTTATGGCGGTTTGTTTGCTGCCTGAGTCAAATAATGCCTTCACTTGTTTCTCATTTATCAAGGCCTTTTTCATATGTCAAGTCAGTGGAAGACTGACATAAATATATGCTAAAGGTTTCTAGATCTTCTTTGGGTTCTTTCCACTCTTCTCCTTTTAGACAGCCTATTTGCATGGGTTCTTCTTTAAAATTTTTCAGACAGTTTCTGGCCAGGTGTCCAGTTTCTCTACATGAAAAACAGATAAAAGGAGATGGTTTGCTTCCTTAAGTTCTTCTCTTTTACTTTCCTCTCTACGTCTGGGGTCAGGTCTTTTAACTTCCATTCTTTCTTTCAGTGTCCATTCCTTGATTTTATAGGATCCCCCTCCCCTATCTAATACCTGAGGTTGTGGCTGGTGAGTACCTTTGTGGTCTTTCCACTCTTTATTTCTGTGTACCAAGTGAAAGTGTCTGGCTGAATCCGAACGGTTTTGGGCAGTCTCAATAGCCATGGCTAGGGTAGGTCAATTTAGTTGTAGTTGTAGTACTGCCTTTTGTAAAAAGGGGGGTGAGGAATTGGTGAACTGCTCTAATGTAATCTTTTCTACCAATTCTTTCATTGTTTTATTGTTAGTCTAAAGAACGATTGTGTTTTTAATTTGTTATCCCAATTCAAGGGTGGTTTTACCCGGGTTTAGTCTAATGGCCCTTAATGTTTTGCCGATAGAAGGATAGAAGTTACAGGTTTGGCCTATGCTTTTTAAAAAACCCTCTTTTATGGATATGAAGGTAGTTCCCTGGGCAATATTAACTAACTAATATGCTGTCTGGAGCTCACCTTTCAGTAGAGGTCCTAGATCCAAATATAAAAAAAAAAGATTTTCTTCCCAACCTAATTATTCAGCTAATTGCTCGAAATTCAGAAATAAATTACCTAGTTCTTCACCCTCTTTGTATGGCTGGAGTATCCCTTGAGGTAGCAAAGGTCTTGCCTGTAACTCGACAAATTTTGTTAAATTCTCTTGATGCCTAGCTTTGGCCTAAATCTGATGGGTGGCCAGCTGGGTCATAATGGCTGCTAGGTCTGCCATTCCTTCTGGCGGGATAAGGGTTCCTTTTGTCATTTTTTCTGATTCGCAGGTCTTGACTCCATCTGGTAGAGTTTTGAAGTCTGAATCCACTGAAGGGGGAGATCTAGAGAGATGGTTTTCTAAACCTGATGGACCAGGGACCGAAGTTAATTTGGTACCGAAAAGAAAAGGTTCGGGACAAGGGGGATTTAGAGCACTAGGTCTAATGAAGGCGTGTGCTGGTCGTATTTTTAAGATTATTCGATCCCACTGTTGGATGTTATAGTGGGATAGTGCAAGGGTGTATAATAACAACTGGGTTTTATAAAACAAATCTTGTTGACCAGTTGGTACATGCAGTGCCGGGAGGATAGCTCAGGGGAAACACGCTCGCTAGGGAAGCAAGACATAGTGGAGCAACACAGGTTCGATCCCCGGGTCCGCGCTTAGAAACCTCTGGGTATTAAGCACGTTATAAATAGCCAATTACAATTACAGATCCCTTTCTGTTTCACCATCTTTCTTCTCTCGTAAAAATGGAAATCTCAGAACTGCTGTTTGCTCGTGTGCTTTTCCTCACTCAGAGTGTGCTCTCGTGCTCAGCCTTTTATCCGTGTGGGGAAGTGTAATGGAAGTCAGGTGAGAGTGATTGTCGTTAATTGCCTGACCATAGTTTTGGGACATGTCAGGTACATGGCTTGGGTGTTAGTTTGTTTTCCCTTAGAGCAGGCTGCCATTGAGGAAGTGGTTGTGTTACAAAAGTAGGCAGGGTAGAGTTCATATATATACACAATTGGGTACGATGGGGTAAAGGTGTTACAAGGAAGGGGATAGCGCGTCTCACCATCCGGTGTCCAACTCCCACTCCCCGAAGAACCTCACCCAGGTGATCCTCCCGCACTGGTCCACCCACAGGAACTGGATCCAAAAGTGATGGCCGTGTCTTGCCACCTGGATGACAGATCTCTGGGGACTAGTGGATGAGACACCTTCTGGTTTGTCACACAATGAATTGATCAAAATTTTCAGGTGTCGGGTGGTAAATCTGGCTACATATATAGCAGAACCAATGGAGGAGGGGGATTACGTACATGACTGTACTAAATATAATTAATATTATGAGATATCACATGTTAAAGAAAATGCCATATGAGGTGGGACAATCCTTTTTATTGACAGGTCCTCATCGATAGACCACAGCATGGGTGAGCAATTGTCACACTGGAAATGGCGGGGCTTCTTACGTGTTGACAGCACGCCAGTGCAGCACGCGCCATTGTTGGACAGGCTCATTGATGCACTACAACTCCCATCAGCCATCGCCATGTTAAAGTGTGCAGCGCACATCGAAGGCACAGACTTGATTCCTCCCAGTAACTAGGCCGCTGAATTTGAAGCCAAAAGAGGTGCATATTTTCTCGAAATATCTGAATTTGACACTGCACCAAATAAACAGACATTTACTCCATATGGTAATAAAAGAAGGGTTTAACACATTGCCCATAGCACATATTACAGGGAAGACCACCATCAGATCAGGAATTATGGAAACAAAGGGGGTGCTCATTGTTCCGCACAGATGCAATGTGGCGGCAGGACAGCACCGGGAAACTAGTTATGCCTTTAGGGCTGCATAAGGTAGCATTAGACCAACTGCAGTATCCCGTACACACATCGAGATAATTGCCCTCATTACAAGTAAGCTGGTCCTGATATAACGGTGCCGGTAAAACCATACCGGCATCATTTTCCGGACTGGCCAACTACAAGTTCTGTGGTCGTGTGGTGTTACACCCACCAGGTCTGACCTTGCGGGCATAACGCCACCGGCCGCAGATGGACGCGGAAACACTGACACCATTACCATATGGTGCCGGTGTTTCCACTTGCCCATTCCAGAGTGCCGGCTCCGGAATTACGGGATCACCAGGGCTGTAATGCCTTGATAATTCCGGCAAGTCTGGAGCCGGTAAATCCCCACGAGTCTGACGGCAACCTGCCGTTTTTACTGGCATGGCTACCGTCAGACTTGTAATAAGGCCCAATGTCCTGCAGCATTGATTGCGGATGACTGGTTCGTCCCAGACCTGACCAAACAGGTCAAAAATGTTTTCATAAATTATCTGACTTGCCAACAGTTCACTGCTGGACACACTCTGCAAATTGTGAGAGGACCAATAACACGTTCTATTGGGCCATTTCAGCATTTGCAAAACTACTGTAGATATGCTCCCAATTTGTAACGGCTACAGGTACATGTTAGTAGTCTTATATCATTTATCGCAATGGATTGAAGCAGGTCAATGCACACACCCTGATCCCACATGTGCCTCAAAGTTCCTCATACGCAAGGTCTTTCCAATGTGGGGAGTGTGCGAAGTACTCTGATCTGACAATGGACTGCATTTTGTAAATGAATTGTTTGAGACCACCACAATTCTGTTGGGTATTAAGCATTCATTTTCGTCTGCTTATCACCTGCAAGCAAACAAGATTTGCGAATATCTCAGTGGCCTCCTAAAGGAGCGCATTGCCAAACTAAAAGTGACACTGAAAAAAGGCTGGCTCCATTGCCTTCCTTTAGCGTTATTCGCACTACGCAATCATCACCTGACTCCATATGAGCTGGTGATGGGACACTGTATGCGCACACCCCTTGCTGCTCCCACTCGAACTCTCACTGATGCAGAAAGCGCATCTATTGTATTAGGTACTGAGTTGCATGATTATTTGATTGCTATGATATGATATGGCATTCATAGCGCGCCTATACACAAGTGTTTCAGGGCGCGATGAGGCAAGGGAGGGGAAACAGAGGGAGGACAAAGACAACGATCTTACTAGGCCTAGTGAAATTGAGATTGCGCAAGTGCAGGGGAGAGGGAAGGGGGAAAGTGCCAAGTGGGAGGGGAGAATGGGCAAATGCTGAACATGGGATAAAAACAACAAGTATTGTGGCCAGCAGGGGCACGTACAAGGGTTAAAGTGCAAACAGCAGGTGTCTAATAAGTGCAGGTAAGGGGACTGTAGGGTTGCAAATACAGACCAAAGTGCAAGGGTTGCAAGGAGGCAGTGCAAGGTGCAACTCGGTGGGCAGGGACCTGGGCCTGAATTCAGAGGGTAACCAGTGCAGTATCACACAGGAGATCAGCAGGGGAGAGGAAGAGAGAAGGAAGAAGCAAAGAGGAAGGTCTTGAGGTGCTTCCAGAACCGGAGATGGTTCTGCTCATGTTTCAGAGAGGCAGGGAGGCTGTTCCAGAGGGAGGCAGCAGCCGAAGAAAGAGATCTGCCCCAACACATTTCTTGGAGAAGCGAATGACCCTCAAGGAGTTGGAAGTGGAGGAGCAAAGAGCTTGAGTAGGAAGATATTTCCAAAGAGAGTTGGAGGTATTGCAGTCCCAGGCCCCAGAAGGCCTTGTGGATAATGCAGAAGGTCTTGAACTTGATCCGTATAGCCACTGGGAGCAAATGGAGAGATTTCCGGGTTGGAAAGATACGATCCCTGGGCTTGAGGCCAAGGACAAGTCTTGCAGTCCTGTTCTGGATGAGTTGTAGAGGATGGAGAGTAGAGGCAGGAAAATTTAAAAAGAGGCTGTTGCAGTAGTCCAGCCCAGAGAGAACCAGAACTTTGGAGACAGTGAGCTTCAGGGGGAAGGTGAGGAAAGGAAGAATACCTCTGAGGAGGTGCAGCTGGTAGTTTGACTTCTAAGAGACGTCAGAGATGTGAGGAGAGAAAGAGAGTGTGGAGTCTAAGATGACCGCAAGGTTCTTAGCCTCACAGGTGGGAGCAGGAAAAGGTCATGAGTGGCAGGCCAGAGAGTGACAGGAAAGGAAGGCGCAGGTGTGCTGATGAGGAGGATCTCTGTCTTACTGGCATTCAGGCAGAGATCATTGGTAGCACACCACTCCTGGATTGAAGAGAGACAATCCGGGATGAGAGAGGGAGCAGAGGCGGCAGAGGGGAGCCTGAAAGTGAGCTGAGTGTCATCTGCATAGAACTGAAAGTTGGAGCAGAGAGCAGCAATGCAGTGGGCGAGAGGTGCCAGGTATTGGTTGAACAGCCAGGGAAAGGTTAGACCCCGGGGAACACCACAGGTAGAGAGTGAGATAGAGGAGAGGAAGGACCCAAGTTGGACCTGGGAGGGTCGCTCTGAGAGGAAAGAGGTCATCCAGGCCAGGGCCTGATCAGTGATATCCATCTTATCATGGAGCCGGTTGAGCAGGATGGTATTGTTGATCATGTGAAAGCAGAAGAAAGATCAAGTAAGATGAGGGCAGAGGGGTGATTAGCATCAGGTTTAGAGAGCAGGCCTCCAAGGATGTTCAGTCGAGCAGTTTCCGTGCTTCTGGCTGCTCTGAAGCCAGACTGATGGTCATGGAGACAACCAACAGATTCGGTGTGAAGATTAAGCTGGGAGATGGCCAGCTTTTCCAAGCGTTTACCCAGGAAAGGAGTAATGGAGATCGAGAGATAGGTAGCTGGACAGGAGGGGTCGGCTGAGGGTTTTCTTGAGAAGAGGGTGAACAAGAGAGTGTGAGTGATCCGGATGTCATGGAAGACTGCTAATGTAATTCCCATATTTAAAAATGGGCTAAGATCAGATTCATCAAATTACAGGCCGATAGCCCTTCTTGATGTTATGGGTCAAACTATACGCCTCTCTCCTGCTAAAAAGATTAAACAGATGGATCCAAACAAGAGCTCGCCACAATAGATTTCAAGCTGGCTTTGTTAAAGGTCTAGGGACCACCCCGCCGGCCATTATAATTTCCCTGCTCAAAGCCAAGACTCTGACGTGTAATTTGGTAAGGCGTTTGACAGTCTAAATAGAAATCGTCCATGGCAAAAATTGGCTAAGAAAGAATGCCATGCAGACCTCTTAGACCAAACCAAATGCCTGTACTCTAACACCTCCACAAGAGTCCGACTTACTACCTCAGGACTGTTAAGCAAAAAAATACAAACTTACAGGGGAGTGAAACAGGGCCTCCCATTGGCACCAACCCTTTACAATTTCTGCATTGCCAAACTGGGAGAATATCTAAACTCTATCCCAAGCGTCCCTCGTAGAATAGGCAAGATAAAGGTGACTCATCTACTGTATGTTGATGACCTGGTCCTTCTGGACTACACTGAAATAGGATTACAACGTGAGCTGCACAGCCTTCAGAGATATGGGGAAGATAATAACCTAGAAATCAACATTAAAAAAAACAAAAATCTTGACTACAAAAGGAGCACCAAATACAAAAAGTAAAAATTCTAATGGTTTCTGAATAAGACAGAAATAGCAAGAGTTATTTCATTTAAATATTTGGGAATCACGGTTTCAAGCAGCACAGAGGAAACTCAAGCTGCTGACATACTAAAAACTAAGGCCAGGGCATTGGCAAGTCAAGCCTCGATTCTGAAGAGAAAATACTGTAGATAGTCACTAATACCAATAATAGAATTATACAGATCAAAGGTTACACCTACTCTCACTTATGGATCTGAAGTGTTCCTTAATGTGTTACCTAAATGGTGGCCCCTAATGGAGGGCCATTTTTGGAAACATTTTCTTGCTCTGCCTCAATCGTTACCTATTCAGGTCATCAGAAAAGAACTGGGCCTGTGCTCACTGTCAATGACAGTCCAGTGGAAGAAACTGAGTTTGTTCGCGAAATGCCTCAACCAGTCCTCTACACCCATGATTGAGGGGGTCCAACAGGAACTATTGTATGGTACCAACCCTTCAATTAGGAAATGGGTAAAATAGTGTGTAAAAATAAATTGAGGATTTGGAAAGCCAACTGGAAGAGCTGCTTCTAACCCCAGATATAACAAAGAAAACATTAAGAAAACGAGACTGGATAATTACAATGGAGGAAGTAGATCGGCTAAAGCTCCACTATGACCTTGCGGCTGAGACAAGAAAATTACGTGATATACAACCGTACCTTAAACAATGCCCGGACTCAGGATTCCGAACAACATTGATGAGAATTAGATTTAACGTATACAACACAGGGGGGAAATCATAGCCGCCACAGACTTTACTCATTCTAAGAGCTCTTCTTGTAGAGTTTGTAAGCAAGAGGACACAAAAGAAACCCTGATTCACCTCTTTCCTTTCTGCCTCTACTTTTCAGCACAAAGGAAAATTTTCGTTGGTCGTTTTTTAAAGGAATACAAAAAGTAACAGCAGATGTGTGGTGGAAATGTATGTTGAATGGTCTGAAAACATCAGTGTTAATCGCCACAGTTGTCTTTCACAGAAACTTTTTAGAAAAGGCGCTCACAATGAGAGTTGCTGCTGATAAATCTGAAACACAGGTTGGGTGCCTTTATTAAGAGGGGCCAGGAAGGAAGATGATCTGAATTAACAAAACATGGGTTTTCTTTTCTTCTCTTCTGCTTTTCTTGCCAAAGGTTTTATGTAAACTGCAATGCAATAAAGATTCAAACAAAAAAGAGGGGGCACAAGAGAATGCTTCAGGGGCGAGGGGAAGGTTGCTGTGGCAAAAGAGTGGTTGCAGAAGTAAGTCTTCCAAGGCTGGGGTGAGGGTGTCAAAGTGGTCCTTGATGGTTTTGGAAGAACAGGGAAGAACCTGCTTTGATGAGACTTTCATAGATCAGACTCGTCTAGAAACCTTGTCAGGGGTGAACAGAGGAAAGGTAGAGAAGGGAGGTGAAGAGGCAGAGGAGAGAGTAGAGGGAGAAGGGGGGAGAGGAGAGGAGGACAGAGTGGACAGGATGTCCTGGGTTTAAAAGATGAAAAGAGAGGCCAGGGCCTTGCAGAGGGTCAGGGAGGGGACAGGAGAGGTAGAGGCTGCAGCAGGACTGGCCAGCTCATTGCAGATTTTAAAGAGTTCGGCTGAGTTGTTAGATGCCGCAGAGATGCGGGATTGGATGTGAGCTCTCTTCTTGGGGAGGACAGAAAGTAGGTATTGCATTTTGAGCTGGCAGCAGACCACTTTGTCAGAGTGTGCACAGGAAGCCAGCCATTTCCTCTCTGCCACTCTACACTTCTGTTTAAGGGTGATGATGTCTGAGTCGTACCAGGAGTTGCACTTGGCTTTGGGCTTCAAGCGGATCGACATGACTGGGGCAAGTACATAAAGAGTATCAGAGATAGAAGAGTGGAGCTTTTAAAGGGCTGTGTCAGGATGTGAGTCAGCCAGAGGTGTAGGAGGAGGAGAAAAAGTAGTGGCGAAAGCCTCACTGACACCCCCAAAGGGAGGAAGAGGGAGAGTCACAGAGGTCACGAAAGAGTCCAGAGGAGGGAAAGGAAGCCTCCAGGTGGATGTTGAGGTCTCCAATGAGGAGGTCTGAAGAGATCCGAACATCCAGAGTCTGTTATGTATGTCTTGAAAGCTTCGAGCACAGCAGGCGGATCAAAGAAGATTGATGAAGATACTGAACAAGTTGATCTGGCAACATTGCTAAAACCTCTACTTGTTCCCAGGGGACAAGATCCTCTGAAACCCCCCATGCAATACCCACCCCAGATCGTGAAGGTGAAGAAGAAACAAGACGAGTGCAGACGAGGTCAATGGCGAGGGCTAATTGGCAGCAAGAAGAATAAAGGCACACTGATTTCCACAGAGACACACAAGGAGCGATCCAACATTTTTATAGGGATACCTGTCTGAAATAGAAAGTGACATTTATACTTTGGGGGAAAAAAGAAGAAACAAATATATATATAACCAATGCTTCCTCTAACAATTATATTTTTGATGGCTTGATCTTATTTAGTTAATGCAAAACTGTGGGAATGGAATGAGGAAAGTCTCATAGTTTTGCTAAATGATTCTTTATTTAATTATTCATTGTTTATTTTAAAAGCCGCCATCGCTGGCTACATAAAATGTTAGGCATACATATATATATCACAGAAAAATACACAATTTATGACAATGTTACCGTGTGATCACAGACACGTTTAAAATAGTGCATTTAAAGCTTGTACTTATTAAAAATACTGAGTATTCCTGTCACCAAATATGGGGATAAATCACTAGACAGCTTAATGTCATACTAATGCAGCTCTGCTAGTAGCGTAAATTGCTTTTCTTTGATTTGTACAGTGGTTTCTTAATGTGTTTTTATGTAATCTCAGTGTAATATTTTTTTCTTGTTTATATGCCGATTCTGTAAAGTTGTTTTTGTAATTAGTTAGCGACCCAATCAAGGTGTAGGATTGTTTTGTGCATTTAGGTGGTTTCTGTTCACATACTAATTCTTTCACCCTTTTCACTTTTTTCTTTTTTTCCCCTGTTTTCAATAATTGTGGTGTGTTACTTTTCTGTTCTTTATGATTGAAATGAATTTGAGCGATGATCTTTTTTAAAAAAAAAAAAACATTGTACACCTAAGTAGGTTATACAATTTTTAAGAGCAGGATATGATGAAATAAAATAAAATATATATTTTCTATTTTCTAATATCATGGGTTTAAATGTGTAATTGAGTTGTCCTGTGATGTTGCACATCCGCGTGGGTCCACTATGAGTATTTACCTCATTTAAGAGGGGAGAGAGTGAGGTAGCAGGATCTCTTTGGTAATATTTTTCAAATTTGCGTGAGGTGCACGGTCCTGGCCTCAGGTTTAAAAACAATCCCCAGTCCTCATTTGTCTTCAGATAAGTTTACAATTCATCATCATGTTCATACAAATAGACAATCATAAAGTGCATAAAGTGCATTGTGAAAATGTGCAATAAATCTAATCCTGCATTTCACCACAATCCGACCCTGCGTATGTGTGATTTTAATACATACAATTACTCAAAAACATATACAGACACCCTTAGACCAACATTCTTAAGGTTAAACAAACTTTTTCAATTGATATGGAGACAACCATCATCCCAAAAATGGAACACTTATCCTTCTCTAGGAGTGTAAAATATTAACCTTGCTGTGTTACTGTTAGGAACACTCCATTGCGGCATAAGCGGGTCCTCTTCCGAGCTGTACCGCCGCCGCTTCCCAGACCCTCCAGGGCTTATCGTTCTGACTGGGGAGGTCCACACAAGAATGTCCCACACCTCGGGACAGAGTCTTGCAGACTTGTGTCTGCCGTGGCACCTGCCCTCAAGATGGTGGCCCGCCAAGTGCTAGTCAGGCATTCCAATAAAAGCGAACCGGAAGTGTTAAAGACCACTTACGGTTCACTGCTACCTAAGACATCCAGAAAGATACATTCAGCTTCGATGCAACATCTGACTTCCTAGAGGTGTGTAGAGGCGATACACACCACTTCACTGTATTATGACAGTAAGTTATTTTAGTTTCAGGGTAATTTAGGAAAACACTAGGTTTTCACAATATTGACTCCCTCACCCCAGCCTTGGCTGATCTCTGCAATCTCTCCTTTTCCACTAGAGTTTTCCCAACTGCCCTTAAGCACTCCCTTGTGCACCCTCTGCTCAAGAAACCCTCTGCCGACCCCTCCATTCCGGCAAACTGCTGCCCTATCTCTATCACTCCTTTCCTGGGCAAACTCCTGGAGATGTTGGCTCTCAGCTGACCCTTCACACTTAATCTATGTGTTGCTTCCATGACCATCAGTCTGGCTTTGGAGCATCCAGAGGCACGGAAACTGGTTTCTGAACACCTGTAAAGACCTGCTCTCAAATCTTGACACTAACACTACCTCTGTCCTCATTCTCCTTGACCTCTCCTTTGCCTTTGACATGGTCAACCACAACATCCTGATCTCATGTCTCTGTGACACCCTGGGAATCACAGGTCAGGCTCTGGAGTGGTTAACATCCTTTTTCTCCGACCGCCAAACCTGTGGCATTCCTCAGGGTTCTAACCTATCCCCCTGGGTCTTTAAAGTCTATATGGCTGCCATGTCACGTGTTATTGCCACTTCACCTCTAACTTCCATTGTTACGCAGATGACACACAACTATCTTTCAGGCTACCCTCAGCCACCTCCTCTTCCTTGCTCATATCTGACTGTCTGTCCGCCATTCAGTTATGGTGTGCTGCAAACGACCTCTGCTTCAACACCGGTAAAACTGAGATCGTTCACATTGGGACCCCTGTTCCCACTTTCCGACTTTCACTCTGGCCTGCGTCCCTTGGCCCTGCGCCTGCAGCCACCTGAGAGGCTAAAAACCTTGGGGTCATCTTCGACTCCACTCTCTCCTTCTCTCACATTTCAGACATCTCTAAAAAGTCTAACGACCAACTACACCTGCTCAGACGTACTCTTCCTTTTCTCACTTTCCCCCAGCGGCTCACTGTCTCCAGAGCCTTGGTACTCTGTAGGCTGGACTATTGCAACAGCCTCTTCCTCAACCTCCCTTCTTCTGCCCTGCGCCCTCTGCAACTCATCCAGAACAGAACCGCAAAACTTATCCTTGGCCTCAAGCCCATGGACCGCATCATTCTGGCACTGAATTCCCTTCACTGGCTCCCTGTGGCTGCAAGGATCACGTTCAAGACCCTCTGCACTGTCCACAAGGCTTTATGGGGCCTGGGACCTACGTACCTGCAATGCCGCCTACCTAAATACTGTCCCTCACGAGCGCTCTGCTCATCTACCTCCAACATTCTGCGAGTGAGCCGGTTCTCCAAGCAGAGATTTGGAGGGAGATCCTTATCCTCAGCAGGTGCCTCCCTCTGGAATAGCCTCCCTGCCGCCCTCCGTCTTGAGCCTGATCTTCTTAAGTCCCGGAAACTCCTTATGACCTTCCTCTTCAAATATTCCTTCTCTCTCCCTCTACCCTGCTAACCTAGCTCTCTGCTCTTTCTCCCTCTCCCTCCTCTTCCTTACAGCTTGCTGACTGGCCACCTAGTGTACCTCAGAGTTTCACAGGTCCTGGGCACCCCCGCCAGTCCTCTCTCGCACTTGTCTCAGGGCCCTACACCCCACCCACCTTCACTGCACTTGAGAAACAACCCAAGAGAGTGGCTCTCACTGCACTTACCCCAGTCTCCAGCGACTGGGTGCACTTGGACCACCCGCTCCCTGTGACCATCCGGGCACTTGCATGATCCGAATGCACCAGGCCTGAAGATCGTCTATCTGTTCTCCCTTATCTGCACCCCTAATTGCACTGGTAAAACTGCAGAATCGCCGTCAGCCCTATTTGCTCTGGCTCAACTGTTATATGTATTTTTCGCACTTAACTGTTGTTTTTCCCCCCTGTTCCCACCCTCTTTGAGCGCTTTGAAACACTTGCCTGTATATAGGCACTTTATAAATAAACAATACCATACCAGTTAAGTACTAGTTATTTCATTCAGTTTTGCATGAGTGCTAGTACAAACTAGTGGGTAGGAAGAACCAGATACAGGAGGTAGTGCTCCAGCCCAGAGACTGTTATCTGGGGGTAAAGAGCTGTCTTTTCACTTTCCATGACGCTGCCTTCATCACCTTTCAACTTAACAGTCTGGTCTGCCTTCAACAAAGCCTGGTGTTGAATCATTCCTACGCCACATCTGTATGGTACCCAAGGCATCTCCCAAGATCTTGATCCATCAACCTTTTTCCAGGCAGACCTACCGGGCTCCCCTTGTGATCCCTGCTTTTCTCATATTTGCAGGAATCACTAGCATGACCCGGTAGTCTATTCATCCTCACCAATACCGACCCTGCTACAGAAGCCTCTGGATTCAGGGATTAGCAGTTACTGGTGAATAGAGGAACCTCTATTATTTTTTAAAGATTTTGTCTTGCCATATTAATGCAATTTTTCCTGTGAACACTGACCTTTTGAAGAAACAGACAAGAACTTTCTGGGGGGATAAAAATAGGACTTTTCAATTTTGTTATATATTCGCTTTTGGCACGTAGAAGAAATAATACTCCTAGCTATTTGCAAAAGGTAGACATGTTAGCAATAATGCTTATAGCAAAATGTTTTACATTTTGAAGCCTTTCTTTTATTATTTTGATGGCACTGCAGGATTTGTTCCTTGTGGCAAGACCAGTATACAGCAATGTCACCCCCATCACAATGGTAAATTATTATTATTATGGTATTTATTGAGCGCGGAAAAAGCTTCGAGAAGAAATGGAGTGCTTTACAGAGGTATAGACCACTACAGATACATAACTGAGTGTTTTACATAGGTTTACAACATTACAGATGCATAATGGAGCACATTCAATTGTAACAACAGAACAGATATACAGCAGGGGGGTACGACACAGAGGGGGACAGAGGAGAGGTACAGCTGTACCGGGTGACGGGAGGAGAGGGGCAGGCGGCCTCTAGCAAGTCAGGTGGCACACGGGGTGACATGGTGGTCTCGGTGTTGAGGAGGAGAGACTCCTTGAAGAGGTTGGTCTTATGTTCTTTTCTGAATTGTAGGAGCGTGGGGGAAGAGTCCGATGCCGATGGGGCAGAGGTTGCATAGTCTTGGGGCATAGACAGAGAAGGCTTGTTTTCTGGTCCGTACCTTTTTGCAGCAGTGGATTTCACGACTGCACGTGTTCTGGCTTCTGGTGGTGCACTGTCCGCTGGAGATGCAGAGTTTCTCTGCAAGGTAGCTGGGTGACTTGAGGGTGACTGCCTTATAGATGATGCAGCAAGACTTGAAGGTGATTTATGCGTGCAGTGGGAGTCAGTGTAGGTCGAGGCGGGCGGGGTGATGTGGTCGTATCTACGTAGACCCTTAATGACATGTGCTGCTGCATGTATGCCACTTTTCAGGGCCACAAGGGAAGATGACGGGAGGCCTTCGAGGAGTACTTTGCCCCCACCCAGGTTGGATAGGACCAGTACTTGAACAGTGGATCTAAAGCTGTCCAGAGGGAGGAAGTGCTTGACTTTTTGCAGGAGGGATTCCGGATACCAAGCTGCCTGGTTTTTCTTAGCTATGTGTGTCTTGAAGTAGAGGCGTTTGTCGATGCTGAACCTGAGGGACTTGGCACAGGAGGTGAGCTCAGATGTGAAGCCCTCTGAGTTCAAGGTTGAAAGCCAGGTCTATATGTCTGGGTGTTTGTTATTGTTGGTGAGGAGTATGAATTTGGTCTTGGAAGGGTTGAGCTTCAAGTATGTACTGGACATCCAAGACTGGATCATCGAGAGGAAGGTTTTGAGCCTATGGATGTCCTTGATGGAGTCGATCTTGAGGCATAGCTGTGTGTTGTAGGTGTATGGTGGATGTGGATGTGTGTGGCTAGGAAGGCTACCAGCGGCTCCATGTATAGATTGAACACCACTGGGGAGAGGACGGAACCCTGCGGGACTCCACAGGTGAAGGGTAGCACTGGTGATCTAAGGAATCCATCTGAACAAACTGCTTGCGGTTGGCAATGTAGGACAAGTTTGCTGATCCCCATACACCGATATAGGGTGTCCGTAGCACCAGGTGGTCTACCTTGTCGAAAGCGTCCGAGGGGTCGAGTAGAACCAGGAAGCAGTGGTGACCGTTGTCAAGGATGTTGAGGGCATCATCAACCACCTGTATAGTTGCTGTCTCCATGCTGCATCTGGGTCTGAATCTGGTTTGGTAGGTTTGGAGGAGATTGTTGGTGTCAATGTGTTGCTGCAGTTGTATGGCTACCACTTTCTCGATGATCTTACCTAGGAAGGGAAGATGGGTGATGGGGTGATAGTTACCTAGGTTGTCAGGATCCAGAGTGGGTTTCATTAGTAGAGGGAGGATCTGTCCTTTTTTTAGGGTCAATGCGAATGTGCCGTGAGTTACGGAGCTGTTGATGATCTGCAGGTAGGGAAGGAGAGCTTCCGCTGGGAGTGTTTTGAGGATGGATGCAGGGTGAATGTCATCGGGATATGCTGTGGCTAATGGTAAATGAAATGAAATGATTACGCAAGAATTTCCTGTAGTAACCTAGCAGATGAGGAGACTAAAACATATCAGCAAATAAGCCAAGTGGGCAGAGAGATGTCTGACGTGTGCTCTCCTATCCCCTATGCCATGAGCGCGTCCAGAGTTTTTATAGCAACAGAACTATCCACAAACACAGCACATTGCATAACGCACCTTGCACTGTGTATTACTAGAGGGCAATTTCAGGGTCAGACAGCTTCACTAGTATGGATGAATAAAGCAAAATCCACATCTGAAGATAATTACATACAAGAGATGAAGATGATGATAAAGGCCGAGACATGGCACAAGGGGATAAAATACAGACTATCTGAGACAAATTGAACAGGGATTAGAATAGAACAAAATAAAATGCTGCAGTGCAACAATAAGAACAAAAAGAAATACCTGGATGCTGGGAAAGAGGCCAGTTACAAATAATTTGTGGTGTGCAAGGCACTAGCACTCTTGGAGCAGTGGGACGAGGTTGTGTTAAAAGCAAATGCAGCATGTCTTGACATATGGCCCAAAATCACAAAGTTATTCACATGGGTCAAAAATGTGTGGCAATCAGTACAGCTACTACCCCTGAAAAATGACGACCACATGCTTCTGAAAAATGGTACAGTAAAGGTTGGAAAGGACACTGGATGCAAATGCATTTTTGATGCAGGCATGAAAGTAGGAACAGCAGTAATAATGGACCACTATTGGGCTTGTGGCTCCGAAGCTTATATGCAATTGCCCCCAAACTGGGAGGCCTATGTTCGATAATGCTAATAAATTGTCACACTTACCTCTGGTGCCCTGCAGGAGTGCCTGGCCTGGACTGTGCTGCAGAGTGGCCCCCGCACTGCTTTCCTTCACCAGGTCGTATGTTCCAGCCACGCCTTTCCTCCCAGTCGCCTGGAGGAAAAACCTCCCGGGGGCCGTGAGGTTGGGAGGGGCTGGGGTGTATTCGAGACTTGTTTTACTGGTGTTCAGGGGGTGTTGTGGAACATAAGAGGTGAACATAGGGAAGTCTACTATGGAAAAATAACTAATGTTCCCAACCCCCTTTCCCTCCCCTGGACCCCCTGGATGAGCGAGGCTGGCTGGAGCGCGTGGAGGCGGCTCACCTGTGGTTCTGTGTCTGCAAGCGCTGCTTCCGAGATGGAATCCCAAAGAGGGAGCTGAAGCGGACGAGGGTCTCTCCCCCAGGTGTGGCGTCTCTGCTAATTGTCTTATGTTCTTTCTCCCCTCTAGGTGATGAAACTTCAGCACCACATCGGTAGCGGAATTATGAGGGAGGATCGCTCGTTTCTGGATACAGGTAAGTTCTCGAGTTCTTAGATGGGGGTTTGTTCTGATGGAAGGAGGATGAAAGGCGGATGCTAACCTTGTTGCTTGCTTTCGAACAGGGCGCCCGACACCAGGATCTGGGGATCTCGAAGGCAACGGGCGGGAGCAAGTCCGAGCAGGATGCAAGGAGGACAGAGTCCACCACGGAGCAGTGTTGAACAGGATGCTGAAAGGCCACAGACCATGACTGAAGACCAGGGCACTGAGGGGTGCTGAAGGATGCCGACGGACCAAAGGATGCCGAAGGACTGAAGGATGATGAAGGCTAGAAGGGTCCCAACTGGATACAGAAGATTGAAGATGCTTGAGTGTAGAAGCGGTAAGCAAAACACTACTCTTATCAGCAGCAGAAGAAACGCTAAGCACAGGGTGCGGTCCTGGGCACGGCTTTATAGTCCTGAGCCACACCCTGCTGGAGCTAGATGCGTAAGGGTGTTGGCTTTGTGCACATGCCAGGTAATTTGCTGCATGTGCCGGACTCGCAAGTGCTCAGTGCTTCTTGGCTTGTGATGGGCGGTGCCCCTGCCTTCGGCTCTTTCTCATGGGCCGTAACTAGGTCGCGCCCACCCACACGCTCGCGCCAGCCTGTCACCATCCCGGTCCACCTTGTCCCTATTGTACGGGAGGGGGGTTCCCTCCTCCTGTTAACCCGCCACCCCTGGGCCCATAACGGGATCGTGACATAGATACACCAGCTTTAGTAGTACAAAGAAACAAAAGGTCCCTCAAACGCAGTAAAAGAGAACATTATTTCTCAGCAAAATCAGCAGAGGTTTATGATGACATACCAGATGATTATACGCTGTTCTGCAGAATGGTAGTGTTCTTTCCGTCCTTCTTTACTCCCGGTTTGCAGTCATCAACGAATGCAACATGCTTACAAATAATCAGATGGGAGTTTCTACAAACAATAAATGCAACAGTGAAAAAGGGTTTAATGCCATAAAGGAGGAAATGAGGGCCATAAAACTCATGGCCATCCAAACAGATATGTCATTGATTTGATAACGGCAATGGAGGGTTCCCTGTGCGCAAAAATGGGGCCTTCTTGCTGCACGTACCCACCTGCCCATGATGAGGAAAATGGAACCCTGACAGAGGCCATAGCCACTGTAACAGAATTGCACACAAGAATGGTGGAAGAGGTGGATGAACCGGAAAATGATGATTGGTTCAGCTATATGTTCTCATGGATAGCCACTTGTTGGCTAATGCATTAAAAATATTAATAGCCAAAGTAGTCTTCCTCCTACTGGCCTTCTGTGTTTTAAGAATGGCAATAAATGGTTGCAAAAAGGCTGCCAAAGGAGCAGTTGGAATGGAAATAGTGATAAATCTGAATGCCCAGATTCATGAACATACACACACTGATGATCTACCTCATGTTCACTTAAGGGAAAGCCCCATTACCCCTCCAGGATCAAAATGTACCTGTACCCAAGACCCTCGTAACTATGTTGGATGATGGGTATATTGCTATTTCAATGGGGAGTGCTGCTATTTGACCTGGAGTGTGGATGAACACATAAGACGTGCAGGCAATCTGAGGGGGGTGACTAAAACATGGAACACCAAAATAACTTATACGGGGGAGGGCATGAACAAGGGTGTGGTCAAGATATCTGCCAGAGGGGGGAATGTTGAGAGACAGATGAATACATCATGCATAGCTACTCCCCCTCCCCCGACCCTATATGGCATAGGTGTGAAACATAATCCACAAAGATAGCCATACTTTCCATATCCCAGACAGGTACAGCAGAATAGAAACACAGTGATCTAAATTAAAGATGGCGAGAATAAGCAAGCGTACAGTGAAACCACACACCTGTATGCATTAGACAAGAGGCAAATATGCACTCACCGTGAAGAATGAATACTGGGTCAAATATGCATTTATACACAAAGAATGTCAATTGCATCCATTTAGACAAAGAATACTAACATAAGCAACTTATGTAAGCTGAATGCAATAGAAACAACATGACTATATAGTTTACTAACATAGAAACATGACAGCACTGAGCAACCATCTTTTTCAAAATGGAAACCGGACCACGCATTAAAGTAAATGATAAGCCACAAAGCTTCCTGGGAACCCAAAATGCTGAATACACTGAAATACATATTAGTGCAGAGCCAGACAAATAGCTATGCACACCAAGCCAAGCCTACTGAGAAAATAGGGATGGTCCGGACTGCTCAGAGAGAACACGAGAAAATAATTTTCAAGGCACATGCTATATATTCTTAGATTAATTAAAAGAATAAACGGTCTTTGAAGGCCAGGTGCAGAATAATAAGCTAATGTCTTCATAGGTAACGGATCAAAAAAGTCCCTACTGGAAGTGAAAACCATGCCACTCATTAAAATCAGATAAAAGCCCCATAAATGCAGGGTGAAATAATTCCAAACATGGTGTCATCACACAAGACCCAACTTGAAGAACATCCATTCATTATCAATAGACACAAATAGGGCACCTGCCTCACTCCTTGCGCTTATTTCCAGACATGAGGCGCCATGCCAGGCCAACTACAGAGGAATCACTCTGACTCATGACCTAGTAATAAAGGATGGTATCTTTTTTTAATTATTTATTTATTTTTTTTTAATTAGTTTGGGATGGCTAATTAAATTAACCTTTCAAACAAAATTACTTTTATACAAAACACATACAATAAAAGGCAAGGTATGCCAATTCAATACAATAAAAGGCAAGGTATATCAATTCAACAAATAAAACATCATACAATATCGCATGTGATTAGCATGATTGATCATATAATCGGAATAAAGAAAGCAATTAATTATTCACTTGGACAGATTGGGCATAAAAGCTTATTTAGGAATTGAATAGTAGCTATTCTTACTGTGATCTTTGGAGTCGCAAATAGCTCATTCCATAATTCATCATTTGAGCGTCTTATATAGTGATGTCTTGTTAATTTATCAATAATGTCTTTTCTCTGCATTTTTAAAGCCGTGCATTCTATTAAAAGATGTTTCAGACTTTCTTTGGTTAGTTTATCATTACAAAATCGACAGAATGAATCATCCAACTTAATGATGCCCCTTCTTACCAAAATTTGTTTGGTCGGCCATAGATTCAGGCGAAACCTCAGTATTTGGTTTCTGAGTTTGTGAGAGGGGCATTTTAGTAAGTAATCCGCGGTTTGGCGGAATTTTTTATGCCCAAACAGAGCTCTATCAAAATCTTTTAATTTTAGACAATCTTGTTGGGTTATATGCCAATCGAGTTGATATAATTTAATTTTGGCTTTAGAGGGATTAATTAGTAGAGTGTCTAATGAGATATTGGCTTCCGTCAAATCGGACATAACTGCCGCTCTCCAGCTTGATGGAAATAAGTGTACTGAGCGTAGAAGATAGTCTGCCAGAATCTTAAGTATGCCATTACTCGCCAGGCCCAACACACATTTTCTGAATAAACAGCATCTCTTCCATGAAGCATGTATATTTACTGATAGAATTCCCAACTCAAAGCGGAGCAGTGCTGTTGGACTAGAGTTTGGGAGATTCAAGACTTTCTTCCAAAATTTTGCCTCGAATTTGTTCCAATAGCATGCCTCCATAGGTAGCCAAGCCTCACATCCATAGGTAATAATGGGAAGTACCTTTTGCTGATAAAAGGTAAGAATATGTTTACATGAAAACTTACCATACTTGTATTGCAATATTCTGGCTTGTGATATTAATGTGGTCAATTTACCATTTGGACTGTCTCTTTGGGGCTTATTTGTGAGAGAGTTACTGAATAAAACACCCAGGTATTTGTATTCATTCACCACGGTCAACTTTTGTTTATTCAGAAACCAACAGTACTGTTTCCTTAATCTTAACTTCTGTCTCCCCAATTCCATCACTTGAGTTTTTTCTAAGTTCATAGTAAGATTATTCTTTGTGGCATATTGATCTAATTTATCAAGCATGTTTTGTAAGCCACTCTGTGTTTTCGAGACGAGGACTAAATCGTCTGCATACAAAAGCCATGCGATGATCTGGTTCCCTAGTTTCGGAGCAGCATTCACTACAATATTGAATTCATTGCCTAAATCTAGAATAAACAAATTGAACAGTGTGGCAGCAAGGATGCATCCTTGTTTCAGGCCTCGCTGGGTTAGAATCTCTTCAGATAGTAGTCCTTCTAAGTTTAATTTAACTTTCATTGAAGTATTGGAATGGAGTAAAAATATTAAATGTACAAGTGAAGAAGGACACCCAAATTTTAAAAATTTCTCGAATAGCAGACTCCGATCTACGGAGTCAAACGCTACTCGAAAATCAACATAAGCAAGATAAATTGGTTGATTTCTTGATGCATACAGTTCTTTAATTGCATTCAACCTGCCACAAATCCAGTTTGAAATGGGTCTCGTCGATTCTCTTCTGACGCCCAGTTGTTGAGCTCTCTTAGAATAAGTCTACTAAAGATCTTACCCGGGGCGTCAAGAAGAGAAATCGGACGATAACTCGCAGGGTTCGCTCGATCTCCCTTCTTATAGACTGGTACCGTAATGGCCTTACACCATGAAGGAGGAACTGCTTGTTTAATTTGCACGGTTTGAAAAACATCATATAGAATTGATGCCCATAATTCTGAATTCTGTTTTAATACAAAATTTGACAGGCCATCTGGCCCGGGAGCTCTAGATGAGCTCGCTTTATTTATATAAAACAATACATCTTCTCGATCAAACTTGATTTGAAAAGATGGATTGCTCAATTCCAAGTTTGGTTGTGAGATTTTTTTATTATTTGGAAGACCATATATGTCAGAGAAATAGGTTACCCACTTCTTCTCCGACACACCATTAAGTTGAGTTGCTAGTTGAGTACCAGCCACTCCATTATTTAACAATTTCCAAATTTGCGATGTGTTTTTGGTTTTAACCACCTGTAACCACTTTTCGCCATCATGTTGGAACAAAGCTGCCTTGTTGCCCCGGACCCAATTCCTATAATTAGTCTTCAATTTGCGTAACGCAGATTCTCGATAGTGTACCGGTAAAAGGGCTATCTGCCTTTTCTCTTTTCGATACTGTGCTTTTCTCTCTCTGATGCCCTGGTCAAATACATGGGTATGACACTTATTGCCCTTACCAAAACCTGCAGACGGAGTGGAGGCAAAGAGGTGCATTTTATCATGATAATTGAATGAGTCAATACCTTTCAACAAACAGTGATAGTCATTTGTTACACTGGCCGCAAAAGCGTTTAGTCCTTCGTTTGTCCATAATAGCCTGTTCCGTTGAGGATTTATAACCAGACCATTCAGTTGATACTGACAATATCGAGGTTCAATCATAACCTGGAGTAAAAACTCAGCCCTCAGCATCCAATGATCACTTACTGTAGTCGGAATTACCTTGAACTCAGATATTTTTTCAAATAGCTTTCGGTCAACATACATGTAATCAATTGTAGCATTTTGGCCCCCACAAGTCCAAGTATAAGATGGTGGATTGTCAGGATTAACTGCTCCATTTAGCATTATTAAGTCCCAGGTATCAATAAATACCAACCATTGGGAGACCCTATCCGTATTTCTTTTCTTAGTTGGTTCCAACAGATGTAGATTCAGGTCCCCTGCTAGTATCACGTGCGCAATCTCTGTGGTGGTCATAGTGTTTTCCATCAATGCATTCAAATCATTAAAAAAGGTAGATGTTGTAATTGCAAATGGGTTCCAGTATATGTTTATAACAAGAAATGCCAATTTATGAAACATTATTCTGGAACATTGCAAATAGGGATTTGGGTTAGGACCATCTGAAATTGTATTTATCGTGGACGTTTTAGTGATAATTGTCATCCCTGACATAGGTCTACCTTTTTGTCCCTTAATCGCTGGAGCCAAATGGACATAATGGTTGTCCCATGATGGTGGGGCAGTTAGCCATGTTTCCTGCATAAAAACTAAATCGCATTCTTCCAAACAGCTACTCATATTATTTAGCAGGTGTTTATGGCCCCTGGTATTCCAGCTCAGAACTACAAATTTCTGGGTTCGCGCAGCAGATTCACCTGTTCTTAGTTATGCTTTCCCGCAGCTACAACTCCTAGCTAAATTACCATCATCACTAGTAACCTGACTGGTAGATTTGAAAGCAGTCTCGAACACCAGGGGATCTTTCGTGATCGGAATTAGGTTAAAACCCAGATCAAAAAGATCAGATTTAGCAGACCAAATAATGTTATGAATGACACGGGATCCCAACCACAAACAGGACACCGTTAGATCGTTGTCATCCGGAAATTCTACTTGTACTACATCCCGGGAAGAGATGTCCTCTAAACTCGGCACATCCGAGAATATTTGCATTATACTTTGTCTATTCATAATGTACTTAGGGAAGGAGCCCTCACGACAGCTGAGAAACAAGGCAAATAGCTGGGGGGGCATTTTGCTCTTTAATCTTCCCTTAGAGCCGGAGCGACTCTGAATACTAGATGTTTCTATGGACGGATAATATTTGGTCTCTTCAACTGGAAGTTTGAACGAAACCTTCTTAGAAGTGGAACTTTCATCAGAAAATTTTGCCAGATCAGCCTGACTAAAGCTCATTGCCTTCAGAGATGATTTAAGAGTCAATTGTTCTGAGGTCAGAGCAGCTAGACAATCTTTAATTGTGATTAAGATATTATTTTGTAGATTTTCTTGAGTATCAAAAGTCCGATCTGCTACTGGCAAAACATTTCCAGATGATGTTATTAGTTGATTATCAGAGGCTCTCCCAGTAATTACCTTCCCATCAATCTCTAATTCAAGCTTTTTTACTGCTGGACTTAGGACCTTGGACAGTGGGTAAGTCAGAGATGGCTCTGGATGAAATTGAGCCATATACTCATCCACTGCCTTTCTAAGATCTTGAGTGTTAATAATTGAGTTGGATACTCTATCATCTTTCGATTGCTTTTTCTTCGGGGCCCTTAAAGCTGAATTCCGATCTGTCGCATTTATGGATTCGCTCTCTAGATCTTCCACTATTTGCACCAGCTCATTGAGGGGAGCATGCGGGGGGATCACATTGAGGGGGTCCGAACCCCCACTCTTCACTCGTTGTCGCTCTTGAGATAAGTTCTGATATTTTTTTAAAATTGCATCAGAAGCTATCAAAGCGCCCCTATCCGGTTTAGCCAAGGATTTAAAAAATTGTTTTGTTTTCCCACTCGAAGTTATTGTCCTAGACTTCTGATTTTTTGATTTCTTCAGATTTTTCTTCTGTTGATGGTCTAGCCCTTTAGCATTTTTAGCGAATATTGTATATGCCCCTTTAGACTGATGCTCGTCTCTTGTTTTGGAGGCAATAGCATAAGGGACCTCAGGTTCCTCTTCACATAACACCGCCTGGTCAAATATAGGAGCCAGTTTAGTCAGCTTCACAGTCCCTTGACCCCTTGCGTCCTCACCAACAACATTAGCTGTTCCCACATAAGGGCTTGATTGTGACACCACAGATACCAACCCTACGTCCTCTGCTATTATTTCTCGTATAATACCCTCCACAAAAGGCACCGCAGTCATAGACTTTTGCATATTTTTCTCAACTCTAGATGAGCTCAATTTCCTGTCCACTTGGTCACCAATATTATTACATGATGACACCAACTCACCTAACTGTTTAGAGAAGAATTCTATCTGATCAACATCATACTCTTGTTTCTGGGCCAAAGATAAACCAAAAGCCTTCTGTGACCTCAAGATAGTTTCAACATTATTTTGCAATGAGTTGATCTTTGAGTCTAAGATTTCAAATAATTTAGCGAGGGACATCAGAGCCATATTCATTGCTTCTAATGTTACAGGAGCTGCTTTTTTTATTATCAAAGTCGGGCTTGCAGCTGAACTATTACTATTTAGTCTCCTCGCAGTCGGTGGAATAAATGAAATGGAGCTTTCTGATTCTGAAATATCTCCATTTTTAAATAAAACAGGGGACTTAGAGAGGTCGGATTCGTCATCTTTGGCCACAAAACAAGAGTCCGATGACCCCAACTCTATAATTGCATTGTCTTCAACAGCAACACACTCTTGCTTCTGCGTGGACAGAGGTGCTAAACTAACAACTCCTGAGCGAGCGTTCAACAACATCATTGAGTCCGATAAAGAAATATTACAGTGTTGCTCTCCCATCTCAGTATCAGCATTTATGACCTGGGTCAATCGAGGGCTCAGAGCGGGTTGCTGGATAGCGGAACCCGCTTGTTCATTATTGAGAGAGTGCGCCTCAACACTTGATACACTTAAATTATTACATTCAGCAGTTCGAACCACAGTACGTGTAGAACGACCAACGTCGAATCCGTAGTCTCTCAGGTCACCTGCAACAAAGTCAAGTCGTGATCTTTTCTTCTTTGTTCGCGTATCCAGAGGCGCACTTTTAACAAAAGGACGCGTCAATTTGGGGGTGAACGTTGGACTATCTCTTGAGGTAGACTCCAATAAGGCACGCACTCGTTCCGCACAAGGCATACCAGATTTAAGAGTGAACATGGTTGACACTTTCTTACTTCAGAAAGTAAATCAGGACCCTCAGTGCTAGGCCGCCCAGTACGTGTGTTGCCAACCAATCATTTATTTTAGAGCTGACATGTATTTACTATTATCAATTTAGAGGTTGTTCCAGGTGGAGCTATCAGATATGTGTAACCCAATCAAACGTTTGACACATATAGAGTCTATATGTAGTCAATTCCCCTAACTTGTCTTCCTATCCTGTAGGTTTATTAGTATGATGGCATCATTATGACGTGTTTTTGGTTTATAAGGTACTGTTTTGTATGAAAGCTCTGAGAGCTGAGACACTATTGCTTGTATGCTGTCCCTGCTTTATTTTGGATGTTAATGAAGCTGTGGTTTGCCTTTCACTTTGACTATTTCCATCATTGAGTCCGAGTTTTACTGGCTCCATGCCTACTACTGCATAAATCTGGGGTTTTCCAGGCCATCATTACAAAGCACTGAATACAAACGAGTAAACACAATCATGCTGCTTTCTTCCACAACATGAACTTTGGTTTACTACGGAGCAGCAGTACCAAGCCTGCTAGGGGAACTCAAATGGCTGTGCCACTGTCGGTGGCCATGGCAACTATGAGGGTGTCCTTGGTCAGCGTCATTCTTCACAAAGATGCCCATCATCCAGCAGCACAACACCCTCTCCAGTCACCCTTGGTGGAGCATGTGGAATGGGACAGCAATTCAGAAAAGGGGGTCTTTTTTGGGTGAAGCAGTCGGTTGGAGGAGGCAAGGGATTTGTTATGGAAAGTGGCGGGATTCCACGTCACCAAAAAGGCAGGGTTTCACCTTTTGTGATTTTGAAATGCAGCACTCAAACCTTAAACCCCATCTAGGTCGTGCCCTGCAATATGTTTACATGATCCATACATTCCAAAAACAGCAGGCAGGAACCACAGGGGTGCAGCGCTGCAACAAGCTTAGATGGACAGCACTCCTGAGGATAAGATCTGAGAGAGTTGTTCAGAAGAAAAAAGTTGCAAAGATGTCCAAGTATGAAAAGACAAGTTCAAAATAATTAGCGTGTGAGCACAGCAATATATATTTAAATTAAATGTACTTTATTTCATTGGACACACTGTGAATTCGAGTGTGCAGGGGTGGTGACCTTGGACATTAGGTCCAGGCAATTTCATTCCCTAAATATGAAAAGACAACAGGAGCAGGAAGTGCCAGGACTCTGCCTAAAGAGGAAACAAAAAAGAAAATGAAAGACGTCATGACACATAAATAGGTTTGGTCTTGAGACTAGGGCCTGAGTACCAAACAATACATAGAGCACCATTTAGAGACAGATGCTGGGGTGGGAATCGGGTAAAGATTAGCGACTCCCCCATAGACTGATCATATGACCTGCCTAAGTGGCCCCGGGGTGAATAACTATTATTAGCACATGGGGGTACTTACTGACCTCCTCTCAGCCAACCGGAGTATTTAGAGTATTGACTGCATTCTGAACATTATGTCTTCAGAAGCAGACAGGGAAACAATAAAGCAATTCCCAGGCAATATTTTTTTAACAAGACACTTGTTGCAACATGCTATTTAACACATCAAAGAGAAAGCTGAAGCTTTGGAAAATTCCTTCACTTTCTTATAGAGAAACCCTCAACATTTACATGACACCAAATGCACACTCATGATAAATCAGTTCCAGTCCAACCAAGTCACAATTAAAATGCTTAATTTATGAAGACAACCATGTTATTTAAAAATTACAAAATAAAACCACATTTAATTTACTAACTCAGTTTGTCTATTTCCTTTACTCACTCTTAAAGTAGAAATGTTACTTCACAACCAAAAGAAGTAGCCAGCATGTGCTACTAGACCTCGGGATGAGTCATGATTGCTTGGGATAATGGCCCTTCCCCATTGTATGGACCTCTGCTTCACCTCTGGCCATAACTTGGTAGCAGGTCATTATCCTCTGATAACTGCCCCTCCCTCAGCATATAGTGCTATATTACTTTTGTGGGTGAGGAAGCTTGGATGCTAACTCAGAGTAGAATCCTGACACTGTGTGTTGTTATTACGGAGCCCCTGTAAGTTTACTCCAGACCGAAACAAAGCGCCTGAGGCTCTCTTCTGCCCTCATATTTGTCTGTGTTCTTTGTTTGCACACTGGAACTGGTTGACGCAATCGGTAGAGCCGAATAGTATGGTTGGTCGGGGCATTATAGAGGTTAAGGATTGTTCAAGTCCTATTCCACTGTACTAAGGGCAAAGCGTGGGATGTCCCTGCTATGTCATTCCAATGCGCAATCATTGCTCTAGCCGTGACTTTGCAGTGCGCATGCGCCATGCTCTCTTTCATATGATATGATGTGGCATTTATAACGCGCCTGTACACAAGTGTTTCGAGACGCGACAAGACAAGGAGGGGGAAACAAGGGAGGACAAAATAACGCTCTTACTAGGCCTTGTGTCAATCAGATCACGCAAGTGCAGGGAAGAGGGAAGGGGAGAAGTTCTGGGGAGGGGCAGAGCAGTTAACTCACAAGTGCAGCCCGCGGATGGCTCTTAAGTGCTGAGAGAAGGGACTGTAGGGTTGCAGATACAGACCCTTAAATTCTGGGGAGCCCGAAGGCAGTGCGAAGGCATCTGGACATGCAGGAGCCTGGGCCCAAGTTCAGAGGGTGACCAGGTGACCAGTGAGTGGAGCAGTCAGGTGCATCAGCAGGGGAGAGGAAGAGAGAAAGCAGAAGCAAAAAGGAAGGTCTTGAGTTGCTTCCAGAACCAGAGGTGGTTCTGCTCAAGTTTGAGAGAGGCAGGGAGGCTGTTCCAGAGGGATGCCCCAGCCGAGGAGATAGATCTGCGCCCAACTCTATGTTTGAAGCATCTGACCCTGAGAGAGTTGGAGGTGGATGAGTGAAGAGCTCGAGAAGGAAGAAGTTTTTGAAGAGAAAGTTGGAGGCAGAGCAGTCCCAGCCCCCAGAAAGCCTTGTGGACAATGCAGAGGGTCTTGACGTTGAGCATTGCAGCCATATGAAGCCAGTGAATAGATTTCAGAGCTGGTGAGATTTAATCGCTGGGCTTGAGGCCAAGGACAAGTCTCGCATTCCTGTTCTGGATAAGATGTAAAGGTCGAAGAGTAGAGGCAGGAAGATTTAGAAAGAGGCTGTTGCAATAGTCCAGCCTAGAGAGGACCAGAACTCTGGACACAGTGTGCTTCTGGGGAGTGCCTGAAGCACTGCTTTGGGTGTCTGTAGGGATTTGAGAGTGGTGGTGTCCAGGGATGCAGGGGAGCAGCTGCAGCAGTTTGTCACAACACTATGGGATACTGCAGGTCACTGGGATCGCCTGTAGTTGACTCCTGGGGGTGGGGAGCTTGAAAGTATATGAGCCATATATACTCCTTTGCACTATTTCACCATTGTACTTGGCTATCAAAGAGTGGCTTCTTAATCTAGTGCCCTTGGCTCACAGGATACATTCCAAGCAAAGGCATAGAGAGAGAGGGGTGTTTAACCTCGGGCCTCCACCGAACAGAGCTCCGCCAAGCCGATTTTTGGCGGAGCGTAGTTCCGTCTGGTACCGACCCAATTCCTCCCCTGTAAAATCAGATCCCTGCCGTTCTTAAATCACCCATGCCCTTTCAGCTCTTTCGTGTTCTCTGTATGCGTTGCACTCGGTCCCTGCCTTCTCGTTCCGTCTAGTTCACTGCCCTGATTCCCGCTAGCTCGGTTATCTTGCTCTCTCGGCTCCAGAGCTTTCAGCCCCTCCCCGGGCCGCTTCTGCGGCCCTCCTCCCTCGCAATCACATGCCTTCTCCCAGCCAGCTCCATTGTTCTCCCAGGTCCACCCTCTGTTTACAGCAGCCGGCCCGGGAGGCAAGGTCTGAATGGGGCTCTTTAAAAGGGGAGCCGGAGGACAGACGTGCGAGCCGAGGGGCAGCAGGACACCCGGGCGTGAGTCGCGCACAGCTGATCGCGGGAAGGTGAAGTCACTGGTTCCATGGTGGAAACGCGGCTGAATCACGCCGCACATCCCAGCCCTGAAACGCTACGCCGGGTATTTAAAAGCCAGCGGGCGGTGCAGGAGCCAATCAGCCCGCGATCAGGCTACAGCCGAAGCCAAGCTCAGGGACCGGGCTGCTCAGCGTGGCATTATTCCGATAATAGCCCGGTGCCATTTTAAAACCTTTTAAATAGAAGGGACGACTCTAAGAGCTGCGGACTAGGGGGGCATTTTTCAATTGTGCCATTCACGCCTTGGCCATTCAACTTTTTTAAATACTATTAATTGTTTTTAATCAATTTAAGCTTTAGGCTGCATTTTCTTTTACTGGCCCCGTTGGATTTTAGTGTGCCTTTGCCCCCGGCTCGCTGCTCGTGTTGGCGGTTGCTGCGGCTGTGCCCGTGTCGTAGAAAGCATGAGATCTTCCCTGGCTCCCGGGATCAGGCTCCTCCGGTCCGTTTCCACGGACGGCTGGTGAGTGATGCTTTCAATATCTCTCTGTCTCTTGCAAGTCCTGCTCCGAAACTGACATTGATGTGTCTTCTCCGCGGTCACTGTCTGTGTTTTGCAATCTTATGTTACGGGTTGTATGGGGGGTGGTCGGAGGTTCCCGCATGTATGGGGGGGTGGGGGGTGGAGGTAAGTGACCCGCCTCGATATCGTCAGCTATAGGTTCCACATCCTACCTGAACGGGTTTATGATTCATGCGGCAGCTTTGCCTCGTACGTGATGCTGCTGCTGCATTCCAGATCCTCCCATCTGACAAGATTCTTACATGTAATTGGAGCACTCGAACGGCGGCATTCCCATTGCAGACGATGGTGCAATTAATGGCTGGTATAAGTCCTCTGTCCCAAGATACCCATTTGGTATAGCCAGGGCAGTTTCTAGTCCATTTGGTGCCCAGGGCGAAACACTAGGAATGCACCACTCCCACCGCACCCCACGCGCCACTCCCAAACTACACCATTCAGCAACTCTTACCCAAAGTCAAACAGTCCGTCACACAAAGAATTAATTGTCATTTGCAACAGTGGGTCACTTTTTCATTGGTGCCCAAGACAATTGTATGCCCCAGTCCCACTTAGGCTGCAGATAATGAGGACTGGGCACACCAAGAGAACATAATTATGGCACAGGATGCAATATATACAACCAACAAAGAACACAAGATGATGAAGGGGGGTTTGGAGGCAACATAAGCCAAAAGGGCAATGACAAGGAGACACCTGAACCAAATAAACAATCCCTTTAAAATTCTTTGAATGGGAATCGAGTGTATGCTTTGATACAGTAAAGTCTGACTTGTTATAAGGATACATGGACCCGTATTATTTATTTATTCATGCAATGTTTTTCGGGTACCTGTATATTTATTTATGCAATGCTTGTCGGATGCAGGTATCCGACAAACATTGCATAAATAAATACATTATCCGTGTCCTTGTACCCGACAAACATTGCATAAATAAATAAACCGGGTCATGGCTTAAAGAATATTTACTCAGCAACATTGGTCAAAACTATTATCAGCATAATAAAGTAACCCATCACCAGTGCCATGGAAGTGGTTTAAAGTCTAATTGATATATAGTTTGGCAGAGAAGCAGCATGAAAGAAATAGCGCCGCTTTACACTATTATTTTTGCCATTTTCTAGGCTTGCAGGGACGCACCATGGGCCGAAACGGGTCTCCGTTTGTACCGTGTCGGGGCCCACAGTACGTCCCTGCAAGGCACGCCCACTCCCCACAGTCTACTGTGCCTCCCCTCCCATCACGATGCCAGCAAGAAACCATTCAGTGATTAATAGCCCACTATTGGCAGTTTCCTGCCGGCATTGTTTGGGAGGGGCTGGTCTTAACTGCAGGGGGACATCAAGTGTTTTCATTGTTGTGCTTATGCCGCTGTAACTGCCACCTCCACCCGCGCGAAAGTGGTCAGAGTGAGCCTCTGAGTCATGTAATGTCAGGGCAGCACCAGCACCTGACCCGCGGAACTTCTCCACGGAAATGCGCTGCCTCACAAACTGGGGAATTTGATCCCCTCCAGAGGCTCCAGGGACCGGTGCAATAGCGCCCCCAGGGCTATTGCGCCCCGCCCGGCTGCCCGCCTCGCCCGGGCCAAGAAACGGGCCTGGTATAGCTGTTCTCATATTAACACCCGCCACATACTCCTCATCCTAACTAAACACAGCTAGCTGAGCCCACACCACCAGCCTAAGTGTCTCTTCTGGCCTAATGCAGCCAGAAATCACTCTGGGTATCAACCCACCAGAATTAACACATATTCCTGACCTCCTAACCACCACACCTACCGCTAAGAAGCAGCTATCATACAAGTGCCACACCAGCTGCACACATATCCGGTGCACCCACGCACCTTATCTCTCTCTCTCTCTCGACTTGAACTGCAGTTTCCAAGGGCGTTCAACCTACCAGCGCTTTGAGATCATACCAATGATACATAAGGTGCTATATAAATGCAAAGTAACATAACATTCCAATTTTTTTTCTGTCTCTACTTACTTTGGGGTGAATGTTCTAATAGCGAAAATGCACCCCTGTTGGTCGAGAACCAGCTGGTAATATCCCTTGGCCCTCCATTTAAAATCCCTCGCTTTACTCTGGTCTTTCATTTTGGGCCCAGGGCCTTTATCACCAGTTAATGCCCTTGGAATCTGGTATTTATTGCTTAAATATGGAAACATTATTTCAAATTCATTTATGCATGAAGCCGTGATGAATATGTACCATGGAACTGACCGCAATTGTGAAGTGCAGTGGCCAGCAACATTAAAGTTTAGCCGCAGCTAGTTATGATCATCAACTGGGGAGTCTGGGTAACAGGACTAATGTACAGGAGGGGACCAGTGAACGAGCTACATCGAGCACAGTGGGTGGTGCAGAAGGAAGGGGCGGGGGAGGTTGCCTCGGTGACTGAGACGAGCTAGTCACCGAGGAAGGTATGGTGACGAGTGAAAGAGCCAGGGAGAGCAGGCACTGAAGGGAGTTTAGGAGTTTGACTTGTTGGCAAGGGAGTGACCAACAAGTGAGGCGGAGTATCCAGTGAGTGAGACAGAACTACAAGTGGATATGGCGGGAGGACCCTTGAACGAGAGATCCTATGTAAAGTGTCCAGTGTGGGAGATCATGAGTGGGAGTGGCCAGCCTATGAGTTAAGGGCACCAGTGAATTAGGCAGTGGGAAGTTGGCATGAAGGACCGAGTAGTGACTCGCCAGCACGCAATAATGCAGTAGTACCAGAACAGTAAGGGTGGCAGAGTGCCCAGCGAATGGGCGCGGGTGATGAGTAAACTGAGTCTTGGGGCAGTGAGTGAGTCAGTGGGAAGTGAACAGGGCAGGTTGGGGAGCTAATGGATAAACCTTGCTGCAAATGAAGCAGACATATCAGTGACCTGGGTAGTAACCCTCCGAATGTAGCAGGTCAAGCAGGCAAGGTGTCCAGTGCATGCATTGATAACGGCCATCCATGCTCCATATGGGGGAGGCAGGCCTGGCTTGCAACCTAGAACATTGTTTGTTCTTAATGTGCTGAATGTATTCATCCCTCATTATGACTGACTTGCCATTCCCTGAACTTATGGGGGCAATGCGTGTTCCCATTCTGGGCAGATTATGGGGCCTACCACCCTTTTCAGGGAAATCAGGAAGTGGTCATCTGCCTTAGTCGAGGGACACATGGTTTTTCTGAAATCACGTGACCTGTCAGAACTCAACCATATCATTCTTGTTCGCTCTTTGCTCCCGCCTGAATCCCCCCCCTCCCGAATCCCATGTGGTTCTTTCATTTCATGTTCCTTAATGCTTCGTTTTTCTCCACTTCCCACTCCAAAAAAACAATGAATTGTAAAACGACTAAACGGTTCGGCTGTGGTTTCTCATAAGTAGACCCTTTTCTCTGTTCTAGTGCCTCCCGCCACATATTTGAGGGTGTGCTGCACTTTTAATACTGGGAGTTCCATGGTACTATTTTGTATTGTCCAAGGAAAGATGGAGTCTTGTGCCAGGTCCAGTTGGAATGTGAGCCGTAACCTTCAGGGGCTTGGGTGTTGTGGCTGCTGCTTGCTCACTGACGCAATCGTTAATGGGTGGACTTTATGAAGGGGTACAAATGAAAGATTTGATGAGCTGAACGCAGTTCCCGGGAATCGGGCATCAAACAGTGAGGAGGGTAGCCGCTAGCTTGTAGCATAGGCAATTCTACTCCAGATGCTTCAGACTATACTTTTTGTCCATCACACGCCGGCAAAATGTCTTCTTGGGGTTTCCTAGTGTACCTCTAAACTCATTACACCTCCCTCCACACCAAAGTTAGGTTTCTGTCTGTATGTCCCCAGTTGGCCATGGGAGTCAGAAGCAGAGGCTGCTGTCACTCTAGCCCGGCTCGCCAGCAGTGCTGACCCCTCTGTTTGTCATTTGTTTTACACTTGCGATAAGCTGGTGAGCAGAGATGACAACCATTTGTTCTCCCCACCCCCCTCTCACCCCAAACCCAACCTCTTTGGGTTTGCCCCACAGGGGACTGAGAACTTGGATTTAGTTTTGGCAATAAAAAGGGCGTGGATGTTATTGCACATAAAATAAAAAAATAAATAACCTATTGGTGAGTGGGTTCTGGGAAAAGATATTCATTCTCCTGCGTCCGCGGGATGACATTTGGTGGTCCGTTGGAGTACCAAGAAGGACTGAGTTTCCCTCCAGGTGCCTCTCCTTCTATTCCCATTCCATAGCCTGAAGCTATGCTTTTTTGTCCTTTGTCCGGGTGCTTGGATGTACCCCTGGGCAGCTGGTGCTTTGCTGTGAGAGGCCTTTCTTAGTTTGTTGTCCCTTCCTAGCTGCCATTAGCACCCTGGTGTGTGTCTCCCTTCCCGTCTGGTGCTAGTGACATTGGGCCATGTGTGATTGCAGGTGAATATGGCAGGGAGTTCTGACAATAGTTGCTGCACTGTTATATTCCCTATGTCTTATGGCATTGCCCCTTTGCCCCCCGCTTATTCTCCCGTGCCCTGAAGCTCCATGTGTCCCTTTATTACGCGGCACTGAACAGACCTGCTGTACATGTACTGCTCTGCAAGTCTGTGCAGGCTTTACTCGGTCTACCTGATCACACACGTCGTTCCAGGCCTCTCTATAGGGGGCGCCACTTCAGACCCTCTGCTGCGCCTGAAAGGCAGTCGCATGCCAGCAGCTCATCTACCTGCCCGCTAGCTCATCTACCTGCCCAGGGGTGGACTTGCCTATAGGGAACCCTCGAGATTTCCCGGTGGGCCTCTGCACCATGGGCCTCTTGTGTGGTATTTCCACATTTTCTCATAAGAAAAAGGTTGGGCTTGATCCAAATGTGTCATATGGGGCCACTTTGAAAATTATTTCCAGGGCCTCTTTTAGTTCCCAGTCCCCCCCTGTACCTGCCTGCTGGTTGTCAGTGACCTGCCATTGACATCTGGCAGGCCCCCATAGTGCGATACTCACCAGCACATGACAAGCCCAGTGCCTGTGGGGTTTGGGGCCTGCCCTGGTCATCGGGCAGGCCCCATGGTGCTAGGTACCACCAGCACCATTGGGGGTGGGAGCCGCGCCTGCTGTACCGCTGTACATGCGGACCTCTGCCACCCTGCTGGCACGAGGGCCCCACGGTATGGGGCACGCAGGCCGGTGCCCCCACGTGTAGGCCTGAAGCCTACATGGGATGAGACACGGACTCGGGAGTTGGGAGTTCCTCTTCTGGAGTCTGCAGCCATTCTGTCCCACGTGCCTGCAGGGGCTCCTTTTTATTAACTGTCATGGCCCGTCTTAAAGGGGCCATACACGTGGGAGGGACACACATAACACCTGCTAGCTCATCTACCTGCCCGCTAACATGGTTCCCTTGCCTCCAAGCTGCCTTTGGCAACCCACTTCCTGTCTAGTCTGATTTCTTATCTATTGTACCTTCTTTTGTGATGTTCCTCCTGTATATATGTACATGTTTCATGCTAAATACATGGTTCACTTCCCCTGGCAGGGCTGGTGGTTCTAACCCTTGCCCCCAGAGCCCTGTCCTCCCCTCGGCAAAGCCTTCTTATCGCTGTGCGCCCTGTAACTTGTTTGTTCACGCCTTTGTCCCGGCTTCGCCAAGGTGCGCTGCTGGCCCTGGGGGGAGCGCTTGAGAGCAGGGAGATAAGAGGGCTGCGGACCCTCAAACCTCCTCCCTCGTCCGGCCAGGAATTGTTAACGACATTTAGGAGGGGCGGGTAAGAACCCCCGTGAAACGTTGAAAAGTATGCATAAGAAGGAACTAGGGAATGGCCCGTGTGAAATTGAAGTGCATGATGTAAACGCGGAAGGATAACCGACGCCGATGCGCGATACACGTATTGCGGGCAATCGTGACTGGGTCTTTGGAGGATGAGAGGTGTGGGAGGGTAACGGGCTCCCTGCCCAACGCTCGGCCCCCGTTAGCGCCGCGTACACATGCTGCTGATCTGTGTCTAGTTTTCTAAGCCCAAGTTTACTGATGGCATTAAACCGTGGCTTGTTAATGAGCTGTGCACCGTCCCGCTGTCTTCACTAGCACGCTAAATTCCACCTCCATGCGGGTGCCAGCGATCTCATGTTGATGAGACGCTCCAGCTGGACCCCCCCCACGCCTCCACCTCTCCCCCCGCTTTCAAGGGCTGTAATAATACCAAGCAAGGCGTATACTTTGCAAGGAGCCCAGCCATGTTGTGCTTGGCTTGCATAGGAAGCCAGCAGCGCATGCAGCTGTTTGTCAGTGGAACCCTTCTGAGTTGACATCCCACGAATGGGAGGTGCATGTAACATGTCACTGGGATGACCTCACCTCAGGGCAATGGAATAACATGTTCTGTGCTTTTCTATCAATTCCAGTGGGGGTGCAGCGGGAACAGTTAACAGATTAGGGTGGCAGGACCCCCGGGCATTTTGTTTCCTCCTGTGATGCTTACACCTCACATGCACACTTTTTCCACTCCCCCTATTTCTGGTCCATGGGAATAATGAACGGGTTGCTTTGGGGGCAGTACACAACATGGGGCCTCGTTCCGAGTTTGACAGTATTTTCGGCGCTAAATCCGCCCCAGCAAAATCTATTGCTGTTACTACCACTTGGTTCCGTGAGTTTACTATGCGATTACAAGTAGTGTTAGTCCTCGTTTAGGGCGTCTGTAGGACCCCATTGGATTTTTGGCACAATGATTTTTGGAGGAAAATTTGAGGATTTACGACAAGCAGCGAGCTGGAGGTAAATCCTCCCACTTTTTCCCCCAAAATTGGCTGAATTACCAATTGGTAATTTCGTCAAAACATGTAATTCGGTGGTGCAGGAAAAATGGAGGTAATTCTATTACTGTCAAATTTCCTCCAATTCTTTTCGCACACTGCCAAACTCTGAAGGAGGCCTATAGAATTATAGATGGGCATCTATCAACCGCACCGGTTATTTTCCCCCACTGGGCCCGAGTGACATCATGCGGAACTCGTGAGGTAAACTGGAACCTCTCTGGTGGATTTTGTGTCCGTTGTTTAGTTTCCCATTTACAATTCTAGATTTCATCAATTGATTGGGGCATCGCAGCTAGCATAGGCCACTTCTGAAATTATCGCAGAGCGATCGCTCACCATACCAAACATTCATTTTAGGCCTGTCGCTGTACCATACCGTGTTCCTTCCCTACACTGAGGCCAATCCATTGTAACCTCCCAGAGCCCAACATTGCTGTGAGGCCCATCCCTTCATCTAACTATAGTCAGAATCGGTTAACTATGTAGCAAGCTGGTTCATCTCAACACTTCCAAATATAATTAACATTCACTATAATTCTATATTCCCCCAACTGCCCATTTGTGATATTCTGTTACTTCAGAGTACTGTGTCTCCAAAAGGAACTCTGGCACTGGATGCCCCCGTGACTGTAATATCCTTTTTATAATTTTAACCCGGGGCACGATATTCTTTATTATTGTTACCGGATTGAATGGAGCGGAGGCTCTTCGATTGATGTTTGCTCAGGTCTCTATGGCACCTGGACTTCGGGTATTTCAGCAGAATGATTTTGGGCAGCCACCTCCCTTCTTCTCAAGGCATTTATCACTTTTGGTCACTTTGGGTTCGGGAACATGAATGTGATCCTGTTATGCAGTTTTGTTCACCAAAGAAGCGAGTACACTAACCACAAAAGGGGCTATTTATCAGAAATTTTCCTCAAAGTGGAAGTTTCATGAGATTATATCTACCACCATGGTTGACACTATTATACTATGTTTGTGTATAATTGTAATGTGATCAATTCACACCATTACTAACATCACACAAACCAATTAATGCCTATAAACTGTAAACACATTGGTGTTAACAACAGCCAGAAATGTCAAGTGGTATTTTCTCTCTCTCTATTGTGTTTTTCACACATGACGAACGCTTAAATGGTGTCTTATGCTTTTTTAGTGTTATGTTTTGAGAAAATAATAATTAAAATATGCTAAATGTATTACCTTGACCGTGGTGGTAGATATAATCTCATGAAACTTCCACTTTGAGGAACATTTCTGATGAATAGCCCCTTTTGTGTGATAGAGGTGGGTAGCTAGTGGTTAGTTTACTCGCTTCTTTGATGCATCTTTCCTAACATACCACAGCACTCTTTACAAAAAACTGAGGAACCTTTTTGCTCACAACACTTTCTTACGTTCTGTTCACCAAGACAGAATTCTACATGCTGTACGTAGTACCGGAATAGTTGGCCAGGCATCCACAGGAGGGTTTTCTTGGGCTTGAGGGTTAAAGTATCATGCAGTGTTTCTGTTGATCCAGTAGTATGACTGAATTGGATGCTAATTTATGATACACATGCACATGATCAAAAGGAATGTAAATGTTTTGACAGGGTGATTTTCTTTGTAATGCACCAAATCACCATTGTAGGGGTCTCAAAGCACCTAACGTTGTCCAAGCTATAGGGCATATTATGCGCCCACTCCAGCACAGCAGATATTAGTCTGCTAGAGGAAAATGAAGATGGGGAAACAAAGTGTCAGGGTTTCCTACACGGCACACGCCAGCCTGGGAACTCATTCCCCTACAATGAATGTGGCGCACTGTAAAAAGCTTTATTTTTAGTATAGTACGGACTCTTTTTGAGTAGGCCCCCAACCCGTCCTGCACCCAACCTCCACCACCCATTATCACAATAGACCAGGAACCAGGCCGGTGTGTTGTCAATGAATACTTTATCAATTTATTATTTTAATATCAAATCAGAACAAATGAATGGCAGCAGTCACTAATGTGGTGGCAACACAAATGCACAGACTTCTAGAAAATAACCAGGTTGAGAGGCACTATGATGCCACTCCTATTTTGTTTTATGACGAGCAGTACAAAACAATTTCACTCAAATGATTGCAGGAAGGTTAAGCACCCCCACCCCCTCAAACAATTGGATTGAATCCCTTTGAATGGAAGGCAGTGGCAGCAGTAAGAATACAATGAACACGTTGGTTTTGGGGTGGTGCCCACCGACACAAGGTGGGGAACTTTTGTTTTGGAGTACAATGGGTTCTCAATGATTTAATACTACTGCTATGGGACAGCACACAAGGGAACTTCGGGCAGCTTACACTAGGAGACAAATAGGGCTTCAAAACAGACTAGCTAGCACATATAGGAAATTCGATTTTAATATAGGTAAAAAATGAAAAAATAAAAGGGAATGGAATTCAAAATCTGTGATCAGCGGAAGAGATATAAAGGAGGAAAAACGGTTTTAAACAGGTGAAGTGAAATTTTTAGAAAAACGAAAATGGAAATCACACAGATTTGACTGGGCTGAAAATGACAGGCACGCTTTCAACAATGAGAAAGGCATATAGGAACCACGGTGTTCGGTGAAAATGACGGGGGCAACCAACAGGTAGGCTTTGGACAAATAGATTACCCACAATGGGAGCAATGGTTTGGGTTTAATAGGACAGATGCAAATAGGAATGACACTGGCAAATGAAAATGTGCTTAGCAGGGCATAATTTAGACACAGGGAAACATTCGGTTTTCAGCTCACAAGGGGATTCATTCTTTTGGGCAACACTTTAATGATTAGAACAATTAACAACAACACTGGGAAAAAGATTGTTGGTTTCGAACGCCAACAATCCCGATCCTGTGCAATTCAACGGGGGAATTAAATGATTTACTTACAAAAATACTAAGGATTTACACAGTCAAATGAGAGGTTTTTCAATGGGCATATGCTAACCTACACAGGCAAATTAGAGATTCTTCTATGGGGAAATGGCTGAACTACACTGGCAATTTGGGGTTTTCAATGGGGAAATATTGGATGCACTGTTGCAAAAAAAAATGAATGGCTTTAGGGCTGGGGTGATTGCTACTTACATAGCAAGCCTGTGTTTAAGTTCCAGGAAAGCCAGCTGGATCTCAGGACACTCTGGAAAGATAGGTCAGGGGGTCTGGTCACTTCACTCTAAAAGATGATAAATTTCAGCAGCCTTCTCTCCGTCCTCCTCTTTCTGTCTTCCCCTGTTGTTGAGTGTCTTGAGCCCTTGTACAGTCCCTATAGGGGAAGTACCCTACAATGATCCCTACCGCCAGGATGTCTCGCTTTCTCGCTTTCTTTCTTTCTCATCGGTGCAGTACAAGCCAGAACAAATTACAGTGTACAGGCTGTATCTATAGTAAGGCAGGGGGCGCTGGCTGACTGATCTATTGCTTCAGATGGTTGATATAATTGGCTCTGAATTTAAGGTAGGATTTCTCAGCACGTAAAGTTTGGGGCAGTGAATTCCATACTTGGGCTGCCCGGACGGGGAAGCTGGAACCTCCGGCCTTAGTCAGTTTGAATCTCGGAATGATGAGTGTATTGGAATAGGTGATTCTTGAGGGTCTGGATGATCTTCTTTCTACAAATCTATCAGAGAGATGGGGAGGAGCCGCATTGTTCAGGGCTTTGTGAGGGAGGCAACTTTCAATAAGATTTTGTCTTGGGTTGCCAGCCAGTTGTTGTTCCGCCTTATCTTGGAGATATGGGATCGTTTCGAGATGCGAAGAGCTGCTCTCAGGGCATTATTTTGTAGAATTTGTTTTATATGTGGGATTTATTTGTTAGCCCCAATATATAAAGCATTACAATAATAGTCTAGATAGGATGAAAGCTCTGGCTAGAATCATGCAGTTGTCAGTGGAGATGAAGTGTTTACCAGCTCTGATAAGCTTACATGTGTAAGCTGTGGCTGAGGCCAGATAATTCACCTGTTTGTTGAAGGAGATGGTGGCATCCAAGTAGAAGCCAAGAGTCTTCACTTCCTTGGCCACCTTGATAATATTACTGTTGATCTCGAAGGCATGGTATTCGTGGCCTAGTTTTTTGAGGTTGGAGTGTGTGCCCAGAATGATTAGCTCTGTTTTGTCATCATTCAGGCATAGACCATGAGTGGCCATCCATGCCTGGATGATGAGATAAACCCTATTTACCAAGGCCAAATCGTCGTTGTAATCCCCAGAAAGTGGGAGGAGGATCTGGATATCATCTGCATAGTTAGTATAGGTGATACCCAGACGGTCCAGATCATCAAAAAGGGGCTTAGTAAATATGTTGTATAGTGTCGGTGACACAAAGGAGCCTTGGGGAACGCTGCACAGGATAGGGATGGGGTCCACTGCATCTGAAGGGGAGAACACCCTCGTGGTCCTTTCATTTAATTTTTCTTTCTTTCTTCCCAGAGTCACGGGTAGATGCATTTTATATCCTTAAAACTGCCTGGAAATTGCATCAAAAATGGCATAAAAATGAAACCAATCCTCAGTCTGATTGCTGCGCAAAATGCCTAAATTGAAAATAGTCTTAAATTAATTGGGAGTGTCTGTTCAGCAAATGGGAGGGTGGCTTCATCCCCCACAGTCTTCTGTCTCCCTGGGCTCGTCTGTGACCAGAGATTTTTAATGAGTCTCGTTGAAGTCAGTGTGGGCTCTTTTGAAGTTGGTGCAACAAGGACTCGCACCTTTTTGTCATGCTTCAGCCAGGGTTGACTTTGATTTGAAGTCCCTGCTTTTACTGCCTTCGGGGCCAGCCAGTCTGGGGAACAATGGACTTCCAACACCTTCAGCAGCAGATTCTATTGCAGGGCGTCATTAGATGGGAGGTGTGACATCCAGGGCTGGAAGTGGGGCTTTTCATTGTGAAGTTTTGACCTCAGCCAGAACAGGTTTTTCCTGAAGTAAGTGCCTCTTCACATGTTACTGAGTTTTGGGGGTGAAACCTAATATACATTTGCTTTGGTTACCCCACACATCAGGTTTTGCTTTCCTGACATTTTTCTGTGAACAGTGATATCTTTTTCCATTGTGGCTTTTTAAAGCCATTTTTATTTGCAAACACATTTTTGCATTTAATGTTTAAAAATCCTGTTTTCCATGTCACAGGATTTTTTGATTCCTCCTTTGTTGGTGAATTACACTACTGTTTGTCCACTAATAATTATAGCTAGGCCCCTTTCCACATGGCTCTCAAACTTTACATGAAACAAAAGAAAAAGCCAGGAACGGAGTAAGAAGGAAGAGAGAAATGGAATGAAGCAGAGTATAAATAATATTATTCTATGGATGCATGAGGGGCTTGAGAAGTGCTCTAGCTACCCTACGTATAATGAGAGGCATTAGCGTGATGCGGGTGGCAGCCGGCCATTCAGAAGGCTGGGAATGCGGGCTGATACTCCCAATCTAGCCCACATTCCAGGTGCCTGATGGCCGGCTACGCAACCGGCCACCACCCCCACCCCCTGCACTCTGTTTTCTTGTATATATTTTTTTTAAAATCCCAACCCCACTTACCTGATTGTGGTGGTGGCAGCGCTGAATGCCGCCACTGCAGCAGTTCTGCTGCCACTTTTCTGGCCACCATGTTAATGGAAGTGGGGCTCGGTACGGAGCCCTGCCTTCTACTACCATGGCGGCCATTTCGGCAAAGTATTTTCATTCACTGAACGGGAAGCCGTGCATGCCCCGTTCAATGAATGAAAATGTTTTTTTTTTTTTTTCCCCAACACCCCATGTTACCGCTATGGTAACCCGGGGTGCTAATGGCATTCTTTACCCCCGTATGGCCCGTGAAAGGGTTATGTCCCAATGCCCTTGTTAAACGCACTTGCATAGGGCCGTTCACTCGGGCTAATCGGCCTTTACCCGTGGTATGGCCTGTGGAACTGGTTAAGAACGCCATATTATTGACCTGGTCACTACTTGGTTAGACCTCTAAAGGTCTACAGAAAAGGCTGCCAAGGACAAAATAGTCCAAAATAAAAAGGATTTAGAGAGCGAAGAGGGTAAACAAGGATTTAGAGGAGGAAGAGGATTCCAGGAATGAACACCTGTTTTGCAATACACATTTTGAATTCCGGTGTTAACGAGACACTTGGGTGTTAAGTGTCCATGTTTTCTAGTTTGAGATTAGGTGTAATCTAGTGCCATTCTGTAATATCAAAGCTCATCAAATTCCCACCCTGTACACCCTCAACTATATTACAGTATGTAACATCTCAAACGTCTTTTATAATGTAACACCATACTAATCGAATTTAGTATTTGGAAACAAGCAGTTCAATAAACTAGCATTGGCAAAGCCAAACGTTTTGGCTTTTGTGCAGGCATCTGTTGGGCATTTGCAAAGCACCGCCAGAGAATCCTATCTGGCTATAAGATGCCAACGGGTAGAACAGTTTATCTGGGCATATGATAGCATTACTTGTCAAATGTCTATGCAGAATGATGTGTTTTGGGAGGGGGCAAGTAATGGGTAAAACTAGTGATGGGGATTAGCATTGCAAGGGTCAGTCGGTGGGTAGGTAAATTACTAAACACTCCCCACAATCTGTTTGTTCCTCACTTTATCTCCCTCTTAGATTTAACCCAATCAATAGTTTTAGCTTCTAAGTGGGGCTAAAGCCCCACCTAATAGCCAAAACTATAAACCGATCCTAATCAGATAGATCTTTTCTTCCTTTCCCAGAGAGATACCTTATCGCCAACCTCCTTCCTGCCACCCATTGCTTAAAATACCGATTTTGACCATGCAAGTTTTCATGCAAGCATACACGATGCTGTTGCTAGAATGTCAGCTGATTCGGACCATGGACAACAGTCTAGGAGGCAAACTGTCTGTTATGAGGCCCGTGCATAGAGGCTGTCTAGCACCATAAGCATAGGCTTTGAGGACTTCCCCTGCCTACGTGTATTGAAGCGATTCCCGCAGGAGAGCACACCCTCTTCCACATACTCCCTGGCTCCGAACAGCCAGATTCTATAGTCCAGAAAGCCGGGTGTAACTATGGGCTCTCTTAAATGAGGGTTGTTTGTGGTTTGTGCCTATATTGGGAGCAAGTCCTTGCTGCCTGAAAGTTCTTGAGGTCTGCTAGGAGCTTTATAGGGATGGTAATGGTGATGTGAGAGGTTGGATTTCTTTTGGTCCAAGGCTTGGCTCTTTGTGGGGAGTTATCCTGTATAATCCAGCCTTGTATATCCTTCTCCACCTGGGCTGCAGTTTCGTCGTCCTCTTAATAGAGGGTAGCAGGGTAATCTTAGGTTCAGAGGGGTTGTAGTCTGCTTTTGCAGGTCTATAATGGGCGATGGGGCCCTTTTCCTGAACTGAGTTCCTCTAACATGTATTTCTTTTAGTTATTTGGAGGGGCATCGAGTGCTGCTGCCAAAATATGACATAATGGATTATTGCACAATGTACGCTTGTGTAACTAAACCACGATTGTCCAAAAATGTAAATTGGGATAATTAAGTATAGACATAGATGCAAAACTCCCTTAAAAGCAAAAAATGGCCTTTATTAACAACATCAACAATTGGAAGAAAGTTTTTAAAATAAAAGGCAAGGGTGGAAATAAGTGGATCGCCAATAGGAGTGTTCATGCGTATTATGGGGGGTTAACATCCCCATTAAGGCAGGCTGATATGTGTTTAAAAAAAAAATAATAATTAGCATCATCAAGCTTTTTTCTAATGTATGAAGTAAAGCCGGTGGGTTTGCGTTAAAACCTGCCCTAAAACAAATAATTTCCCCCATAGCAGACTCCCAGACCTGGGTAGTTCTAAATGGAGAATTGTGCAGTAGGTAGGAACGCAAAATCGTTTTCAAAACCCAGGCGGGATACCCATACAATCTGTGGCTGACCACATTCATTTTCACCAATGTTAACCCTCTCAAAAGATATTTTTCAAGCATCGTGATGGGAGTGCATTTGAGTGAATTTCATCAATATATTTCCAAATGCCTCCTTTCTTCAAGTGGTTTCTAGAGGCAGCCAGAACGAGTATTTAGCCTTCTGTGGATAATGTTTCTTTCTTGGATGACACTTGGCTCAATAAAAATTGCCTTCTTCAGGACCATAATCTGTATCCAGATGAGGAAGGATGGCTGGTGTTGGAATAATTGTAATGACAGCCATGCATGCCCATTGGCCCAAACAATATGGTGGGGTGCAACGCTTTTCAGTTGACAAATGGGTGCTTGGAAGCTGCTGTCCCTTCAACCAGAGTGGGACTGTGCATGATCACACACAGGAAGCATTGTGGGTGCCAGACTTTCACAGCCCATGGCTTGCATACACAGCATGCCCAAGGGTAGTGTGGCGTCCCGCCCCTCCCCGAAACCTCCCATATCATGGAGGAAGCAGGACAATGGGAGGGAAGGGAGGAGGCAATTAACGTGCCTCTCCTTGATTTTCTTATTCTGAGCCAACACTGGAGTTCGCACTCAAGGACCATGCAAGAAAAAACTATGTTCACACTTGTGGGTGCATGAGTGTGTGTTGTGTATAAACATAAGAAGGTGATGGCATTATCAGAGTTGGGTAACCTCTCTGATTCACATACCATGCTTGGTGGGTGCATACCAGGATTCTGGGGCAAAGCAGCAGGGGCAGTTTTGGGGGAAATTAATGTGGCATGAGTCCATTCCATGGGTAGCTTGTGGCATGATTAAGGTCTGGGGACAGTGGGCATGACATTGGGCAGTTGGAGGATATCTCAGATGACCCCTAGGCAATGTGCTTAACTGGATCAATTCTTTAAGGGCACTGCTGATACTGGCATCACATTTTATTTTCTGGGGGAATGTAGACCTCTGCATGTTAATTTTTGTTGTGGTTAAACCTGCGTTGTTTTGTGACTGACATTAGTTCTTTTTAGGGAAATGTCATGAGTTTGATTTAGCGGGACAACTCTGAAATGCCATTTTTTATTTTCTACATTTCCCCAGAATGTGATGCCGGTTTAAAAATGCCATACTAGATAATGCCTCGGCAAAACACACAACCATGTTGACATGATAATGTGCTGTACTGTGTCTATACTGAAACTGGAAAATGACAGTGTATGTGACGGACTGATCATGTTTTACTGCAGCAACACTGACCACTATGGCACTGCTGAAACAGTTATATTCCTCCTGGTGCAGTACTTCTACAGTGTAATTTCTATTGGTCAACAAATGCCCCCCCACAAGACACTGCTTCAGTGATGTAGTACACATGTAGTATTTCTAGGTGGCACAACTTTGATGGGCACATACATGTCATGAAGCAACAAAATAGTCCTATGACTTGTACAGAGTTCTGCCGCCTACATGTGCCATAGAATACCTCAGGGGAGGAGTCTCTCGGTTGTATACTTTAGTACACATGCCTCAGATTGTATATGTCATGGCAGCAATTTCATGGTTGCTCTACCAACACAGAGTAGCCACTTAATACACCCCCACCTCTCTGTGACCCTTCCGTTAGTGGGCCCTTGCTTTGCATCAAATGTTGAATTGATGTATACAGTGGTACTGAAGAGTTGGTCGTTGGCTCCAGCCACCAATTAACTATCCACAGGACCACCGGTCCCACTAATTCATGGGCGACTATGTGTGTATTTCTGTACAAGCATTTGTTTGTCTCAAGGCATGGTTGTAATGAACAGTGCATGGTCGTTCACCATGGTGTGTGCAACTACATGTGTGCCAATTTCTGTGTGTGATTACAACTGTATTGAACAGTTGTCTTAATACTGACCAGAGAGGGGTGAGTATAGGGGTACCAGACCCCTCACCCCTCAAATTAAGAACAGATAACATGATGGGCTGTCAATGGTTCCAGTATTGTAGAAATTAGAATGTGTGTTTTTAAAGATAAAAAAGTGCATGTGGGCGGCGCATATATTTGGGTCAGAATGACCCAGGAAGTGAAGGGTGTCTCGTATTACATGCATATTATGAATATGTAAAAATATATTCTGGAAACTGGATAGAAAATGAGATGTGCTTAAAAGTAAATATTGACTCACCATTTGATAGTATGGCCAAACAGACTGGGATGTTTTTTAAAGTGGAGTCCAAACGCAAAATGGCATTGTAAGGACAGGTGCCAAAAAGGCCTGAATCATGCTTACACAGTAGGTCTTTGGCAGCATCTCACGGTGAAATAATTGAGTCTGGAGATTAAATTTGAAACTTGGCCGGGAAAAGCAGACCTGATTGATGGTAAATCAGAAGAAGGCAAGAAAGGTACCAATTGGAACAGATCAGCTGAATTACTTGGCAGAAAACAAATGAACCTATTGGGATTTCCACGGAATGAGACATTGACTGAAACTTGGCAGGACCTCGAGAAGCAGATTGTTTTTGTCAGGAGTTAAAGGATGTGTAATTATGTTTGGCTGGGTCTAAAATAAACTTACCAGTATGTGTCAGTCAGCACGTGGGTGCCAATAATGAGCTCATGTGGGTATTATGAGTGACTGATAAGCCACCCAATCAAAGATAAGGTGGAGTTTCTTCTGGCTAAGAGGACCAATCCGATATGTCTCCTGAATTTGCATGTGGGTATTGCATCATTGAAAACGGTCTATATAAGCAAGTTGATTGCAGAGCTGTGTGTGTGCCTTTCCAGTGTATCCCATGAACTTGTATTAGAGATGACTGTGAATCACATCCAGGCCTCCGTCATGCCAGAGAGGTTGATAGGATGCAGAGGACCTTCTTTACATAAGTGTATAAATCGGGGTCTGCAGCCTTTGGCTCTCTAGATGTGTTGGACTGCAACTCATGTCGGCCCGCGTCAGCATAGTCCAAGGGCATTGAAAAGGTATAAGAAAGCGACATTTGAGGGTAAATCAAGGTATTTGCAGAACAACTATTACATTGCGTCCAATATGAGACAGAACAATTATGCAGTTCACTAACCTGGGCAGCGGGCGGACTCCGTATCAGCAACAAGGCAGATAGTGAAGGCTTCCCGGGAAACCCTGCTCCCTCCCAGCCGTTAGTTTCAGCTGCGGAGGAACCACAGTCCCCAGGGAAAACCCTCCGGGGAAGAAAAACCCTGTGTTGTTGTGACGGGATACTGTAGACCTTCGGGATGAATCGGCCAGCTTTCCTTCAAAGGATCCGGTGCGGACGAAGCTGGTCCTGGACGAAAGAAAGGAGAGGTGAGTTTTCTCCACTTTCGATAGTCTGCTGTTGATTCGAAAAGCTATGATTAACTTACTCCGGGTATGGAGTTGAGAGATTTGAGAAGTCTGTGTAAAGTCTTCGAGAAGGGGGTGAGTCCTATGAGGAAAGAGAGAGAGTTTCCGGAAACCAGAAGCGGATGTTAGTATTTGAGCTAAGATTGGGGAAGAGGATTGAAGGGAACTATAAACCCTCAAGAACTCACTCTTTAGGCTGGAATCGGACCTTATAGGAGAGGTGGTGAGCGGACGGATGACGGAAAATGGCCTAATGGAGGAAGGGGCAGAGAGAACAGGAAGTTAGATTCAGAAGACTAAAGATAGGAGGACGGGACATGAAACAGATTCCCTAGGAACGAACTTACGAAGCGCCGATCTGGAGAGTAGCGACGCATTTGCTGAACTTCCTGGTCGGATTATATGGAGTCACATGATCGTCGCGGCGTGAAGGTAAACAACGTGCAACCTCTGCAGCGTGAGCTTCACAAACAGATTCAGAGGCGTCCGCCATCTTGGGTGAGTAAGAATGCATTGTGTTGTACACACGATGCTGTCGCCAGAGTGACCATCGGTGCAAAGGTGTAACAGTATGCCCCCTCCTACGAGGCGCATAACCCGGCTTCCCAGGGTGCCGCCTGAAAAACCGTCGAACCAACGAGGGAGCATGTACCCCCGATGCCAATTCCCAAGTCCGTTCGGCAGGAGAATAGCCCTTCCAGTCCACGAGAAATTGCAACCGGCCTCTGTGATATCTGGAATCGCAAATCTCTGCCACTTCATACTCCGGTCCCGTATCTGTCATTATCGGAGGAGGACGAACTGCAGGGGTGCGTTGAAATCTATCCTTCACGGATAATTTAATCTGGGAGACGTGAAAGACCGGATGAAGACGGGCCCAAGAAGGAGGCAACGCCAGTCGGACTGCCACCGGACCGACAAATGCTTTTATTTTAAATGGTCCAAAATATTTGGGCGACAGCTTGGACGGCACCAAATGTCTCGGGAGGAACCGGGCTGATAACCAGACCGCATCCCCGACTCGAAGGGATGGCAGATCTTGTCGACGGCGATTAGCTGCCCTCTTGGCTCGATCTTGGGCAGCTAGCAGAGCTATTTGAGCGAGCTGTTGACCCTTCTGAATACCATCGACTAGACTGTCCATTCCAGGACATCTGGAGGAGGACTTTGAGATGGACGGTTCAAAGGATGGATGATAACCATAAGAACAGTAAAAAGGACTGGTCTTTAGAGCCGAATGACTGGCATTATTGTAAGCATATTCAGCCAAGGGTAGGAGATCTCCCCAATCATCTTGTGCCGCAGAAACAAAACAACGCAAATATGTTTCTAATGTTTGATTTAGGCGCTCAGTCTGCCCGTTTGTTTGTGGATGATATCCTGAGCAAAGGGCTCTATTGATTCCCAATGTTTGACAGATACCCTTCCAAAATTGCGAGATATATTGGGGACCCCGATCAGACACAATAGTGTTAGGAAGACCGTGTCTAGAGAAAATTTCTGATATAAAGATCTTTGACATCAGAGCAGCCCCGGGGAGTTTTTGCAGAGGAATGAAATGGGCCATCTTCGTGAAATAGTCAATAGTCACCATAATGGTGGTGTAACCAGAGGACAACGGAAGATCGACAATAAAGTCAGTGGAAATGACTTGCCAGGGCTTGTCCGGAATCGGCATACAGGTGAGTAAACCAAAAGGTGGATACCTGGGAGTCTTAGACTGTAGACAAACCGTGCATGCTGATACATAATCTTGGATATCCTTGGTTATCCCTGGCCACCAAAAATGACGAGTAATCAGCTCAAGGGTGTTTTGATATCCTCGATGCCCGGCTGCCTTGGAGTCATGACACATGAACAGGACTTCTTTCTGAAGTGTTGGGGTCGGAATGAATACTTGATCATTAAAAAAGTAGTATCCTTTCTCCTGAGTCAGCGAATGAGTCTCTTGTAAGTTCCTGCAGATCGGATCTAGACGTGCCGTTTCCTGTCTGACAATATGTAGAAAATCAGTCACTGTTGCCAGACATTTAGCCTTAGGAAAGAAAGGCTCTGAATGGAACTTTTTTATTGGAGGATCCTTTCTTGAAAGTGCATCTGCTCGGAGATTTTGATCTCCTGGAAGGAAAGTAAATTCTATCCGAAACGGTAGAAAAAAATGAGCCCAGCGAGCTTGTCGACTGTTTGTGGTATGGGCTTGTTGTAATACTTTGAGGTTGTGATGGTCGGTTCGAACCTCGACCGGGTAGGCCGAGCCCAGCAACAGATGTCTCCACTCCTCAAATGCTCGCTTGATTGCCAGCAATTCTTTCTCGAGGACTGAATAATTTATTTCCGAGGAGGAGAAGGTTTTGGAGAGATAAGCAACTGGTCCTTCTTCTCCTGACTCGTCCTTTTGCAAAAGAATTGCCCCTAGAGCATGGTGAGACGCATCAGTCTCGACAATGAATGGTCGAGACTGGTCTGGGGTGAGCAAAATGGAAGCAGACGTGAAAAGATTCTTCAGTTCAGAAAAAGCTTTCTGCGCAGGGTCATCCCAAACGAAAGTCTTCCCCTTCTTCAGAAGACTGGTAATGGGAAGCACGGTCTTGGAGAATCCTGGGATGAATTTTCTATAAAAATTAGCGAATCCCAAAAATCGTTGGATCTCTTTGACGTTTGAAGGGGAAGGCCAATCTAAAATAGCCGAGATCTTCCGAGGGTCCATCGAAATCCCCTGGGCAGACAGCACGAACCCAAGATACGTCACCTGGTTCCTGTGGAACTCACATTTTGCCAGTTTGCAATACAGCTGGTTGGCCTTAAGTCGGTCTAATACCAAATTGACATGTCCGATGTGTTCCTCTATATTCTGTGAAAAGACTAGAATATCATCCAAATAGACGATTACATAGTGAAGGAGTACATCGGCGAATAGATGGTCCATAAAGCGCTGAAAAACAGCGGGAGCATTAGCCAACCCAAACGGCATCACCCTATATTCGTAGTGACCGAATGGGGTCCGAAAGGCAGTCTTCCACTCGTCGCCAGGGGCGATGCGAATCAAGTGATATGCCCCTCGTAAATCCAACTTGGTATAGAGAGAAGCCCCTTGAACGGCTTCCAGAATGTCTGGGATAAGCGGCATTGGATACTTATCCGGGATGGTAACCTTATTGAGCCCTCGATAGTCTATGCATGGCCGTAGTTCCTCTGTATCTCTCTTGGGAATAAAGAATAAAGAAGCACCGGCTGGCGATTTGGACTCAGTTATAAGACCATTTTGAAGATTAGTCTGAAGGTAGTCTTTGAGAGCCTTTTTTTCCGGCTGGGATAAGATGTACATTCGGCCGAAAGGTATCGGTCGATCAGGGAACAAATCTAAATGACAGTCATCCCGACGGTGAGGAGGTAATGTAGGGAATTCTGGCTGAGAAAATATGGACTGGAATTGTTGATGACACCTCGGGATCTGACTGACCATCCCAATCGAGGAGCCTTCGGTTGGTACTACCATCATGGAAGGTGCTTGAATGCCAACAGATGATTGAGCAAGACAATGGGAAACACAATATTCGGAACCTAAGAACAAAGTTCCTGCCTTCCAGTTTATAAAAGGATTATGGGTTCGCAGCCACGGTAAGCCCAAAATAATGGGAAAATGAGCAGTTTTTATCAGGTCAAAAACTAACGTCTCCTTGTGGGCTGAAATCAGGCATGTAAGAGGAGTAGTCTGTTCTCGAATAGGTCCAGAACTAAGGGGACAACCATCCACCCCCTGAATGGGAGTTATACACGTCTTGGCGGATCTAATGATTCCATGCTTCGCAGCCCATTGGTCATCTATAAAGTTGCCAGCTGCTCCACAATCGATCAATGCCGGAACCCCACGTAGCTCTAAGTCTGGTAATTTCAAGATCAGGGGAAGTACTAACATAGTGTGTTCCGTAATCTCCTCTTTAAGAGAAGTACCAAGTCTCTTTGGGGAACTCCTTTCAGGACCTCCTGCCGTGGTTCCCCTTACGACAGGGTCTTGGCGTTTCCCCGCATCGGATTCCTTATCCGACGAGGAGGAACGACGGGACAATCCCTCAGCATGTGAGATGAAGCCCCACAGTACATACATAGGCCCTGACTCATCCGTCTTTCTCTTTCGCCCTCTGACAAAGGGCCTCTGGCCACTCCTATTTGCATGGGTTCGTCGGGATTCTGAGATCGAGAAACCGGGGAAGGAGAACTGGAGAAGAGTTTAGTGGGTTTCCCTCTTTTCTTCTCATGGAAGCGTTCATGGAGACGGTAATCAATCTGCATCGTGAGCGCAATCATCTCGGCTAAATTGGCGGGTCGAGGAACCTTTGAGACCTCATCTTTCAGTTCCTCAGAAAGACCTCTGCGAAATAGCGTGAGGAGACCGTCATCCGGCCACCCTGTTTCAGCTGATAGCTGTTTAAATTGAGTCACGTAACTCATAAGATCCTTATTTCCCTGCTTTAAATCTAGTAGTTTCTCCTGAGTAGAGACTGAAATTTCCTGCCTACTAAACATAGACCGCAAACTGTTAGTAAAGGCTGTGTATGAGTCTAGAATGGCATTTCCTGAGGTGACTAGGAGTCGCCCAGGCCAATGCAGGGCCTGTCAAATGGGATATCAGATAACCTACTTTGTCCTTATCAGATGGGGAAAAAACGTGCTTTAAAGGTAAACTGAACCAGGCAACTGTCCAGGAACTCCTTGAGTTTGTGCGGGTCTCCGTCATACTTATCGGTATGTAAGGCATAAGGAGGAGTTTCTGAAAACGCTCGAGCGACCTGTTGTCTTAACTGAGCATTGTCTTGTTTCAGAGATTGCATCTCCAGAGACATAGACTGCATGGCAGCCATTAATTGTTGCATTTGTTGCTCCATCGGAGTCCACCGTCTGCACAAGAGCCTATAATAGAATATTTTCTTTTTGTTGGCGTCGCTAACTATTACATTGCGTCCAATATGAGACAGAACAATTATGCAGTTCACTAACCTGGGCAGCGGGCGGACTCCGTATCAGCAACAAGGCAGATAGTGAAGGCTTCCCGGGAAACCCTGCTCCCTCCCAGCCGTTAGTTTCAGCTGCGGAGGAACCACAGTCCCCAGGGAAAACCCTCCGGGGAAGAAAAACCCTGTGTTGTTGTGACGGGATACTGTAGACCTTCGGGATGAATCAGCCAGCTTTCCTTCAAAGGATCCGGTGCGGACGAAGCTGGTCCTGGACGAAAGAAAGGAGAGGTGAGTTTTCTCCACTTTCGATAGTCTGCTGTTGATTCGAAAAGCTATGATTAACTTACTCCGGGTATGGAGTTGAGAGATTTGAGAAGTCTGTGTAAAGTCTTCGAGAAGGGGGTGAGTCCTATGAGGAAAGAGAGAGAGTTTCCGGAAACCAGAAGCGGATGTTAGTATTTGAGCTAAGATTGGGGAAGAGGATTGAAGGGAACTATAAACCCTCAAGAACTCACTCTTTAGGCTGGAATCGGACCTTATAGGAGAGGTGGTGAGCGGACGGATGACGGAAAATGGCCTAATGGAGGAAGGGGCAGAGAGAACAGGAAGTTAGATTCAGAAGACTAAAGATAGGAGGACGGGACATGAAACAGATTCCCTAGGAACGAACTTACGAAGCGCCGATCTGGAGAGTAGCGACGCATTTGCTGAACTTCCTGGTCGGATTATATGGAGTCACATGATCGTCGCGGCGTGAAGGTAAACAACGTGCAACCTCTGCAGCGTGAGCTTCACAAACAGATTCAGAGGCGTCCGCCATCTTGGGTGAGTAAGAATGCATTGTGTTGTACACACGATGCTGTCGCCAGAGTGACCATCGGTGCAAAGGTGTAACAACAACATTTCAACCTCCATGTATAAACCTAGGTAACATCTTTTCAAATATATAAACATTTCTAAAACCCACTAGTATTTCTGCCAGCATTGCACCTTTTACAAAACTAGACAATGCGAGTTCTTATAAATAAAATCGATCAGGAAAAGAGATCGAACTCTCGAAGGTCATTCATGAACGAGTTGTTACTGTGGTGCATAAGGAGGACTCGGACTACCTGGGGTCATTTAAATGCTTATTTAAATAAAAAGTCCAAAACTCCTAACAAGGCCTATCACTATGAGAGATGTCTCCTACCTAGCAATACTAAAGTGAGGGGTGCATGTCAAGGTTCAACAAAGTCTTTTGGCTGAATTCTGACCAACTAACTGGCCCGACCACTTTAGAAAACCACTAACTAAAAGGAAAAATAAAGGCTTGCGCAACAGCCTGTGTGTGAGCTTCTTCCTGGCCCAGGTTGTAATTGACTTGTCTCAATCTCAAAGTTAATTTGAAGCACAACCGTATATTTTACACATTTTATCTTCTGTATGGGTTGAACTCTTCCGATTGATAAGGAAACAGTCAGTGATTTTAAATGTCCTAACCCTTCCAGGATTACTTGAAAAGGCATGTCTTTCTTTCTCACATTCGTAGTGTTGGGACTTCCCTAAATCCTGTGGCTCTGCAGTAAACCTCTTATTTCGCAAGTACACAATTTCTCACAGGGCGTCAGCCCACTTGGGTAATATAGCTTCCTGTGGTTTCTGGCACTTTTTATCTATGCTGCAGAGCATTCGCATTCCTTTCACTCTCAGCGTAGCACATGCAACCATCCTTGTTGGCTATCCCTGTCTTGATCCACAATGTTCGTATATCTTTTGCTTTGATTCAGTGGGGACATGTGCCAGTTAGCTTCTCTCAAGCTTGTGTGCCTTTCATGGCTATTGCAGCCTTGAATTAGTGTTTGTATTTGTTTCACTCCATTTTAGTGGGGCTGTGTGCCTGTTACACTCTTGAGTTCTTGTACCTACTTTGGTTTCGGTATTTGTGGAAACCAGCAGTCTTATGCCTCGCTGGCCTGCTCAAGTTTGCAATGTCTGCTTCCCCGTTGGTACCTCTCTTCGTGGGAAAAACAGTTGCAGAGTGGAGCTCTGGACCTCTGGCTCAGTTCCTCTCTCAGGTCTTGGTGTAGTTTGTTGGGTGACATGTCCACCATTGGCTCTGTGGTCATGCCAGCAGAGAAGATGGTTCCCTTCTCAGCGTCTTTCTCCTTGACCGGAACCTCCTGCTCGTTCAAGGTACCCACCGTCTAGCCTCCAGTGAGCAGGTCCCATTTCCCTCAAGCCACTGCTGGCTCGACGTGACTCTCCTCCTCCAGGACATCCATACTACAGAGGCTTGCCTCTGCGTAGTACGATCTACTCCCGACGTAGGAGTCTCTCTCCTTATACGTGTCATTGAAACACAAGGGGATTGTGTCCATCTTCCTTGACCAAGGCACTTAGGCGCCATTCAGCATTACCTGAAGCTAATAGACAAAGAAGGATCTTTGTGGAATGTAGTCATTACAGGAGATGCAAAAGTCGTTCCAACAATTATGCAGGCACAATGGGTTGTTTGGACAGTGAGTTCCTTGGTGGAATGTGAGTCTTTGTCCCCAAGAGGGGAGACCCTCCCAGTGAGTTTGCACTTTCCCAGTTCCTACCGCGAGTCTTGCATAGCAGGCCCGCTTCTGTAGCCTCAAAAGGGGTGACTCCCCCTGGGGAGAAGGGACAAAATGTCAAGATTTGTCATAATACTAATCTGGAGTTTAAGCCATTTGCCCTCGATCTTACTGTCCTACTGCTAAATTGTGCTGAAAAATGGTGCCTGCATTCCTGATGAAGGGTTTGTCCCAAAATGCGTAGTGACCACAGGACACCGGTATTGATTTGTTGAATTGCCAATTTGACATTCTATGATTTAGAATACAAGTTTCTTTGTAATTATTATGTTTACTATACAAACGGCACAGTTTGTAGATACAGTTTGGAACATTCTTGATGGGCTCACAATCATGTACATTTTTACTTGTGTATTCAACTAGTCTTTGGTTGAAATATTTCTGATTATTGTAACATATCTATTTCTGTGAAGTATATATGAGAAATGCTCATTTACGCTATTCAGACGGAGAAAACATTAGAAACTTTGGAAAAGAAAATACTCGTCCCTCAAATGTTTCAGCAATGTAGCTCAGATTCCGTGGTGCGTTCTTTAAGGCTGCAGAAGTATGAGTCTCACGTTTGTTGGCAAAGACTTTTATTTATAGAAGTGTAAGGATTTTGCCCTATTACTATGAGGGATTGCCCTACCAACAAAAATACTAAGGACTCTGTCAGGATATCAGTAAAATAAAATGTCCACCATCCTGTGTCCAAATCTATTTCCGTTCCTTACACTAACTTAACTAACCAAAGAAAACTGGGTGTCTTCTTAATCCATAAGGAAGCCCCTTTCATTCTGGATGTATACTCTGAAGCTCAATCCTCAATGAACTATTGTAAAAGAATATTTAAATTCAATGTTCACTTCTTGAATGTTCAATTCAACTCAAACACAACACAGTTCATCAAGCATCTGGAGGGAACCGCTTCCTCTGTTTCTGCTTTAGCTCCTAAATGGGTTATCGGGTCTGGTTCACTAGCCTGCCAGACCTGACAATGGTCTGTACTCCTTACAAAACTCAATGTTCATAATCTGTCTAGGTCGCCAATGGGGTATCTGCTTCACTATCCTGCCAGACTTGATTACATATTTTTGAGTTCCAAGATGTACAAAATCTCAATGTCAAACACCTCCTGGTCCCCTTTGTGTCATCAAATTTGGTTCAGGATCTTGGCAGACCTGACTGTGGCCTTTCCCAAAAGACAATTTCCAAGTATCTCCAGATAACAAATGTGGTATCAAGTCTGGTTCACTATCCTGCCAAACTTGGTTGTATATTTTAGAGTTCCCAAACATATTTCTCTTTTTGGCAAAGGATCCCTGGCCCCTTCTGCCCTCTTCCTTCTTTTCCTTGTCGGCCTTACCCCCAGATCTCTCTGGACTGTTTCTTGGTCTCGCTGATTTTGTTTTCTCGCTTGCGTTCCAGATACTTTAATACTTTCTTGGGGTCTCCCAAATTTACTCTAGACACCAGTTGATCATATGTATCTTTGTACTGGTGTGGGTCCTTCACCCTTATATCCTTCTCTGGTGGGCTTTGCCAATTTCAATATGGATCTCAGATCTAATGTACACTGGTGCGGCTTCCCTGCTTTTTATTTGGGTCCCAGATCCTGGCCTTCTGTATCAGTGGGATCCCTGTCTCACCTAATGTCCACTTGAACAGACCTGGTGTACTCTACTACCAGGCACTGTTCCACATAGGCTTCTTCACAAAATATCAAATTGTATAATTCCTCCTATCCCCATTTGGCTTCTCGGGGATGTACTTATTTGCCTTTTTTATCCTTTCATCTCCCCCAGTGCCCCAATAACCGGTCCAACCCGACTGTTCAGGTCCCTGTTGCTTGGACCTCCTGGAGAGTCGCGTCTCTCCTTGACAGTGTCTTGGCTTCCAGCCTTCAGGGCCTTCGCCACAGAACCGGCATCTGGTTTGCTGCTCTGTCCAGTCGTTCTCTTTTTATGATTGTGGCTGGCTCTTGTAATCTGTACTGCGTGTGTTAGTTCCGCAGTGGACCTTTTGCCTCCCTTCTCCATCTTCTTTGGGTCAGTGGTAATTTGTATTAAACTTGGGTAAGCCTCATCCCAGTATGATTAATGAAACCTTCTACTCTACTATAACACATGGAGGTATGGGGCAACAGAGGGTACTGAGTGGGCTATAAGGATAATGGTACAACAATGGAGGGGGTGAATACCGCATTCTCCCAAGGCTATCGTCACTGGTCCCATGGAGGGGTTCCCTCCCCATGAGATCCGCTTGCTGAGTACCACCCTCGGGGACTTTCGGGTAGTGGCCTCATGTGAAGGGGCTTCCCCCAGGGAAACAGTGACGATACCCTGGGATTCATCACAGTTCCAGCAATACATGTAAAGGCACTCCAAATTGTTTGCAGGTTAAGTTGTTAAAAAGTATGGTTGCACTTGCTGTACTGCCAGTAAATTGCATTTATTTTCTCTCTGGACATTTAGTTCCAGCCAGACACAGTCTATTACTTGGTAACTTTCCCTATGTGTTGTTGAAGATTCCCAAGTTGTATGCTTTTCAGAACGGTCCTACTTCCTCCCTGTTAATGACGGGCTATTTTTCTTCCAGTACATGTCAGCAGGGTAATGGAAGTCTACGTAATTTGAGCCCTCTTATGTTGGCATGTATGGCTGCTCACTGGGAACTTCCTGTTTTTTTGGCCTCCCAAATGCTTGGGAAGGTAGAGAAATGCTATAGGGTGATTTAAGTGTTCCCCGCGGGGGTCCAATGTCCTGTGGTGTGCCTTTGCAAAGTCTAATAGTATCAAAACTGCAAGTATACACCCAAAAAGAAATTGAAGTCCGCATTGGAAAATGTATTGCAAAAAAGCCATGTAAATAAAATGAAATGCCACATTTGGTCAGGCCACAAAGCATTTCTGATACTTGGTCATTACTTTTAGGGAGATGTGTAGGTGATTGGAGCAATTTCTGCAATATTCTGATATATTTTAATTTTTTTTCTTTTTATTGGACGAGCGTACTTTCCTAAATTTTAGGAGCATAATTTGTGGTAAAAAACCGCATTGGTGAACTTGTTAGTTAATTTACAGAATGCCCGAGTATGCTTCCTATGTCAAATGGTGATAGCTAATATTTGCGCAGAAAGGGCAGTATCGTCCAAGTCCTCCTCCACACCAAACGTCTAGGAAACTTTTACGTGGCACAGTTTAAGAGCCTCTTGTTTTATTACATGTCAGAAAACTTGAATGTATATATTTTTTTTAATTCATGGTTGCATCACAGGGCTCCAGAATATATGCTGACTGCATTTAATTTGAAATTTCTTATGAGGAACTGAAATCATTTGCTTGCACAAAATGTGGTGGCCCAGCTGGTTCCTTTGGTCGGGGGTGGGGGGGTGTGTGTAAGTCGGATAGGCAGAAAAGCACAGCATAAATAATTTTAGGTGGCTGCAAAAAACCAGGTCAGCCAAAAGTTCAACTCGGCCTAAAGACCTCATTTTTAGTGTGGGTGCAACGGAAAATGAAGACGTTAATTCTATTCCTACGCATTTCTTTGCCCAATTCTTGATTTACAAACCCATAACCTCTGAAACTGCCACTGTGTGCCTGGAGGTATTACTGCCAACAGATGGCATGAATGGTGCCAGTCCTATTAGCGCCTGTGAGAGTGCTTCCTTTCCCCAATGAAGTCCAATGGAAATGCGTAATTGGGTGCAACAATGTTACCCGCAGTGGGGCTATTAGAACCTAACTCATTTAGACACCCTGCTCCAGCATGTAGTAGAGTATGTTACACTCCCTCTCCTAGCCTAGGAGTTCTGAATCACAACTCCAGCATGCATTCGTGTTTATTGTTGATCTTTCTCAGGACACATTAGGAGATCATGGTCCCTCTTCCAGTATGCACTGCTACTTTCTACTGAGGCTTTTTTTTAAAATTTGCTCTTGAAACTGAAGCATGCAGCATTTGATCTAATGCAGCTTGTACCATCAGCGTTTAGCCCAGTAGAATATTTCCTCTGTATCTGGCGGTTTTGCTTGAGTCGTCATTCGGGAGTCTGTCCACAGTCGTTGTCTTCAGTCGTGGCGGCTCTGTGGATCTGCTTATCCTGCTATGTCAGCCCCCAGGTTTGAATCTGTTCATCAGGACTGTAGCAGGTTAGTTCAGGCCTAGCAGTTCGTATCTCACCTTGGCGTCCAACTCTTGCCTTCTCAGTTTGACAAATGTCTATCTCCATAGAATACAGGCTCCTCTTGTGGCCCAAGTTTGAAGGTTCATGTTCTGTGCACTTTTGTGCACACACCCATGTACCTTCTGTGAAGACTCATTCCTTGTAATGCCATGGTCCTCTTTCTGGGCAATGTGCCACCCGACAGGTCAGCAGATGGTGGTCAGTGAAGGTAGACTCTGATATGGCATTTGGGCATGGGTGATGGAGCACACTTCATTCACAGAGAGAAATGTGAAGACATTTCTGAATAAAGCGGTGAGCCTCTGAACGGCTGTTTCTGAAATGCCAACGATGACCACCATTTCCTACCTGTGAATGACTCTGCCGTAGACCCTTCTACCTATCTGACCAGGGGCCATTCCATTTCCCTAGGCAGCCTTGCAAAATCCTCCACCAAACAGTTTCCCCCGAAACATGGATCCCTGTGGAATATTTCTCAATTTGAGAAAAAGCATGGGATCCCTAACAAAGCATACTGTCATACAACAACAACACTTACTTCTACCCTCCTTGAGACAACGTCCCATGGGGGCCCGGCTCAGCGTCCGCAGAGGTGCGGGATGCCTTCAGGGTCCGTGGCGTTGGACTGCGAGGCCGACGGTCCCTGGTGACATCAGCGGCTCGACGCCGCACAGCAGTGCCGACATCACGGCCCTTAGAGCAAGGTTATGGATGGAGACTGCCATGGCACTTGTGGTCCCAGTGGACATTCCAACGTCCTGGCCGCTCATGTGACCACACGCGTAGTTTTGCAAAGTACGCTTACGTGTGGGTCATGTGTTATGTGTCGGGGCCAATCAGGAGCAGTTTGCACGTGATCACATGACCAGGAAACACGAAATATAAGAAACACCCACTTTAAGGCATACGCTTCTCAGCTGTTCTCATCGCGTGTTGCCAACTACTGCTACTGAGCTACGATCCGGCTACCTTGTGTTTTGGACCCTGTTTTGGATTTTTGGACTTATTTGGATTACCCTTCTGCATTTGGAATCCTGGTATTGTGTTCTCCACGGTTTTGGAACTCTGGACTTGGTTATTGGACTGTTTCTGGTCAACATTTGGATTTGGTGAACTTGGACACTTTTTGGATATTGGCCTTTCATGAACCACAGCATCTGCCACCACTACGCTATAGTTGAGAATTAAGAAACCACAGGTGGGCCCTGGTTGAATCTTTCACCTCCCAGGGAGGGACATCTAGGTATTTGAGCCCACATCGGTCTTCCCGCAGGTAGGAGGCAACAGTCCTTATAGTGTTACATTTGTTGTACTGGCGGTATTGTCTTGTCTAATCCTATCCCTTTCTTGTAGCCACCTGGGATCCGTGTTCCTGTACCCACCACCTGTGGTCTCAATAATCGGTCAGTGAGTTGTTATCTACCACTCTGATTGGTACTTGGGAACGGAGGTATACCTAACTTCGTGGAGCTCAGATCGTGACACATGCAGAACAATTTTGAAAGCAGTTTTCTTTTAGATGCAATATCCACCATGGGTGTTTCCAATACATTGGCCAGTATGACCCACTTCCCCGCTCCTCCTAGAGTAATAATGATATCTGAAAGTAGAGGTCCTAAGCTGTGGCCCTATGGCAGCTTTTCTGTAAAACTGTGCCCTGCTGGTTAACCTGATTTTTGTTCTAAGTGTTCATTTCAATTCTCTTTGGAGATGCGAATACCATTTGTTCCTTCTAAAGGGACTCTTAAATCATTCAGGATACACCATATATCTCTTTTATACTATGTGAGTAACTCCATGTACCTTGGCGTGGGTGAATCCATTGAGTAGTGGCAGCTTCTACTTTATTTATTTATTTTTATTCCTTTACAATATTAAACTTTTCTGTACTTGGCGGATTAGCCTACTCACTACAGCTATGTATAATCCTGTTCAGGCTCATTCAGGAATTGTTCTTACGAGTGAAGCAAATGTGGATGTGGTCATGGCTCTGGCATTTCGGGAGTTAAGAAGGATGAAGTGGCTAGACCAAGATATGATAGGCTAGTTATAACACGCTTAAACCCAGAGGTTTCTAAGCATGGACCCGGGGATCGATCATATGGCGCTCCATATCGTCTTGCTACCAAGGCGCACATGTTGTCCCTGAGCTATGCTCCCGAACTGAAACTAAACTGGTTTGTGCAGGATCTCTAGATTCAAGGACGATTACACATCTGGAGAGTCTGCCCGGTATGAGAAACCACAAGGTGTCTTGCTCACTAGTCCCCGGGGATCTGTCATCTAGGTGGCCAGGATACGCCCATCGCTTTTGTATCCAATTCCTGAGGGTGGACCTTGGACCAGTGCAATAGGATCACCTGGACGAGGGGTGTCGGGGATGGTGAGACACAGCATCCCCTTCCTTGTAACACCTTTACCCCATCCTACCCGAAAGGATATTTAGGAACTATGATTCCCCCCTTACAACATAAACCCTTTCTCACTGACCGTCTGTTTTCCCTTAGAGCGGGCTAACACCCGAGCCGTGTACCTGACATGTCCCAATACCATGGCTGGGTGAGGTCAGGTAATTATCGACAACTCACACCTGACTTCCATTCCACTTCCCCACATGGTTAAAAGGCAGAGCATGAGAGCACATTCTGAGCAAGGCAAAACACACAATGAAACAGCAGTTTCAAGATGGCAGTTTAATGAGTGAAGAAAGACTGGGAAACTTAAAGGGATCACAAAGAGGGAAGTACCCTTGACCTTTTCGACAAAGAGCTGTTGCTTTCATGAGTCAGAGATTGGAAAGCCTAAGACCAGGAAAACAGGCTGAAGAATCCTGCATTGTGTGTTGAAGATACCCAGGCCCCTTCTGCGTTAATATTCCAAGCAGGGGGAATCGCCAGCCACTGTTGTACTGTCCCTGACTCCAAGAACAAAGCAGCGTACATGAAATCAACACAGCTGGTGAGACCGATACAAAACCGGTCTGTGTTGAAGTAAAGGTTGCAAGCAACAACATTGTATGTATGGGGAGCGCTGGAACGAACATTGTTAAAACGCATGTGATAAGTGACACGAGTGAAGTTAAACTGTTGATGAGTGATTGAACTTTAATACAAGCTACAATACTTTTGACAGAGTGGTCCGGCACTGCGTCGGTACTCAAAGGTTTCTGTAAGGTGAGGAGTAACGAAAGTAGATTGATCCGAGCCCAGCAGAGGGAGATCATTTGAAAGTGAACGAATAAATGTGAATAGAAGTGGTCCTTCAACAGGTCAAGCTAAATCCTGTGCAGTCAAAAGTCTTCAGTTTTGATACAATAGAGAAAGTTTGGAAAAATACGGGAGTCTGGGCCGAGCCTGGCAGAGGGAGACCAATTGAAGATTTTGTGTTTAAAGTGGGTCTGAGCCTGGCTGAGGGGGCCCCGAGGTGAGTCGAGAATCACCCAAGAAGTTGTACATGAGAATCTAGAGCAATGTTTGTCCGCATCAAGCCCTCTGAAGTAAGACTCTGAATGGCAAAGAGACTTTGGTACAGAAGGCCCTAATACTGAGATTTGAACTGCATCCTCGTGCAGAGAAGCCAGAGACTGTGCTAAGCTTGAGTGTGCTAGAATCTACCCATTCTATGTCTTAAAGTCGCTTGAGATGGTCTGCGACTATCACGGACTAGGGCTGGGAACATTAATTAAGAGGTTTGTGAGTAAGAGTGATGCATGCTTGGTTTCCTGTCGTTTGATTAAACTCATGAAGTGTTATTTTTCCCACACCAGCCAGGCTTGTATTGTGCACATAGGAAACCTGTCATGCAAGGGTTTACAAACATGAAATAATTCACACCAAGTAGGTCCCCTAGTTGCATTTTCTACACAACAGTCTCAAAAGTAATACATTTTTGTTGTCTTGCTCATCAACACTCTGGTCAATGGTTGCTGTGTGAGGGGTGGCTATATCTTTAACTCACAAACTGGAGGTTGGGGTATTCTCTTAGTACTTCATAAAAATCATTAGGCATTTAATAGACGACGATGGTTTACCCTTGGAGGGGGCAATTTTAGCAGTGGAGTCTGCAAGAGCTTTGGGGAATGCTCATGGGGCGCAATAAATGTACAGCACGTGTCCCTCTACTCCATGTTATCCATTTAATGTAAACAGCCCTATAATGCATACAACTGTCAAAAATCAATGTACTTGGCTGCCCAAGCAACATGCTCTAGGTGTGACGACCATGCAACCTACGACCTGGCCATTAAATGCGTGACTACAGCGCTGCTCTCGCTGTACTGTTTCACAAGAACACTGTTTCAAAGGCCACAGACGGTGGCACGTCGAAGGATGCCAGTCGCAGTCACCGAGATGTACTTTACCAGAGCTCAATGATGGACATCCTTGATTGATGTGGAAAGGCTAATTTAACACTTCAATAAGCGGAATCCATTCCGAAGAACAAATTTGATCCCAATGAACCGTTACGGCCCTTTTCAAATGGGGTAGTACATCGCTAGATGGATGGGGATGCAGAATAACTATTACACCAAATAATAAGGCAGACTCAGGAAGTTGGCAAAGTAATCTGTTTTATTCTCAATTGTCAACAGTGAGTGCAACGGACGTTGCACAGCATAATCTGGAAGCATTAAATTAAAAAAAGAAAACTTCTTTTATACCAAAAATTCATCATTCATGATGTCGTACTACATGGCAAACTAAGAAAACCTACTTGGGTTTGTGATTGGTCTAAGGGGAACATCTAGGTATACTTTCTGTAGGGGATTGGATTGTGATTGGGTCTCTATAGTCAGGTGGACAACGTTTGACCAGTCCTAGTGCAAGTCATCTTCATCTCTATTGAACACATGACACACCATTGGCTCTCAAACAATAGGGCTCCTTTTTACGTGGCCCTCTATAATTGGTTGGCACGCTTGTACCCTTCTGGAATATTCCACTCACTAGAAGCACGCAAGCTGGTACCCAAGGTGTCATTGGGTTGACTGGACCATGCTTTCGCACCCAATTAGCCCATCATCCATCATTGCTCATGCCGTCTGCCATTAGAATTGTCTTTGAACTCGGCCTTGCAAAGTATCACTGCTCCTGAGACTAGAGGTGAGTGTGAGCATGTTCTTATCTTCAAGTCTCGGTGCTGCTTGCCCATTTTCTATTTCTGTCTACCCAATGTGACTGGAGTCCGTGTTTTGGCTCCTTTTTTCACGTTTAATAATATTAAATGAACAAAACTGGCACTCATGGTGTCTTTCCTTCGCACCTTAACAGGGGCTTGTCTCACTTCTCGGGTCCTTTCTATCTTTTAAAGATATATAACCAGTTATTGGCTGCCCCAACCATTGACACTGGGCCAGACATCCTTTCTCGATCCTTCCACGATCTTCAGCTGTTTTTCTCTGCTGCGCCACACTTTCAGCCCTTCTCTTCATGGGCCCTGGCTTGCTAAAGTTGCGACATCGAATATCCAGATTCTTTATAATGGCGGCACCGCCTCCAGCCTTTATGATTACTTTGTGCAGGTGCTGTAACACAAGTAGACTATGATAAAACTGCTTGTGTTTTCTTTAGTGCTCTTTGCATGTGCAATCTTCATCCCGCATGTGAAAGTTTACTAGGGTCTTTACTCAGATTCTATAAGGTCTATACATTCTCTCCTTTGAATACTCTTCTTAGTACGACATCCTTACTTCGTGTGACATCACCAACCTTTTCTGTAAGCACCACTGCTAGTTGTAATCTTTTCTATGAGACTAAATGTTGTATATTCTTTCCATTTGCTCTCTGACTGTTTTCTGAACAAACATCTACATTAAGACTAAACAAATGCATTTCCCCCACTATTTACACAACAGCAATATATACTGTCAACAGGGTTGCCTTTAATGTCTGGCTGATAATCGCCACCTTTCTTAGTTTTTGTTGCTTTTGGACTTGCATAAACTGTATTTTTCTTTTCTGTAATTGTGAACTGTAGGGATAGATTGGCAAGGACCCCTTGGAAAAGATTGTCAATATGTTTCTGAACTTCATAACCAGCTCCACTTCACCTGTCATTCTGTGCTGGCTCTGCAAACTGCCTGAGTCTTCAACAAAAACATATGCATACGGTTTTGGCAGGTTATGTCGAAGTTGGCATGAGCTCAAAGGATGTGCATTCAAGTTCATGGACTGGAACATCCATAAACTAGATTTGGGTAATTGAAGCAATGTGCTTGCATACAAATACACACCCTTTCGCATATAAGCCTTGTAATGCAAAGGATCAACTGTTTCCAGAAATATAGATGGGGGGTGGGGGGTCTTGGTGGACCAGGGGGGCATGGGGGCTAGTAAACCAACTCCTGAGAGGCCCGGTTCTTGTGGCAGCTTCGGACCCAAGTAAATGGGTTAATTTAACACAGACCATCTCTCAACATCATCGGAAAGCATCCCAAACTAATCCTACATAATCCATTGGTCGTGTCGGAGCACAAATCGTGGTCCTGGCTAGCAGCCACATTAACGACTGTTGATAATAGCTGACTCGTCAAAATCCAACAAAGAAGTCTTTGTCATTAGCCTCCTGGAATACACAAGACTTTTCCCACTTGTTTACAAGTGGAGAGACAAGTTGGGAAGGGATAGACTGTATTTGCCTCCAGGAGGTCTGGCTAAGATCTCAACCAGTTATGGATGGTTTTCTTTGTTCTTGAACCCGGCACTATATATGGGCATTGGTCAACCTACTGCTGGCGTCCTGACTTTGATAAAGTCGGGCGACGGGTATGACGTGGTCAGCTCCACATATTGAGGGCCATATGTGCAGCAAACTATATTATCCTCAAGACATGAACACGCACTATGGATGAAGCCCTGCATTAACCATTTTGTTATAATCAATATCTATTGGAACCCCCTCAAGAATAAACCCTGAGGAGATAATATACTTGGCTACAGTGGCGATTGACAAAGCCTACCATTTTGTTCGGAGAACCCGTCAATAATCATATGTAGTGACCTTAACGTAAACTGCGTGAAGGAAAGGGAACCCTAAGTGGTGCAGTTTGAAATTCACCGGATCAGAGGTCTCCTGTGGAACGATCTAATGGATTCTCATGACCTTCATATGCTAAATGGCCATTTCGAAAAGGATAAGCTAAGCAATCACACCTGGAACCGTGGCCTATAATCTTCAGTGATCAACTTTATTTTTGTCTATAGGGACTTGATGGCAATCATTTTGATGTTCTAAGTCGTCTCAACTAAGGAAGGCGATCTCAACTTGCTGAAAACATCATGGGAGAGTCAAAGAAAAGTACATAAAATACCCATAGTGGGGGCATCGGTTGAAAAGCTCTAGGCTGAAGATGTCAAATCTGTACATGGCTCAGCTGTGTGACAACTACTCGAAGATTCATTGGACCAGCAAAGAATTTCAGGCGTCGCTAAATGTCAACTTTGTTCCCCTGTTGTCAACAAACCTGGTCAGTTACTGCTATAAAGTGTCCCACTCAAAGAGCCACCAGCATGCCTCTGACGACCAAATAGCTTTGAAGAGGCAGGGAATGAGGAGGGAGATTGCCTGCTTGAAGGGGGACTGATCGCCAGCAGTCACTATCAAGAGATTAAGAAATAACTAAAATAAAAGAACTGGTTAAAGGGCTATAGGCGCGAAATGGCTCAATACGACACAGAGAGAATGCTTGTAGCATTATCCAGGAAGAGCATATCGGAAATCTGTGCTATAATCAAATCCTCTGGTAAAGAAGGAAACTTAACTCCAGTCAATGGGGTCTCAGAAGAAGCCTGTGTAGTGGTCTGTTTTTTTTTTTTTTTTTTTTTTGACGCCCCGAGTTGCCATCAAAAAATGAACCTGAAGTTTAGCCACCTAAACTTTGCCCTATGATCAAGAGGATTTGGTAGACCTGATAAAGAAATCTAGGGCCTCCAGAGCACCTGGTCCCAATGATATGTCAAATGCAATTCTCAAACAAAACCCTGACCAGTGGACCTTAATTCTGGGTAAGGTGCTGGACAAGCGCTTATAGCACGTACTATTCCACCATCATGGAAGACTGGCAATGTAATCCCCCATCTTCAAGAACAGAGAGGGAGGACCCGAGCAACTACCGTCCAATTGCCCTGTTAGACGTGCTGGGGAAACTATATGCAACATTAGCTTGTGGGGGTCAATGCCGGTCGTCAGGATCACATTAATTGGGCTTTGTTAAGGGGCTGGTGACCCTGCCAACAATTTTCTTGCTTTAATTCTTGACGGACAAAACCCACACAACACCAAAATCTGCCTGGCCTTTGACAGTATAAAAGGAGGACGTCTGTGGGCCACATTTCTTTTGTGGAATGGCTGTCAGCCCACTGCAACTAAATCGCCTGGAGGAATACACCAGGCAAAATAATTTGACAATCAACTCAGGAAAAATCAAGATCTTAACATTTCAAAAAGGTTCAAGAAAAAAAAGGTGGCTTTTGCATCGTATTTGGATGCAAAGAAGACTGAGCTAGTTGACTCTTTATTTTCTTGGAATACAGATCGGCAACAGCTCAGTCAAAGCACAGAATGCCTTAACTCAAAAAAGGAAAATGATCGCTGTTGAGATGGATTTCTAAACTCTGATCTGGTGTGCAGAAGTTTAGGAGGACACACTAGTTTAGGGGCACTGGGGATCCTTCTGGACAAACCAGACCAATCTACGATTGCTTGGCAGGCGGTCAAGACTAAGTCTCAGGAGGGGTGGGCATGATCGGAAGCCCACAATGAGCACACACAGTAAAACGCCACAGATTACTCTTAGACAGTTGTAGAGCAAAAATGCATTTATTATAGGGCTTTATAACAAAACATGCTTTAACCACAGTAATAATTACCACACATGCTTTTTCACTATGTAACATATGTACAAAATGCGTTTTAGTCTTATGCTGAAGAAAGGGGAGAAAATAACCACAACCTGCAACAGAAAGGTGTAAGTTAAACACAGATATTGCATTAGGCAGTTCTTTGAAGTCCAGCCCTAAGAAGTGAGGAGCCTTCTGCTCAAAGTACAGCAGTGCATTACAACACGCAGTTGTGCATAAAACAAAAAGCAGGTTCTCTTCAGGGAGCTGTAGCAGCTCAGAAAGGGGGTTGAGGGGAAGAATAATAAAACTTTACTCCTTGTGGAGAGTCTACCCTTGCAGATAGAGCGACTTTCAGAGTTCGGGAATAGCGGGGAGCGGAGGCTAGCCCAGCCAGGGTGAGTATCTTTTAAGGGATTCCCATGTGTAAAAACAGATGGATGTGCAAGTGGGCCACCAGTAAATGATGAAGTACTCACTGACCCTCGACACAGTCTGGACCAAACTTGCCCATCTAGTCCACTTTTCTAGTAGGTTTCAACCCTGCAGTTACAGGATGCTTTGGCTCTCAGCGGCGATGGGACGATCGTCTGTGGCGGGACAGTAGCCTTTTCTCAGCTCTCGATGAAGGAGAAGGATAGTTTCCGTGCAGCATGTCTCAGGACACGGTGGGGCAGGTCTGCAGGCACTTGCAGCGACTGTCACCACAGCGGGGCGACGCAGGGACTGCAAGTGCTTGCGTTGTGGCAGACTCTCATGAATTGCGACCCAGAGAAGCTAGGCTAATGGATTGTGGCGGGAGAGGGCCCAGCACTGAATGTAAGCGATGCCCAAAGTCTCAACTAGGGACAGCGGCGCTCCTGTGCAGTACCCCGGGTTTGAGCTGGTCAGTTCACTGGATGGCCTAAGAGCACTTCCGAAGAGGCTCTTTGCTAGGGTAAGCAAGAGGTGCCGTAAGTAGTCGGTCCCACTACTCCAAAGGGTTGAAGCGACCTTCCAGGCCTTCTTGGTCTGATGTAAAAGCAGGGGTCCGATGGGACAACAATGGGGTCAGGGTGCCATACCTTCCAGCATGTCTCAGGTAGTTCCACAAGTCTGCTCTTTCATTCAGGATACTTGGCTCCTGCTGTAGTTTGGTGTGAACTTTAGGTGATCGACCAGGAATGGATGCAGAGCTGCTTCTCTTATCCAAGATCCGTTTCGCACCCAAATCTCAGATATCCAATGGAAGAGTTGCTCTTTTGCTTGCACAACAGGCTTGGGCCAATCATAGCCCACGGTGGTTCAAGTCATTCAGGCCTACATGACATACTGGTACCACCAATGTAGATTGGGACCAGACAGTGCAAACCTTCTTCCTGGGCAACGAGCACACGTGACATGCTGGAGCCCATGAAAGATGCGTTTTTCACAGGAGGCTGCATGCCCAAATAAGGAATACCCGGGGTCTCTCTACCTGGGGGAAGGCAAAGGGACAAAATGGCCAAAGGAGAGAAGAAAATACTTTGTGGCACGGTCATTTTCGGCACTGGCCACAGTCTTAGGCCAAGCGCAGTAAATGTGGTATGGTCCATTAAAAACGAAGTAAAATTACTTTAAAAGAAAACTGCTACCACTAGTCCATCTTAGGTGCACTTGTACAAAACAACCAAAAAATCTTTAGTGGGTGGCTAGGGGTATGTAATAAAAAGGACCCCTATACGCTGTGCTCTAAGGTACTTGGCACAGTCGAAGACTAAGGGAAACATAGTTTCCCAGTACTGACAGTCTGAAGGATGTGTCAGTTTCCCCATAACAAATGAGCGAAAGCCCAGAGGAGTGTAGCTGAAGGCTATGCTCCACTGGAAAGTCAGGTAAGCCATACAAAAACAACATTTTTGGGGGGGGCGGGAGGTTCACAAATGGAGGGAAAATTGCACCTATGGGTAATCTTTTCTAACTATCGCCTTGGTCAATCAAGCATTGATATTGAAGCACAGGTTCTGCCGGTTTTCCATCAAGCCTCTTCTGGTCTTATACAGAGCAAAATTAGTTCCAATTATGACCTACGGAGCAGACACTCGGCCAAAAGTTCCAAAAAAATCATTGTAACAGACTGGAGGGCTCATTTTGGAACAGCGTGCTTAATATCCCACGGTCAACACAGATTCAGCTTATTGGAAGAGAACTTGGCCTGACCTCGCTGAAAGCTGCGCTGGACTATCATTCTATGAGAAATGCTGGAATGATATACTGCCCCCAATCTGTTTATCTTTACTGGACGACTTGGGGTCTTCTTGTGAAGAGCTATTGCCGTACCCAGGTAAGGTAAAAAGGAAGCTGTGGGAAAAAGACTGTATTCACACCCATGACGAGGCATCGAGGTATACGTTGTTTCTGCACTTGGCGAACAAATCAAGAGCTTTTGGCCAGATCCCGTCATACCTAGAGAAATTCCCTGACCTATCTAAGGGATCAATTTCTGAGGATCCGGTCAAACTTAGGAGATTGTTACAAGTACATACATAAGTTCAAGCGCCCAGATACCTTGGGGTTAGCTGCGCCCTACAAATTCTAAACTAAACCTCTAACACTAGGGAGATCATATCGTAAGAGCTGGTCTCGGCCGCGGAGAAGCAACCTGTAGACTTTGTAAAGGCAAGGGAGTGGTAGAAAACGTGCTGCATCGGTCCACCTCTTGCCCAGCGTTAACCGAAAAGCGATCAAAGTACTTCGCCAAATTTGTGGAGGACTGTGTGTCCATATCGGCTGTGGAGTGGAGGCAGCTTTCACTGGAAGGGGAGAGAACCTCAGTCTACCGCATCAGTAAAATACGTGAAGGGCTGCTTGGGCCAAGCACTGGTGGGACATTGCGAGACTTAACCAGAGGGGTAGGAACAGTGGAAAGTCCACTGGCTGTGTGGAGGGTTTCTTCTTTTCTCTTTTCTTTTTAATGGTGAGAAGCATGGTTTTTGGCTTAAAGATGTTTTGCAAAACGTGTTTGTATTAAACTAATGATGCAATAAAAATAAATGATTGTAATGCCCTTTATGCTTGTTTGCCATGCCATTACATGTTGTCCCAACCAGCACCACTGACTCTGCTTTTCCAAAAGGGAATTTTGAAAAAGTACTGTCCGTTTCTATAAGAAAGACCAGTGCTGTGTTAAGGGATGAATGGTGTTGAAGATGGGAACAGCAGTGGATTAGGGTCAGAAAATGATTAAAGCGATCTTAAAATAAGGAGTCTATTTATCGATTTGTGAAAAAAAGAACCAATTCACAGATATAAATCCTCACCCCTTTGCCCACCTAATCCTCCCTTAACCATTCCTTTTTGCAATTTGATGAATTGGTACAATTATGAACTTTTCAGTCCAGTTTCTCCCTGGAAAATCTGCCCTCCACAATATAAAAATATTTTATGGAAATAGTAGTGTGTGGAAGGTGGACTAGACCTTGTCCCAAGGACTGCTGATGTATTTAGTTGTTAATCCTCTGTTTTTTTGGATGAAGAGCGTACACGCCATTTTCTTTAAATTACTGTTGTGTGATTTTCTAGGCACAACAGTGATTCAGATTGAACCACGAACAGCTGCTTTCTAATTTGTCCCATAAGGTTATGCACCCTTCGATACAGCAATTTGTCCAATACTCTGCCATGCTTGAGGACCCACTCTAGGTGGAGGTGTGCCATCACTGCCTCTTAAAGAGAACTTCTCCATCCTTCTCAACTATATACTGCTCAACTTGCAAAACCTGTTCTGGCAAAGAGGCTTGTGTCCCCTTGTATTAGAAAAAAAAATGTTTTGTGATGAAACTTTAATACCTGCCAAGGCACTGTGTGTACAGGCTTCCAACTTCTCTGTTACATTAGCGGCCTGTGACCAGGTGTGGGACTTTTAATCATCGTTTAGAATATTGTGTTGAATGTCTTGGTGCTGTGTGATGAGAACATATTGTACTCACTGAACAGTAGGTTACGAACAAACATCAGCCCTACTGCTGATTTGCCAGCACTTTGTTCAAATGTGTGTAAAGTTAAAACTATGTTTAGACACCTCATCTCACATAGCATAGGGGTAGCAAAGGTCCTTTAAACATATCTTATTGGGATTGGTGCCAATGCCATTTGCATGGTCTTGAGGCACTCTCATGGTCCCAAAAGCAGAAAAAGGGGGAGGGGAGTTGTTAAGGGGTTGGTGAAAAAGGACAAGGTGCTGTGCTTAACAGTTTGTGCAGGTAGAGCTTGGAGCAACTGGTGTCTGTGCGGGTGAGCTGTTTAGGTGGTTTGGTGTTTTTCTGGAGGTCTGTTTCCAGATGGGAAAGCTGAGGGGCAGCAGAATTTATGATGTGGCCAGTATTATCAGTTGGTTGGAGCGGTGTAGAGTTTGAGCTAAGCTGTGATGGGCCAAAGTATTTGTTTTAGCAGTATTTTGTCTGCAAGTTGGTGAGGGTGTTGAATGAGGTTGTTGGTCAGTTGGATTCTTTGGGCCGATCTGCTGGGCTTTGTGGGCATGATTTATGTTGTCTTGTGAGTGTTTCGTTGAGATAGTCCGGCTTTGTGGTGTTCCTTTGTTCTGAAGGCCTGTTCTGGTGTTCCTTAAAAGTTGTTCGGTCATTGTGGTTGCTTTGTGGCCTTCTTTGATCATGGTTTCTGGCTGTTATTCCTTTTTAGGTAGGGTGTTTTGGTCATTGTGTTTGTTTAGGCATGTAGTTTGCTTAGTGCAGCGGTGGCATCATTGTGGCAGCTTGTTGTACTCTGCTTTCTATCTCGGGGTTGTGACTGGATCTCTGTCTTGGTGTATTTTATTCTAGAAGTATGTCGTTGCTTGATCTCAGTGTCCTTCTCTAGTGATTTTTGATTACAGGGATTCTGCTCCACATATTTGCAGTGCTATGTGAGCGATGCAGAATGCTTTGAAGTGGGGATCCTTTTATTTCACTGCTAACCAGTGCAGGCCTCTCAAGGCCAGAGTGTATGGTGGAGGTACTGAAATTATGTAACCATACTCACCAGATGTTCCCCTGACAGCGGATGTGTGCTTGGAGCTAGGCTAACTGGCGATGGCCAGACGATGGGATGAATTAGGGCTCTCCACATGGGGAAGACATGTACAAGGATGGGGTTCTCATGGTCTTGAAGCAGACTGTGAGTTTCCCCAAGGGCCAATTCTTACGATGCCTGAAGCTTGTGATAGTGGCTAAAAAGAAGTTGGGGACCTGGTCAGAAGAACCAGAATCTACAACGCTAACATTGATGTAAGAGTTGGAAGATGGCTTGTGCCCAGAATCTCGTGTGTACAGGTGGCTGCCGAGTGTGGTCAGCGTGCGGAATATGAGTTTGAAGACGCTGTGGGAGGTGGATTTGGGGCAGCGGTTAAGTGACACTCAATGGGATGCTTTTTTGTTAAGACGGTCTTACACGGTGCCAGGTTACGCCTCCTACAACTTAATAAAACATATATGAAACCCAGTCGAGTGGCTAGATTTGACCCTGCTGTGCCACCATCCTGCCCATGGTGTGGTGCAGACATAATTCACATGTTTTGGAATTGTATGCAGGATCAAGCTTTTTAATGCTGGGATCACACGCTATCGCTGGGAAGCTAGTGTAATGTTTGCTGGGTGCGTACCCCAGACTGAAAAAGTACAGACATGTGATTAAAATTCATGGAGTTGGCATGTGTTTAGCTAAGCGATGTCTAGCATGGCTTGGAAGCAGAAGGGAGGGCCGCAATATTGTCTTTGGTACAAGGATGTTGCAATGTGGAGTGTGCTGGAGAACACTGCCTGGTATAGGGCTATGAGAGTTGGAGCTCTGGAGCCCCCAGAGTATATTGAGGCGTGGAATGCACTTCTGTTAGCAATGTTTATCTGTCAGATGACAAACCGCTGTGAATGCCTGATTGAGGTTCTCCATTTTGATCATCTGGTTAAATGGGTTTATACTAACTGTGACACTTCTGCTGGGCCATATGTCCCTTTCTGATCGAACTGGCTCTGCTACAAGGGCGGCTCCTAGGTTAAGGATGCATTGCAGGTGCAAACTGTCCCCCTCTGGACCGATGGATAGAAGGAAATCCAAGATGTCCTGGTTTTGCTGTTTTATTAATTGTTCTAATTTTTGTTATTTGCTATGCAGCTAACTTCCTCATACTGATTGTGAACTATTTATTAAGATTGCAAATACCAATAAACGGATCTTAAAATTAACTCCAGGCTGGCGTGATCTGTTCCCTCCTGTTTATTCTTAGAAGGTAAATGAATAGTTTGTGACGAATTAATGTAACCCTTGCAGCGCATGGTTGTAAATGCCGAAGTCTTGCAGTCTGCTGATTAAAGTTGTGTGGCTGATGGTGTCGAAAGCTGCTGATATGTTCGGTATTGTGAGCTGATGGTAGGAGTGCTGATTCTGTTGCCCTTATTGGTCTGAAACGTACCTCTGATTGGTCTGTTTTTGATTCCATGTGGTTGACGATTTCTTTGTATATGTAGCTCTTCAGGATTTTGGCCGGGTAGGGCATGTTGGATATGGGCCTCTTGTTAGCTGGACCATCTGCTTTTCCCACCTCATTCTTTAATGGGGCAACTTTGTAAATCTTTGGTACGATTCCTGTTTTCAGCAAAAGCTTAATCAATTTGTGTAGTAGCGGGCTGGTGTTTCTTTGGGGAGTAGGTTTTTGTACATGACTGCTGGGCAAGAGTCATTGGATGATCCCGCCTTAATACTCTCCTTTTAATCTTGGGGAGCTCTGTTTGCAATAGAGTTGTGTAGCTGGTATCCGGTTCATTCGTTTGCTAAGTGGCTGTTTGTGTTTGAGGCACTTGTGTTGACTGCTAGTTGGATGTTGGTTCTCAGAGGATCAGGACTGAATGGCCTACTTGCGCCTGGCGTCTGGGGAAAATTTGAGCACTGCAGGACTAATTCAGTTCCCTTATCAAGCGTGTTTCAGGCATGTAGTTCATGACTAACTGCATGCATTTACTTGGGACTAAATGACTGGCCACATGCCCAATAGCTGAGCTCGTTGATTCAGCCCCACGTTTGATAATTCTGAAGCTATGGATCTGGGTTCAGTGTTCAGTCAGTACCTGGATTTATGACCACAGGATATTTTGCATTTTCGGTATCCCACCGAATGTTGGATTCCTGGGCTAGGCTAGGCAAGTGCTACAGGGAGGCCAGGTGGACAAGGGCCAGGGGAAGTGGGGAGTTCAGGGAATGAGGGTCCACTGCTAAGTGCGAGGACCGGGCTGGATTTGGCTCATAAGGGGTGTATGCATGCCAGGTTAGTGCAGGGGAGGGGGGGTCCAGCAGGGCAAGTGCATGTTTGGGGGCAGTCAGGGGGAAACAAAGTGCTGGAGTAGACTGGGTAAGAGGGTCTGGTGCCCTGTAAGACTCAGAAGAAACAAGCAGCCAGTCAAAATGCGGCAGAGGGGCACATTAGCAGGTGAGGGAGGGAGAGGGAAGGAAGAAGAGCAACAGAGTGTCTTGAGAAGCTTCCAGAACTTAAGGAGATCCGGCTCAAGCCTGAGAGGGACAGGGAGGCCCTTCCAGAGGGAGGCTCCTGCGAAAGTGATATCTACCCCCCCACTCTCTGCTTGGAAACACGTCTGATCTGCGGAGAGTTGGAGCTAGAGGACTGAAGGAATAGCGGGGTCCCAGGCCTCAGAAAGCCTTGTGGATGATGGAAAGGGTCTTCCATTCGATCCTCGTGGCCACCGGGAGTCAGTGGAGAGATTTTAGAGCTGGAGGGATGCAGTCCTCCCGGGTGAACAACAGAATTGTGGAGGAGGCGTTGGTAACGGCCTTGACTGTTACATGAAAGGCATTGAAGAAAGAAGCCCAATCAACCCGACCAGTGAGTTATCGAAGGCAACAAAAGCCTGGTTTGTGTTAAAAGCAAAAGTAACTGTAACCAAAAGTTGAAGGTTGCGAGTGTGCTGATAACACGTAATGGAAAGGACAATTGCTGAATTGTGAAGAAAGTATACAAAGTAAGAGTGGCCCTGTGAGGCGGAATTGCACATTCGAAAGTCTCGGAAATATTCTGAGTTGAAGTGTATTGAAACGGGAACCAAAAGCAAGAAAGTAACTGTGATCACGAACGAAAGCTGAATAAGTGAAAAGCAAAAGTATGTGAACTCTGAATATTCCAAGAGGGCAAAATATATGAACTTTGAAAGAGGGCAAAGTAAAGAGAATAAGAAACTTTAAATGCCAAGAGTCATTGGTGCTGCGGACGATTGATTGTTGAATTGTTTAAAGAGCGGCCAAAGTGGTCATTCAGAGGTCTTCGTAAAATCCTTGCAGTTATGAAAGTCTTTGACAATAAAGAGATGGACAATACATGGGGGAAGAGAATACTTGCAAAGAGACGGGCTTGAACCCGGCAGAGGGAAGCCTGTGTTGAATTGTGGCAAAGTAAAAGTCAAGAGCAGAACTGTGGATTTATGACAAGGCGGACAAAGCCTAAGGCACTGAACTGCCAAAAGCTTGAAGCCTGAACTGTTGAATTGTACCAGTGTGCAAGACTGAATAAACTTGCCATCGAACTATCCTTTTTTTAGAAACTCTCGAGACCCTGTGCTTCTGAACGTGGGGAAGGGAGTTATTACTTAAGCCATTCTGATATTTTTTTAAGACATTTTTCCTTTTGTATTCCCTTAACACGTCATTTGAGAAGGAGGGCAAGGTTAATTTGTGTTTAGTATAGGCCTTTTCATTTTGACTAGACTGACTTGGACTTGTTTGTTATTTGTTTAATGGTCGAGACTACTCCCATTCTAGAGCTAGGGCCAGTTAGGAATTCTAACAACCCTCCCAAAATAAAGGTATTTGACTTGCATATATTGTGTCTGTGTCTACTGTTGATACCATGCCTTCCTTACAAAGGGGATTGTCTGCTTTATAGTGTCCTAGAAAAGTCTCTGGAAGTATTTACCATGTTATTGTCTATTAGTACCCGGCGATAGTCAGCCAGAATGTAAAACATTCTGATTGGATCTCGCCGGGGCATTACCCGGCTGGGAATCCCTCAGCTGGGATTTCCACGCCATTGTTCCAGGTGGGAGGGCATGGCAGCCCCTCAGCCAATGAGCAGGCTCGAAGCGGGGTCATCCCTGCTCCGAGCCTCCACAAGGCTGAGAGGCCGCCATCGTCCCCTGCCGGGGATTCAGGTATGTGTTTATTTTATGTGCCCTCCCACCCCACTTATCTTCTGATTTCTCCTTTTTCGGGAGTAGACGCGCTGAGAACACTTCTTTTCCCTGCGCGTCCGCTCCCGAAGGCCTCCATGCAAAGGGAAAACTGACTCAGTTTTCCTTTTCCCGGCGACCATTTCCTTTTGATTCTTCATTTTTTTTTCTTTTGTGTTCCAAAATGCTGCAGCAATTTGGAACAGAAAAGAATGCTATTAGTACCCTGGTCTTGCGGGCCGGGGTACTAATAGCAATATGCCCTGCATCACGGGAGCATTAGAGCCAGGTAATGCCCTGGGGTCTTACCTGACTCTGTAATGCCCCCGCGGCTTGGGGCATATTGCTTAATTATTTTTATGCATTGGTGTCTCTTTTATGGCAACTATTTTTGACTTTTCTTCTTTGCTTTAAATTAGTCTGAATCTTGTCCGCTTTATTCAAGCCTCTCTGATATTTTTGCAGTGATTTTTATTTTTATTTTTATTTTTTTATTTTTATATATTTTTTTTTTTATTTTTTTAGTAGTTTGCTGGCAGTTAGAGTGCAGTTTTGTTGTAATCTATTTTTGGGTTCATTAACTTGTGGAGGGATTCTTTGGAGTTATACGTTTTTTGAAACTGCTATTTGGAATGCTTTATAGTAATTAATGCTTTCTCCTTTCAGTGATGCCTTTAGAGGGTCCAAATTATTTAAAGTATTTCTTAGATACGATTGAGAGAGAACTCTATGGTGTATGATCTCATGCTTTTAATGATATCTTTTAGGAGTGAGATGTTTAATCTCCATTTTTAGACATTTGGGCTCCGTTTGGGCAGGGTGTCTAAGGATAGCATGACACTTATGGACGCGTAGTCTGAGAAGACGATTGGACCAATTTCATCAAGAATAGAGGAGTTTCTTGTACATTTGTTTATGAAAATATGATCGATTCTAGAGGAAGATTTATTTGGGCTTAAGAAGAAAGTGAATTCTCAATTGCTGTATCGTACAGTCTACGTATATATCCATTAGTTTGTATTTGGAAATCTATCTGGAAAAGGATTTGTGGGCTTTTTCCCGCAGTGAATTTATTTCTGATTTGTGATCAAAATAAGGATAAACGGTCATGTAACTGTTCCCTGTTTTCCTAATAAAATTTGGTTAGTGTGCAAGATTGGCTGCATAATAGTACTGAGGTGGTCCAAAATGTAAGTCTCAGTGTGTTGTGGCATATATCTATTTATATACAAGTCCACATGGATTTGTGGCAAAGCATTGTTCCTTGTACAAATCCACACCGTTTCAATCAATCTTCACCAAATTTTGCATAGTTGCCAGTTGGGACCCTCCAGACAATACTGGCTACATGACATTTGGACACCGTTCCCCGGAATTCAGCACAAGTCAATTTGTTTGCGTGTTTGTAGCAAAGCGGTGTTCCTTATACAATTCAACACAGTTTGACCAATCTGCACCAAATGTTGCATAGTTGCACGTTAGGATCCTCCCGGCATTACTGGCTACATGACATTTGGACACCCCACCCCTTTACCTGGATTTCAGCACCTTCACAACTGAGACAGTTGCATGAAATTGGCGAACAACTATGTGGTCATAGAAAGACCTGTCCCGACACGAGGAACAAAACTCGAAGTCCAGGCACGAGGACGCACTGTTTTCAATATATTTGCACCACAACATACTGCACAATGCCAGGGCGAGGCAACAGGTGGGGAGAGGGCACAGAAGGTCCTAGAATGCAGCAGCACACTAACTCTCGCCTCCCACCAAATCTGTCGGTCAAGTCGATGGTTATGGAACCATGTATTTGGTCCGACCTTTTCTTCGTTACGTTTCAAATAACATTGCCAGGTAGACGGGCCTTAAGGAGCAATATAGCTAAAATAATCAGCAGCAGAAATTTAAAAAAGGTACTAAAAGAAGACTTAGAAAGCTGTCTTCAGGAAATTATGGAAAATAACTCTGATCTTGATCCACCTTGTGTGTTGGCAGCAAGATACGAGGAGGACTTGGAGGTAATGTTGAACACGATTGCACCTATGAAAAACCAAGATGGTTAGGAAGCAAATACATAGTCATAGCTGGTTCTCTCCTGAATTAATGAAGCTTAAACAAGAGAAGAGGAGAGCAGACCGAACTTGAGTAAAAATCGAAATGAGGAAAATAGAACTATTTGGAAAAACAAAGAAAAACTTTATAAAAAAAGATATCTGTGATGCAAAAAATGAATTCTTTAACAGAGAAATTGGGAAGGCAGTTAATAACACACAAACTGTTTGAGATTTTGAAGGGTTTAGAAAGGCGCAGGTGGAATCTGAAGCTTTTCTGCCTACGAACGAGGATTGTATAAGAATGCAGCAAGCCTTTGTAGACAAGGTGTCAGGAGTATATACAAAAATTACAGTGGAGTCCACCCCAGACATTTTGTCTGAAACAGATGTAAGAATTAGAGGGGAAAGTTCCCCACTCTCGACTATCTCTGTTAAAGATATGGAGAAGACATTGAGGAAAATGCGACCGACATCCTGTCCCGGGATAATATTGTGGAAAAATTATCCTGAATAATGTTGATCCTTTTGTACCAATTTTGACACGTTTTACATATGCCACCTTTTATACGTAATACTATTCCTGAGAGTACGAAGAAAGTAGTAGTCACACCATTACAAAAAATGAAGGGACTAGACCCCATGGACACATGCAATTTGAGGCCTAGTACAAATGTCCCATTTATTTTAAAGATTATAGATAAGGAGGCACAATACAGTTTCAGGAATACTTGGAGCAGGAAAATATTTTACATTCCAGACAATCAGGGTTCAGGTCCAATTAAGGAACCAAGAGTGCCCTCTTGGACTTATGCTGGGAATCGTGGATCGGAGTAAAGCCGGGCTACTGATGCTGCTCGACTTGTCAGCAGCTTTTGATCTTTTAGATCATCAAAAGCTTTTCACTGCCTTGTCAACCGTGGGCTGCTGCTCAAAGGTTGCTATTGGATGGATTGAGTCTTTCCTCTCGAATAGAAGGTCAAGGGTCTGCTGGGGTCAGGCCACATCTATGGATAGAATATTCACCTGCCACAGGGAGTGTGCTGGTCCCCGTCCCTTTTTAACATTTATATTCGCCCACTGTGTAGTCCTCTAGAGAAGATGGGGGCAAAGTCTGCAAACTTTGCAGACGATGCACAGCTCTTGACAGAGCTGTGCGGAGATTACATGGAGGACACCAGGAAAATTCAAAGCATTTTATAAAATGGTGAAAGATTAGATGACTGCCAATTGTCAATGTTTAAAAAGTGGAAAAACTGAGATTTTTGGATCATCACAAGCCAGAACAAAACTGGATCCATACTTTACAAACTATTGATGGGCACAGTATCAAAGCGCAGCATAAGGTGAAGACTCGGTGTGATGGTCGACGCGGGCCTACGTGCTGAGGCTCAAGTAGACAGTGTGGTGAAGAAATCCCAATACCATCCCAGACTGTTAATGGTAAAACCATACGTTACTAACAAGAATTGTGAAATTCTAGTGCGGGCAATTATTATGCCCAGACTAGACTACTGCAATGCGCTGCGGGGGGCACCAATAAAAGTTGCAAAAATAAATTACCAACCCCCCCTTTTTTTAACTTTTTTGTTTTACCCATTTATTTATTTTTTATTCCCAGACCCCAAAATAAATATATAATAAAAACAAAATCGATATTTTTTTTTCGATATTATTGTTTCGACATTATTGTCTTTCACATTTTTTTTTCTTCCGAAGTTATGACTGACCACCGTGTTTCTGGTCTAGAGAAATGGTGGTTCACTTTCATCATGTAGGCAGTTACTAGTTCTTTTGCATGTGCCCCCTTGCAGCCTTAAAAATTGATGGATAAGAGAAATGGCAAGATGTCTGGGAGAGTAAACTGTGAGAGAGAGAGAGACAGAGACAGAGACAGAGAGACCCCGACCCCACCACGTCTCTGCTTGGAGAAGCAGCTCACTCGCAATGAGTTGGAGGAAGACGAGCAGACGGCTTGGGAAGGAGAGTATTTAGGGAGGGAGTGATAGAGTGGACCTAGGTCCCAGAAAGCCTTGTGGACAATACAAAGGGTTTTGAACGTAATCCTTGCAGCCACGGGCGTACCAGTAAAGGGTTGCGGTCCCTGGTCTTGAGGCCAATGATAAGTCTTGCTGTTCTATTCTTCATGAGTTGAAGAGGGCAGGTTGAGAAAGAGGCTGTTGCAGTAGTCTAGGCTAGAGAGGACCAGGGCTCTGGAGATGGTGATCCTCTGGGGGAAAGTGTGATAAGGTAGAATACCTCTGAAATGGTGCAGTTGGGTTTGGAACTTTTCAGAGATGTCCGGGATGAGAAGGGGAGAATGGAGACTAAGATGACCCCTGCATTTTTTGCCTCGTTGAAAGGTGGAGGTGCAGGGCCATGGGAGGCAAGCCAGAGAAAGGAGGGAGCAGGGGTCACGATAAGGACAATCTGTCTTACTGGCATTGAGGCAGAGGTAATTTGCAGCACACCATGACTGAATTGTAGACAGTCTGGTATGAGTGAGGAGGAGGCTGAGGGTAACCTGATGGAGAGCTGCATGTCATCCGCATAACAATGAAAGTTGGAGTTGGCTATCATACGGGCCAGGGGGTACCATGTAGCCATTGAAAATCCAGGGGGATAGGTTAGATCCCTGGGGGATACCGCACATAGCAAGAGTGATGGGGGAGAGAAAGGACCCCAATTCCACCTGGCATGGGCAGTCCGAGAAAGGAGGTTAGCCACGCCAGGGCCTGATCAGTGATGCCCAGGGAATCGCAGAGACATGCGATCAGGGTGTTGTGGTTCACTGTATCAAAGACAGAGGAGAGGTCGAGTAGAATTAGTACAGAGGGAGAGTTGCAATCAAGATTTGAGAGCAAATCTTCACGAGTGTTCAGAAGAGCAGTTTCTGTGCCTCTGGATGCTCTAAATCCAGATGGGTGGTGATGGAAGCAACCAACAGATTCAGTATGGAGGGTTAGCTGAGAATTGGCTAACTTCTCCAGGAGTTTGCCCAGGAAAGTAGTGATGAAGATCGGGCGATAGTTTGTTGGAATGGAAGTGTCAGCAGGGTTTTTGAGGGGCGCGTGCACAGGGGAGTGCTTAAGAGCAGTGGGGAAAACTCCAGTGGTGAAGGAGAGGTTGCAGAGGTTGGCCAAGGCTGGGGCGAGAGAGTCAATATTGTCCTTGATGGTTTTGGAGGGACAGGGGGTCCACCTGTTTGGAGGAGGCTTTCATAGACCGGACATGTCTAGTGACCTCCTCAGGTGTGACAGAGAAGAGAGAAATGGGGATGGCCAAGGGCAGTGCAAGAGATGTTGGTGTATGAGGTGGCAAGGAAGGGAGAGGATAGGATATCCTGTGTTTTTGAGGTGAAGTGTGTAGCCAGGCCCGAGCAAAGGGCCTAGGTGGGTGCAGTGGTGGAAGAGGCTGAGGTAGGATTGGCTAGTTCCTTGGAGACTGAAAAGGTCAGCCATGTTCTTGGATGCCTCGGAGGTGGGCTTGAATAAAGACTCTTTTCTTGGAGCAGATGCAGAGTCTATACTGCTTTTGAAGGAGGCAGCAGGCTAGTTTGTCTGAGGGTGCAACTGAGGCTTTCCATTTGGCTGCCCTACACTTGCGTTTGTCATGGTTCTGCCCCATCCACCCCATGGTAGGCTTTTTTCTAACATGTTTTCGCTGCAACAGCGGTATCCAGACTGTGTTTTTCCTCTTGGGCATTTTCCTTTACACAGTATTGGGGGTTGCCATGGTGACTGGGAGCATGCGAGTCTTACGGTTTCCAGACAGCAGCGCTGTGTTCCACTACAGCACTGCCTACAGTCGCATTCAATCATGTGGCCGATCATGTGAGTCCCTTTTGGGAAGACCTGCCTACCAGCTTCCCATAAATCTCGATCAGTCGTACGCGTCACTGCTTCTTGTTGAAGTTCCGCGTTATGCTCTACATTGTATCCAGGCCTTTGATCCAACACTCTCCCCCTCAAACTGTCTTTGAATTGTGGTTTTGTACTTATGCTGCCCGACTGGCATCCTGAGGACTCGGGCGAGTCAAGGTGGATGTTGAGATCACCCAGTAGGAGGAGTTGAGAAGAGGAAGAAGGGAGAGAGGAGGCCAGGTCAGCCCATTCCAAAAGGAAGAGGGAAGGCTGACCAGGTGGCCAGCAGTAATGAAGAACTAGGAGAGGGGGAGAGCCTGCAGACCATTCACTCGAAGGATGAGTAGGCCTGAGTGGGAATAACAGACACAGGGAATCCACTCAGGGAAGATCATTGCCACTTCCCCACCTGGTCTGTTTGGTCTAGGCAGAGTGCGGGCGTATCTTGTAGCCTTCTGGGAGACGTGTGTCAAAACTTGTGACAGAGCTATCCTTGAACCAATTTTCAGTGAGGGCAGGAACCTCAAGGTCTAGGAGTACAAGAGGGTTGCAGATGTCAGGAGTGTTTGACGGCTAAGTTAGTGCTAAGCGTGGCAATATGGAGCAGAGTGCCATCAGTGAAAGATTTAGCGGGGGAACAGGGGACAGTGCCCCGCAACCATCAGTAGCAAGAGTGCCTGAGGGATCGAGGTTGAAGGGGGCACAGGAGACCAGGCTAGCAAGGGATCCGGGACCACAGTGGTTGAGAAGGTAGCCAGTGCAAGGGGGGGGGGGGAGCCCCAGATACATGCTAGTGGGTGGCAGATTCACCAAAGAGGAGGCGGCTGATGAGGTTGTCAGCATGGTGGGTGGTGGCAAGAAGGCCGTGGTGAGGGTAGAAGGGTGGTTAGGAGGCAGCAAGGGATCCAAGGTGGGCACAGCTGGGAAGGGAGCCAGGGATGCCGAAGTCACTGGTGCAGAAGGAAGGTTGATAAGATGAGGGAGGAGCCTATCAAAGAATAGAAGGTTGGGTTGAGCTAGAAGAGCGATCATATGGAGAGTCCATAGGTTGGGTGAGGAAGCGGCAGAGGATGTTGGTGAGAGTCTCTGGCAGAGGCAGTGACGTAGTGTGCAATAGGAAGGTGTGGGTTGGAGCCCAGTATGTCCTTCTTGAGTTTCTTCCTGCCACACTTAGTAACGGGTGAGGGATCAGAGAAAGAGAAGCAGTTTGAGAAGATAAGCGAGATGGAGAGCACCATAGCACTGCAGAGAGTGAGGTACACTTAACCAGGCTGAGGCCACAGAGGCCCAGGAGGAGCAATAGGCAGGGGATCTAGGGGGGGGGGGGAGAACCACGAAGCTGGGGGAAGGTAATGTCCACAGAAAACAGTGAACACGCAGAGGGCGTGGGATAGGGGGTGTAAGGCTGAAGGGAATAACAGCACAGAGAGACAATGGGAACTGAGGGGGGTGAGGGAGCAGGTAACAGAGCAGAGGGGTTAACCAATCACCGTAATGCCAACAATCTGAGATGAGGGTGAGGGAACAGATAGCAGACTAGACAGAAAACAGAGGGGGTGGACCGGTCAACACATTCTCATGAACAGCACACAGCGGAGAACAAATTTAAACCGCAGCAAGACAAGTGGGATGTGCACATAGCTAAGTTTGAATTTAAACAGCAGCAAGACAATCGGGATTACTCTCTCGATAGTTCCAATACTGTCTTGTGACTGGGGTAAGTATGAGCGTTCCAGGAATGATTATTACTCTCTCTCAGTATTTCCAATATTTTCTAGTGGCTAGGATATGTAGGAGTGTTTCAGTAATGATTATCATTCTTCTGTCCCCCTCCTGGGTCTCCCGGGTACCTGTGTTTTTGTAGGGGAAACCTCAATGGGGTCCAATGTGGACAGGAACCTACTTCTTTGTGTCAGAATGGCTTCAGATCTTTTTGGCATCATATGAGGCTGTTGGTTTGTTGCTCTTCCATCCGCGTATTCTCCACCAACTCTTCAATGGTGGTATCCATGTTTATGGACCCATCGGTCCACCTCTTCTCGCCTGCGGTCACGCCACCACTCTTCCTCCCTTCGGGGTCAGGACGTCTCACGCCATGTCCTCTCTCTCCGCATTAGCGTTCTCTGTCTCTTCTTGCCAACGCTATGTATTGGTGACTCGTCGAAGTACCTCCTGCCAGCTGGTACGCTCTTACCTGGTTTCATCTTTTCAAGCATTCTCCCTTTCCCAAAGTCTCGATTTGGTGCATTTGCCCGACTCTCCTCCTGGCATCGGACGCCATGCGTCTGGTGCGTCCTCAGCTGGACAGCGCCAGCTGATTTATAATTTGTAACCTCTCACCTTCCAGGGCCCTGCCTTCCTGATTTGATGTTGCCGTAGGGCTTCCCTGGTATTTCACACAAGTCCTTTCAGACTTTCATGCAGTATGGCTCGCATAATCTTTATTTCTTTTGTCCCCGTTTTTCTTTCTCTGTGGAAATTAATGTTACACATGGTTCACAATGGCAAACTTTTACTTGTTGTTCATGGATTCTTATTAAAGAGGGTGTAGTGAACTTAAGTTTAGGAAGCTCCTCAAGGGAACAGGAGTCTTTGAGGTCCCGCTTGCCTCTACCCCTAGGGAGGGTGTTGTGTATCTGGCTCACCTCCCTAGCCTCACAAGAAAAGCACCTCCCTCACCTCCTTGGGGAGAAGTGACAGAATTTCACATTTGTCACAAAGGCCATGCAGACGTGCATTATTTCTTTTCTGTTATTGCTCTCTTCACTGAATATTTGTATTTTTTTTTTTTCCCCCATAAACCACATTATGGGAGGGAGGTTCTGGAGGTGCAAGTCCCTTTTAACAATTTCAGAATGTTGTTAGCTCCATAATAGTGAGTTTTGCCCAAGAGGATCTACTTTCTCCAAGGTCGCTGTGATTTGTGTGGGAATGGAGGGTCCTTCTTTTCAAGCTTGCGGTGAAAGGAACCTTTTTTAATTTTTGTCTGGCTGTTGGACTGCTCAGGGCCTTGTTGTAGTGTGACACTCTGCTGAGTTTTGCAATGTCAGAAGAATTGTCTTTTCCGTTTGCAGAGCTGAGATTGTTGGTACAGTCGTGTGGCGGTCTCCAAGCTGTACACTGAACTGAGGTGTTTTCCGGTGCTTCCCTATTTTGTTTCCTTGTTGCTCGAAGGTTTGGAGATTGTGTTACTAAAATGGTGAACTTAAGGTCTGGCCGAAGCTTGTGTCTAGATGTATTACTGTTGTGTAAGGCACTAGTAACAACCCTACAGTTAAGGGGTTTATCGGCCTCTCCCAGCAAAAACTAGGAAACGGGCATATGAAAGCAAGCTGGGGACAGGCTCCTATCAACACTGCCTCATGAATATTTATGGAGCAGTAAGGCTCAAAATGATAGCCTCTTCTTGCTCACCTCACGGTTGCTGCAGTAAATGGCTTGTTGTCGCTTTTAGGGAACTCCCCAAAGACACTAAGACCCTCTGCCTCGCACCAGTCCGGTTTGCCAAGTTTCCTGCTTAAAGGTGCACGCTCGCTGGACATGTGCCTGGAGGTGTAAGCCCCTGCTGCTACTCTGCACCACAGCATTGATGCATTGGAGGCAGGATAGCGGCTGAGCAGTGGGTTGGAGACGGAGTCCACATCGAGCCTCCATTCAGAAATGGAGCCACCTCCACGTGAATGGGTAGCCGAGAAACTGGTGGACTGCGCGTACACTTCCGCTGGTCTGGTGGAGGTCTGCTCTGCCAATCTGCTTCGATGCCACTCCCCATTGCACTCACTAGGGGGCCTCTCTGCTACTCTGCTGTCTCCGGCCAAGTAACAACAGAGTGAAGCGGCTCTCGCTACTCGCTGACACCCGTGCCTGGCAGAGCGTTAGCCACTAAGGGAGCGATTATATCCATGGTTAGATGACTATTCTGATAACTAATACAGATTACCCCTGTAACCACTACCCTTTCTAATCACACACTTATAGAGCAGTGGCAGGACGACGTTACCCTACGACACAAACCTTTACAGCCATCGCGATCCGCCTAGCTAAGATTATTTGAGGGAAGCCTCCGTCAAACTTCGCATTCACCACAATACTGCCGTGGATTCATAGGTAGAATCCAGTTTCCTTCATTCATTTCCCTTAGCCTTCTCCCAGGGCTATTATCAACATTTGATTTTTACACTTTCGCCCTAGGGATCAAGTACTAGGAAGCAGCACGACACAAGCTACTGCCCATAGCGCACGAGCAAGAGATTCAATTTATTTCTAACAGGTGATTGTCCTTGATAGGCACAGAAGAGGTGTTACATAAGGGACTCGTGTATTGTAGAAGGATGAGCAATTTTACTCTTAGTTTATGATCGTTTTGTTCATTATTTTTGTCTCCCGCTCTGGTGATATACAGAATAACACAGAACGAGGAATTATGAAAATAACATGACAGATTGCTCCTGACGAAGGGACGAAGCTCTATGTGTCCCGAAACACATAGAGCTCATGAGTTTAGAATTTGATTAAAAAATGCAGGAATTTATTTATTTGTATTGCACAGTATTGTTTGCATAGTGTATGCAATCTATTATATCTCACATTGATTAAATCACTTAAATTGATTACGGCAATTTTTATGTATAAATGACTTTGGTATGAACATCATGCTCTTAACTTGGTTGTGAAAAAAGTATATTTCCAGCAATCATTAGTTTTGTTTGTTTTGACAAACACATCATTGAGTGTGCAGGGGAGGCGAGTCTTCCACAGACAGTGGCCACAGATTTGTTTTGTTCATGCGAAGTTATGGAAAAGGCTGCTCGGTCGCGATCTTCACCTAACTATATTAATGGGAGGCCATGAGCTGCGTGAGTAAATTCTGTAGCTGCTCCACGCTGGCAGAGCTTTCTGCTTGCAGTCTTCATCAGGAGCCAAGCCACGCCCCTGGATCCTGCTTTTCATTCCAGCTGCCTTTTACCCACGTGCTACCTGTGCTGCTTCCAGCCTCTCTGTAGCCTTTTGCAGCTTGAAGCTCTAGAGATGCAGACGGAATACTTGCGGTAAGGCGTGCATCACGTTGTATTATCGGTGTATTTTTCAAATATGGTGTGAATGTGATGCCTGGATGCGTGCAACTCTTGTGTTTAAACACACCATTCAATGTTAAACTGTGTGCTTTGAATGTTGTGTGAGTGTTTTTACCAGCCAAAGCTAGTCCTCGCTCAGAGCTGTTTAAAATGTGAGGCAGCTGATATTGAGAGGACTGAAGGATATGCAACTGTGGTAGGGACCAGTGGTCGAAGCGTGCGAAAAGAAGTAGTGGAACTATGTTCCCTGTTGGTCTGCCCCCAGACCCCATCGCCACACCCTCTCCCACGTGCAATCCAAACCCCCAAACAAACACACCTGCTGTTTAAGGGAATGTTCAGTGCAGTGTGCACTGAAGTGCAAGTTTCAACTCCTACACTTTTATTTTAAAACAAAACCATTCTGGAACGGTTCCTTTTTCGAATAAAGTATAGGAACAGTAAAGCCTCGACAACTGGTGGTGAGGGAGAGCAAATACTGGTGGGATACTCTGGTACGATGAAGTAGAAATTACTTAAGCAGGGGCATTACCGGGTCAGCCAATGCCCCGGGCCGTGTTACAGGCCTTGAACAAAGCAAGGTGTAGCCATAGCATTAACCATTCCCACGTTGCACACATCTCAAAGTCCCTTGGTCTCTTGATCTGCTTAAGTAGTGAAAGGGGCTGCCTGTCTGTTTTGGAAGTGACCAGCCCAGCCTTGTCTGGAGCTGACGCCCAAGCACAGTAGTGCAGAGATTGGTCGGTATCTTCTGCTCATTGGTGAAAGCTTCACACTGTCCTGGGGCTGTGCATGTGCTCCACAACTGGCTCTGTTTTTAAGCCATAGTTCTCCCTTTATCGGGTAATGTTCAGGGGCATATTGTTCATACTTGCATGCTGTATATGCTATGAACCCCGAACAAAGTGATTTGTTTTGTGACTTGAGGGTTGTTTGCTTTTAAAACCTACCGATTGGATACAATTAATGTATACACACGTGCATGTTTTATTTATTCAACTCCACCTTAGACTGGGGGAGGTAGCTTTTTTTTTTTAATGTCTTTATTTGAATTTTTTAACACACATGAAAGATACAAGCTTTATGACTCATCAGGCTTGTATTATACAAAACATCAAATGTAATACAGTAGGGCGGCCACCTCTGCACCAGGGTAGGGCACACTAGGCGTCCAATGTCGCTGGTTATCCGTACAAAACTCCCTCCATACATGAATTTGCTCCCATCAACCCCCAGAGGTCTACATAAGCCGTTCACGTTATGGCCTTTTCGTAAATCGGGATTCAGAAGGAGGTTTTGTGATAATCACTGAGGTTTCTCATCGGTTGCATGGCTGATGGTTTAAAGGACCATTTCCCATTGCATCCTGATTACCTGTTGGTTGTGTGTGGTTTACAACTGTATGTGGTGTAGTGCTCTTCCCAGATCGTGACGCCACAGTTGGGGAATTGGGCCTGCTGGGATTTCCATTACATTGCTAGTCAAGGGAATACACATGATTTATCCCAGTTGATATTTTGTTGTGGTCTTCCTCCCTGCTATCCCTCCTTCACCCCCCCCACCCCCCGCTCTCATGCAATAGCACTTACACGTTCCGAATGTTTCAAGACATTTTAAGAACATTTTGTTTTTATTTTGTACATCTGTCTCTTCCCTACCCCCCCCCCTTGTCTTGATGCACACATTGCTGCGTTGCAAATGACCAATACATAAAATAAAGATCTTTAATCCAGAGAGTCTACAAAAGTTGTTGAATAGCTCTAAGATGCATGGGAATGACCCATCGGGTTTGTTACACTTGTCTGCCTATAGGGAGGCCAGGTGATGTTCTTGTCCAATCAGAAAGCTCACTAGCAGTTCCATCGCTAGGGCGAACAATATAGGGATAGCAGACAACCAACCGTATCTCGTTCCTCGCTGAATATCCCAGGCTTCCAAGATTGCTTTACCAGTTCGGAGTCTAGCCGTTGGGTTCTTGCATAATAACCCAATCCATTTCAGTAGGATATCGCCGAATCCACATTTTTAGTGTATCAAACATCCATTCCCACCCCACTGTAACGAAAGCTTTGATGGCATCTAGGAATACTATTATATGCTTTTCATATTTTTGGGTTTCCGCTATGACATGATGAATCCTACAAAGGTTTTGAGAAGTGTTAATTTCAGGTCTGAATCCTGCTTGTTCTGGGTGGATAAGGGCAGACGAGGTTTCAGTCTGTTGGCTATGAGTGTGCTAAGGATCTTTGCATCCATGTTAAGCATAGATAATGAGTGATAAGAGCTGCTCTTTTGTGGGTCCTTTTTAGGTTTCCGGATGGGAACTATCGGGGACTCCTGCATCGTAGTTTTCAGTGCTCCCTTATCAAATGCCTAAAGGAAGCCAGCCAGTAACGGTTGTAGTAGTTGACCTCTAAATTGTCCATAAATTCCAGGCAACCCATCTGACCCTGGAGTCTTTCCTGTAGTCTGGGAGACCGCCATCTCTCGGACCTCCGTCTCTAGAACCTCTTGAATGATAATAATGATATCTAGTGTCTGAGACTGTTCCTCCGTGAGGTTGGGTAAACTGAGCTGTAGAGTGTCTATTGTCTCTGCACTATGGTTAGGTTCTGGTTGTGCGTACAAATGAGTGTAGTTACTTCTTAAAGCCGTCTTTATGTGTAGCCTGTCTCACCCAAATCCATCAGTATCAAGTCTATCATGGTCTGAGTTGCTTTTATTTGTATTCGTCTTTGGGTGCCTGTTTTAATGCATGCAAACAAGCGTAACTGAAATGCTTTTTGCTCTGAAGGGGGTAGCAGGGCTGACCGGCACATAATCAGTAGCGTGTCAGGCATGACATGTTACTGTGCCTCAGTCCCCCTGACTTGGAGGCCCTAGACTTTCAATGTAATTGCACATCATTAACTTTAATTGGTTTAGAAAAAGTAAGTTATTCCTTCACCAGAAGACTTGGGCCTGAAACTTGCTTTTGTATTTCGAGTGATTTGAAATTTTGGATTGCAGGTTTCTTGCTTGGGTTATTTATCGGTATCTGTTTATCTAGACACCATTACTTCCCACCTGTACAAATTCCATTTAGGTTTCAGATGGTTTCTACTGGATCCAGTTGTTAGAATGTGCTTTTCGATTTTTGTCCACTGCTGAGTTGCAGTGAAGAACATTCCAATTGGTTTCAATTCCCTCTCAGAACTGACTACTGCCGTCTAGTAGTATGTTCTGGTCACTGGTTTAGCCAATATAATTGTTCTTTTTTCTCCTAGTTGCATATTTTTATAAACCCATTGGCATAGCTGGATTTAGTTAAAACTAGAATTTCCAATAGGGTATCTAAAACGTCCGTGTGCTTGTGGCGATATATGCAGGCCACTAGCAAATTCTCTTTGACATGCAACATCAGAAAGCATAGGCTTGTGTTCCAGCTTAAGCTGGAGACACTGGGCATATCATTTAATCTGCTTGTGCGTTGGTTCCCATATGTGAAGAAATTGTTAGTGGGTAGAAAGAGGCATAGCACATCAGCGGTATAGAAAAGTGAATTCTAGGTAGGCCTATTTATTTTATTGCTTTGATTACATGTGTATACTTTCGGAGATTGCACTGTGCATATGGGCCGTGTAGGCAGTGTAGAAGTGAAAGATGAGAGGCCAATGCCAAGCCAGGTTTTGTTAAAAGTAGTTGGGATGGTGAAGTTCTTCCTGTTCTGCTTCCATTTATATGGCCATAATAGCCCAGGAGAGTCTTAGTTTGTGGCTAAAGGATTACATCGGCCCAGTATTGTGTGTGTCTGGCCGTGCAAGAGTCCTATGCAAGGCTTGATTGAGTTGCTGTCTGGTTTGCAGGGGGTGCTTGGTCAAGACCAGAGGAGTTGTGGTGCTCTGTGCCGTGGAGCTTCTTGTCCAGGTCTGGTCATTGTGCACTTGGTCAGGGGAGGGGGTGTTGATAGCCTGTTAGTTATGTGGATGAGTTTGGGAGGTTGACAGTAATGAGTCTTGCTTGAAAGCAACAATGTGTCAACCTTGCAAATGGCTTGCAATGTCCAGATTGGCTCCCTGCACCATTCAAGTGTAAGCACCTTTCCTGTAGGCACTGGGAGATGTTCACAATGGTTGGTCTTGAAACATGCTGATTGTTTGCCTGAACCTTCTGGCTTTGGTGTGGGCTCAAACTGGGAATCCGTAGAGGGGCGGGAAAGCTTTTTGATTGTGAAGATGCAAAGGAGGTGGGTGTCCGGTCATTTGGTCGAAAATAAGTGGTCGAATGACCGTTTGAGCGAATCAAAATGATCGAAAAAAAAAGATCGATTTTATTTATTTATATATATTTTTTTAGTTTTGGTTGCTTAAAAAATATTTTTTAATAAAGAAAAAGGGGGGGTTGGGGGAAGAACCCCCCACCATAAAAAAATAAAATAAACAAATTCGACTTTTTTTTTTTTCGACCATTTTACATCGATCAAATGGTCATTCGACCATTTGGTTTTCGACCAAATGACTGGTAACCAAGGAGGTGATATCTAATAGGCTCAGATGCGGGGCAGCTCACAGGCTTTGGTAGGAAGCAACGTGAGGGCTCCGATAAGGGGCGAGTGTGGACTTAGATCGGGTTACAGGTTAAGTTGGGAAAACGGAACATAGTCTCATGCACTCCATTTACTCCCCTCCACAACCTGGTCAGAATGTTCCTCAAACACACCCTATTGTAACAAGCTCACTGCTTCTCGTCAACTCTGATTTCTTATCTATTGTATATTCATTTGTGCCTGGCTCCTCCTGTATATTAATAAATACATGTAGGGTGGATGCATTTGACAAGTTCTAGTGGAGGGGTTGCGTAAATGCTTAGTTGCAGCTCATAGGCTTAGATGAAAGGCATCACATAGACTCAACATTGGAAAGCACAACAGCTATGCTGTGGGGGTTGGCTTCCAGCTTGTGTTGGTGATTGCTGTCCATCTCCACTAGGGCAATTGATGGGCTTATGAAGGGAGCAACTCCCTGCCTGGGTGGGGATGGTGTATAAAGGAGGGTAAGTCCCAATTTTTTGTTAAAGGGGCATTGAGCTAAAAAAGGGACTTGGTTCTGAAGGGAAACCAAGTAACAAAAGCTCAATTACCCCTCTTTTCGTCCGCCTTGCAAGGGAACAGGGACAGAGGGATTTTTTGATAGATGTGTTTCTTATCTATCTAGGAGTCGCATAGAAGCATTTAATTATTCAGAGAGCAGTCAAAGTAAAAACACAATTTTTAATAGTTTAAGTTATACACTTTTATAAGTAGTCGGTGCTTTCCACAGGACACCTCCAGACTTAGAAATAAATACATGAAATTAAAAAGTCCAGCAAAAACACACACATATTCTGCTTGTGGTGTCTAGGGTTAGTAAAGTGACAATTCTGATAAGACACTTTGACAATTTAATTGTTAAATTCCTTGTTCAGTTTGGGGAAACCAAGACATTAAATGTACAGCATAGAAATTTTAATGCTGCAAAAAACACAATTATTTTAGTGTCAGGATGTCTACATATGTTTCGGCACACAGTTTGCATCAACACCATCCCTGGTGTTCTGCTGTTTTAATTGTGGCCCTCTTCAGGACGAGGTGTTGTTTTTCAAAAAGACAAAAGTTCAGAAAACCCCAAGTGTTCAGGCTATTTTCCAGTGCTGTAGGGAATGGAAATATGGAATTTGTGTTAGTGTTTAGTCTAGAACTCGACTCACATTAAAAGCTCTTCTGGTAAAAGTTTGTGCGACATGGATACAAACTTCTCCACATTCCCACTTGCCACTGACCTTTTATATGCTTTTATAGTCGGACTCAATATATTTAGTTTTATTTGTAGCGACAGGTGGATTCACTTCCATTCCCTGTATGTCGTCGTACAGTGGATTGCTTTTATCTTGTTTTGGCTTAGTGGTTGGTCCTTTCATTGCAATAAGTCAGACTTCAAACCTACGGACACAATTCATGTATTGAAATTTTGACGAATCATTGTTGCGTTTGTACATATTGATGTTTCCCAAGCACAAAAGTCATCTTCATTATTTACTGACCTGATAGTTTTATCGAAGTCATATAATTCAGTTTGGCACCGGTTGTTTTCACAGTTACACGTTTCCCCTGTATGTAATTTCCTAGGGGTACCATCTTTTTCTATTCCAAAGACCTATAGGGACAGATGGAATAGAACCTATGTTAGGAGAAATAATCTCCACATTAGCTGTAATATGCTATACTCCGCTCGTTTGTTAGCGTAATTCCATTGTTGTTTTTAAGTTTCGAATCTTCGGCGTTTTAATTTAGTTTACCTTCTGAATGATTCAGTGGGACGATCTTTTCTCATCGCAGTGCAGCTCCTCTCAGTTTCAGCACGGGAAAGCCAACTCGTTTGAATTTGGTGCCGCGAGAGAGGGGATTATATTACTTCCGTGTTTGCATGTCATGTGACTGCCACCTACGTGTTCAAAAAACGTGTTAAAAAAACGCCTATTTCTTTCTTGGTGGTGCATGCGGCCATCTTGGAGGGTGTGAGCAAGATGGTGGATGCTCCTTATTTTGGAGGTCTCGATGATATGTGATTATGTTTTATTCATAGGAGTGAAATAAAATGATACATGAACACACATGATGAAAGTGTTTTCATAAGGTGCAGCCCGTGTGTTTGTTGTAATTGAAAAAATATATCTGAAAAAAGGCCATACAGACTCAAGACGTTCTCCTCAGAAAAAAATGCCCCACTCAACTGATGAATTAAGACCATTTTTCTCTGTATCCAAGTCAAAAATCCACTTCTGTTCACATTTGCGCAGAGCCAGGTCACGGTCTCCACCTCTGTTCGAAATTTGAACTGTTTGAATAATAAACCAGAATATTTCACATGGTTTATGTTTTTGGGTGGGGATGGGTTCCAGGCTTTATTGAGGACTGTACAGAGGCTCAGATGGTGTGGGGGCGGCAGACATGGGTTTTGATGAGCTGCTTGTAGACTAAGAAGGCTCTGAATAGGCTACTTCAGGTAGTGGCCACAAAGGTGGTAGTGTTGAAGGGAATATCCGGCAAACCAACATCGGTTAGATGTAAAAAGTACTTTTAATAGCAAGGTAAAACATGTGGTTAGAAAGGTTTTTGGCAGGTTAGCAAAGGTCCTCCTTAAAAGAAAAGTCTTCAAACATCTGGAATTTTTTTTACATCTGGACATTTTTAGCAATTTGGATTACGCCTTGAACTATAAAGTCTTTATTTATTTATTCAGATTTGTAGAGCGCACGTCAGCCCGGGGGCATCGTGGCGCTTGTTACAGTCATATCTTAGTTACACATAATACAATACAAATAATACAATATTAACAAAGAATACATTATTTACAGTGGAAAATGTGGATGTGGTATTAGCACAAAAGGCAATGCAGTATATTTACATGGATTCGCAGGGGTCACATTATTGTGCAAGGAAAGAGGTCTTCAGTTTCCTACGAAAAATCGGGAGCGAGTTTTCTGTTCTAATGTCTGCAGGAAGAGTGTTCCAGGTCTTGGCGGCAATGTAGGGGAAGCTTAGGCCACCGGATTTGGCTTTTTTGATGCGTGGGATGCAAAGTAGGTTGGTGTATTGCGTTCTGGTGGGACGGGCGGAGGAGGGTTTGGAGATGGTCTCTGATAGATAGGACGGGGCGGAAATAGAGAGAGGCATTTGTGGGTGAGGGTGAGGATTTTGAGTGATCCTTTCTTTAACCGGGAGCCATTGGGCTGCATGTCTGGCATGGGAGATATGCTCTCTTCTTGGAATGCTGAGAGCGGCCCGGAGAGCATTGTTCTGTGTGACTTGGAGTTTGTTTAGGTTTTTTGCTGATGTGCCCGCTAGGAGGGCATTGCAATAGTCCAGTTTGGCTCCAATGGTTGCTCTGGCTATGGAGAGGCAGTTGGGTTTGGAGAGGTAAGGCTTGATGGCGTTTATGAGTTTAGTGGTATGCGCAGATGAGGAGGTGATTGCGCTGACTTGTCTATTCATAGATAGAGAGGAGTCTATGTACACTCCCAGTGTCTTTACCGCTGTGGAGACGGGGATGATGGAGTTGCCAATGGAGGAGTTGGCGTACAGTATGTCCAGTTTGTCTAGGGTGCTCTGTTGACCTAATATCATGATTTCCGTCTTGTCTCCATTTAGGCAGAGGCCATTTACTGCCATCCAGGCCTGGATGATGGCGTAGGTGGAGTGCCTTTGCGTCATCGTGGTATGTACCTGTGAGGGGTAGAAGTACTTGTGTGTCGTCCGCGTAGTTAGTGTATGTGATGCCGTAGGAGTCAAGTTTGTCAAAAAGAGGTTTAGTGAACAAGTTGTAAAGTGTGGGTGCAGTGCAGGAACCTTGAGGGACCCCGCAGTGGATTGTCGTGGGAGTGGCGATGTCCAAGAAGACTTTCATGGCTCCTCCCTCTAGGAAGGAGGTGACCCATAGAGCTGATTCTTTAGAAAAGTTGGCAGAGTGTGTGAGGTGAGGGTCTTGTGGTCAACTAGATCGAAAGCGGCTGAGAGATCTAGGAGTAGGAGGGCTGGCTTGCCCTTGTCCATGATTTGGGTGATCTGATTCTTTAGGTCCACTAGGGCTGTTTCTGTGCCGTGTCCTTTCCGGAAGCCTGATTGCCTCATTCCAAGGATGGAGTGGGTTTCCAGAAAGTGCTGGATTTGGCAATGTGCGGCTTTGTCCAGTAATTTCAGGAGGAATGGCACTGTGGTTATTGGTCTGTAGTTGTTGGGTTGTGGGGGGTCGAGGGTGTTTTTTTTTTTTTAGAAGGGGGCGGACCCAAGCCTCTTTGAGGCTAGCAGGGATAATCCCTGTTTTAAAAGACGCATTGATGAAAGCCGTAAAGAGCGGCGCAAAGCAATCTGCACAGTCTTTGACGAGTTTTGGTGGGCAGATGTCGCCTTTGCAGGGGGAGGGTTTGAGATTTTTTAGTAGATTGATAACTTCTCTTTCAGGGACGTCACTGAAAGAGAAGTCTGGTATGGTGGGCTTGGACGAGGAGGGTGAAGCGTTAGAGGGCTAGGTACCTGTCTGTTGAGTTAGTGCTTTGCAATGGTCTTTGATTTTCTTTTGGAGAAGGTCAATTTTGTGTAGCATGGCTGTTTGAATGCTGGCACACCACGCTTCATCTTTGATTATTTCATCTGGTGTATTGGAGGGGAGGGGAGATGAGCTCGTTGAAGATGCTGAAGATCTCTTTAGTGTGCAATTTGGCATTAGAGATTTGTGCGTTGAATGCGTTGGCTTTAGCAGCAGTGATAGCTGTTTTGTATTGGTTGGAGATTAAGTTGAACTCATTTTTGGTGCTGTTGCAAGGGTCAGATTGCCAGTTTTTTAGAGCTGCTCTTTTGTGGGATCGCATTGAGTGCAGTTCTTCAGTGAACCAGGAGTTGGTTATTTCTTTTCTTTTTTCCATTCGAGTGGTGCTATTTCATTGATGGCTTTAGTGACGACATCTTTGTAGATGTCTGCCAGAATATTGGGGTCATTAGCGAAAGGGGGTGCTAGTTTGGGGGGTGTTGAGGTAGGGGCGCAGGTTGTCCTCTATAGAACTTCTAACTTGTGCAGCGATAGCAGGGGTCAGCGTTTTGTGGTTTTTGGTGATAGGAATAGAGAATTCGATGCAGTTGTGGTCGGTCCATGGCAGTGATGAGATCGAGGTAATAGTGGAGAGACAATTATGGTCTGCGACCCATTCTAGGATACGGCCTTTGACGTGAGTGGGATTTTCTACCTTTTGGGTGAAGCCTAAGTCCCTAGGTTCTTTGGTGAGGGCGACTGCAGAAGGTGCCTCAAGGTACCTTGCCGCCCACATGGAAAATACTTGAAGGATTGGTATAGTTAGCAGTAGGAGTGGGCAGGTTCAGAGGAACCCCCCACCCTGAAACCGGGCACCAATCCTTCAACATGCTATCTTTTTTTAGTCCTTGTAACTCAGGTCTCCACATACTGTTTTATTCTGCGAGCCTCATTCATCCGGTATCCTGGTGTCTATAGAGTACACCAGAAACAGACTGCCCAGTGCATCATTAGATGCTGCCATCCAGGCCACCATAAGCGGCTGCGTTCAGCTCCAGCAGCCTCCCCCACACCCCAAGCCGAACCCATGGTATCTTATTCCTCTTGTCTCCTTCCATTTTCCTTTTTCTAGAATTGCAAGGCATGTTTGCTTCTGCCTCTGGTGGTGTGAACTCATCAACAATCTTTTATGCGCATGCTGGGATGGGGGTTGGCAGCTGCAGTGGTAAATTGCAGCTGGATAATGGAGATTGAGATCTCTGTAACTAATCCCCCAGGAAGGTTGGGAGTGAGGCATAAGGACGAGAGGACATAAGGCCAAGCTGTGACCACTTGATCCACTTCACCACACATTTCCTATTTGATCGGACGACCCAACCAAGTACCTGGGGGAGGGCGGAGTGGAAGGCCACCAGGATCCAGTCACAACACACTTGCAGACTTGCCACCCCAGCCCCATCACACCGCTTCACAACAAAATTGTGATTTTACTTCCTGGTATCAGTAATGTCTTTTTCCTGTCCGGTTAGGTGAGCGAGTCAAAGACTGGACAGTCAGGGATGTGATTAGATTGCTGGTGTTTGGCTTGGCCCAGATGGCTTTAGGGAGAGGGGTAGACCTCCAGTATTGAGTCTTTGGAGTCTGTATCTCTGCATGCAGTGATGTGCCCAATATGCATCACAGCTGGAAACCAAGGGGAAGCCCCCACACACCTGCCTCTTGGAATATGGATAACAGTGGGAGGTGGCCAAAGGTATTGGTCATTCCTATGAACATTTCACTCTGCACCAGCTGGTGTAGTCTGCCAGACCTTAAAAGCCAATGCATTGTCCATGTCTACATACTATTTTCAGTTCCTGAAATACAAGGTATCAAAACCTGGGTTGTGTTTCTTTAACTGGCCAAAGACGATGGCAGCAGCAGCAAACTTTTCTTCGCCATACCGGAAAGGAAATATTCCAGAAACTCGCATTGGAGTGAGATACTAAACTTTGGATAATCCTTAGTGTAGGTCCACAACAAGCTACCTGCTAATATCTTATAGGGCTGAGAAAAATAGCATATACCTGATGTGAAGAAAAATGGGAAAAACCGTCTTATCTAACATATATAAAGACGATATGGTCGGGCATTTATCCAAAAATAGATTCGTATTTATTTATACATAATGTAAATCAAGCAATTTTTCATTTAGAATTGAGTTGATTTAGACAAAATGTGAATGCATTTATAAAGGTCTGCCAATTGATTAGGCAAGATGTAAATACATTTATACAGGTCTGCCAACGTAAACTTTTCACATAGTATGGTTGTTTATGAAAAGAAAAGGTCTCAAAGAGAGTAAATCTGTAAGCCATTGGGAACAAGGATGAGTTCCAACAGACAAGGAGACCGTTTAAACGTTTCGGCGGGCCACCTGTAAGGCCACTGATGTTGGAAAATCGCCTTCCTCGGGGCAAAATAAGTAGTAAAATTCCCTGCGGGGAAGCAGACAAAACACTCGGTCACATAACGAAATATGTAGTTTGTACAGAGAATAAGCTGTATTTAAACAGAAACACACTATAACTTGCTGTATACTTCTCAAATGAAAATCCTGGGCTGACAAGTTTTTTAAAAAAACCATAATTTCTTTAAGGCAAAGCAGTAATTTAAGTGAAGACTACTAATTTAAACTGCCTAGAAGGAGAACCTTACCCTAAGTGAATGAGGGGGAATACTTCAAAAGCAGAAGGTCAGGACGTCAACCAAGACCTCGGTACAGAGCAGGAGTGGCTGGAGAAAGACACTGAAGTGAATTTTTTTTTTTTTTAAAAAGGGGGAGTTTTATCCTTCAGTAAATCTGGAAAATACAGAATCTATGAAATATAGTCATTGCAAGGTGGAGAGAGAAGAAAGGCACAAAAGGAAAATTTAACTGAGTATAGAGAATATAACGTGTTCCTCTCCAAATGCAGCATAGGGATCTTTAATTAATGGAACCCAATGGTCATAGACCATCTTCAGAATGGAAGAGTGGATACCCCTTAGTAAAACAATGGTGGTATCCAATGGGTAATGCGGTAACAAATACCTGCCGGAGGAAAGAAAAGCAGAGAATAAGAATAAGAAAAGGAAAAGGGGAGAAAAAGAAACAGAAGAATGAGAGAGAGAGAGAGAGAGAGAGAGAGGAAAGAGAAAAGAGAAAAAGGAAGAGGCAGGATTGATTCTATTGCAATCCGTTTAAAAAAAGAAAGATGTTTAACTGCAAATGTACATGAAGGTCACTAAAATGCACAGGTCCTAAACCAAAGTATTGTGCAAGGTATGGAGCAGTGAGTGAGGCTTCCTTGCAGAATTGGTGAAAAATAGAAAATAAAGCGGAAGTGTGCTTACCGGAATCCTGCGAGTGGATCTGGCGCAGCACACGCTGAATGTGAAGTGGACTGTGTCAGCGAGGATCTGACAGCAGGGAAAGAGATGCAGTAGGGACTGGATAAGTAGCGGCCGGCGTGATGACGTGCGATCAAGCTGCCAAATAGGGATCCTGATTCGGCTAGAACGTCTACGTTCCACAGCTCCCACCTCTGGAGGGATACGCGTGACGTATCCTATATCAGCGGTGCTAACAGGCACAACTCCTGTATGATAGGGAAAGCGCGAAGGGGAGGTGAACTGACACACCTGCCCCGTGATTGGTGCATGAGGCGTGTCCAATCGCAGCGCGGACCCTGGACACACACCCTGAGGGGGAGGTGTATGAAAGCCGTTGAATGCGCCAAGCAAAGCCGCGCTCGGAGGGAGCCGCGCTTAGTCTCTGTGCACTGGCGCACAACGGAGCCGCGCTCATATTGGTTAGCTGCAGCCTTGTGCTATTTGTAAGTCAGGTTCAGCTCCTGCGAGTCGCATGAGGAAAGCGACTAAATGAAGTGAAAGTATGCAACGCAGCCCCATGTTGGCTAGACCAAGATGCCTAAGCCTTTACGGTCAGTGTTGCACACAAGAAAGGCTACATTAAATGTAATGACGCCTGGTGTATCGTGGATGACTACAACATTGTACCACTCATAAATCAATGGCAGGTACAGCTCCTGTGGGTCGCATAAGGAAAGCGACTAGATAGAATGGAGGTATGCAGAGCACAAGAAAGGCTTCAGTGAATATAATGAAGCCTAGTGTAGGGCCTCTGAAAAGGAGGAGGCAGTACACATGTGACTCAATATGCAAACATGTACAGTGGCTGTATAGGAGAATTAAAGTGGTGGAATAAATTCCTCATTTAATCCATGGGTATGAGTGCCTAATCGAAAGATCCACTGAGCCTCCCTGTCTAACAAACATGTCTGTATGTTGGTAGAGTTTTGAACTGTTTCTAAGACCCACCATAGTATGTTGTTGGGCGAGTGTTTCAAAGTAAGATCGTGATTGACTAAAGGTGCCGTAGCATTTTTACATCTTATGCGCGATCGATGTTCAGCAATTCTAACATGTACTGCTCTGCTAGTTTGTCCAACATACCTTAGTCCGCAAGGACATTCAATGCAATATACAACGTTCTTAGTTTTGCAATTGGTGAGGTTTGACAAACTCCATATTCGTTCATTTATTCTGAAGTCTTTCATTTTTCTGGTGAACGTGCAGACACTGCAGGAGCCACAGCGGTAGTGACCCTTGACTAAACGTAGATCCCATAAGCCAGTTTTAGATGCATTATTGCGAAAACGAGAATGGATCAGTTTATCGCGAATATTGTGAGCCCTTTTAAATGCAAAACGAGGTAAGGGCTCCACAGGAAGGTCCAATCTCACAATATCCCAATGTTTTAGGATAATTTTCTTGATTTCAAAGGCTTTAATACCATGTGTAAGGACACAAGTCATGTTGTCAGTCTCTGGTTGTTGGGTTTTATTGGTGAGTAAAAGAGCACGATCTGTGAAACATGCACGTTTACGAGACCTTTTAATAAGTGATTTAGGATAGCCTCTATCCCGGAGTCTGGTGTCTAAATCATCTGCTTGTTGGTTAAAGTTGTGAAGCTCAGTGCAGTTTCTTCTAATTCCTAAATACTGCCCATAGGGAAGATTATCCTTGAGATGCCGAGGATGGTCACTTGTGTAATGTAACAGAGTGTTCCTTGCACTAGGTTTCCTTTGCAGGCAACATTTAAGCTCTCCATCTTGATGTTTAATGATGAGATCGAGGAAAATAACTTGATTCTTGGAGTATTCAAGTGTAAATTGAATATTTGTATCAATCTGGTTCAGCCACGAAAAGAACTCTAGGAGTTCATTTTCTGGTCCTTCAGCGATTTTGAGACCTTTTGTTAAAGTGTCAGTCTTTTAAGCCTTTCCCTAAGGCTGATTTCTTTAAAACCATGAGGTCGATTTTTGAGAAGAAGGAAGATGCTGAAAATGCACCTTTTTGCTTTTGAATGTGGTATACCCAATGTACCTAAATTCATTTCAGATTAGTCAAGAATGCAAAATCTGGTGGACATTTTAAAGAGGCTAGTGGCTTAAACACCTCAGCAGAAACCGATTTGGCCACTCCTGATTTTTCAGTTCATTCTGACCCCTCATACGAGCTGTGATGGGGAAAAGTCACTGAATATCTGGGATGGGGAAAACCAGTAGCAGTCCTAGAAAAGGATGTTCTGACTGACATTCTCGATGGTGGTCCTCCAAGAGAGGAACAAAGAGGACCCAAGATTTGAGTCCTCCCGTCCCCTGCACACTCTGGGTATACGTAGCAAAGGCATATAATTCTTAAGAAGAATAGTACATCATACTGTGTGTAAAGTGGTAAGTTAGAGCTATATTCTGTCTAGTTAGGCCAGAGACACTCAACTAGAAATAGTGTAAAAAGTAGATGAAGGGTGAACTCCCATTTATTCGTAAAAAGATAATTGAAGCAAAAGCAATACAGGAAGCAACATATAACAGAAAATCCACTGTTGTAGGCTGACGCGTTTCGAGGTCAATCCTCTTCTTCAAGAGCCTTTGTGGAACCTACTCTAGGGGAATCCGCTCAACATAATCGGAGATCCATTGCATGAAAGGGTGAAAATTCCATTGCCAGCATCTCTTGCAACCCATATGGTAGCGACACTTTTGGTGCCTGTGCTTCTTACGCTTTGCAGAGTAGGATGACACAATAATGTGTTTAGATCTACAGCAAATTGATTGTGATGATCACATTTTTTAAAAAAAGTAGCATTTGAAGTCCCAGGGACCCAAAATGGAGCCCATCCACCGCTCGGGACCTCCGAGAAGGAATACAGACCCACCGGACGAAAGATAAGCACCTGCAAAGCCAGGCCGCCAACCTGAAGAACAGACATGCGAAGTGCTGAGAGAGTGATCCCTAGAGCATGCACAGTGCCAAATAAAATGATCATAGGGAGGAGAGAGGGATTTCCTAACGTGGTGCAAGATGGCAAGGATGCCATGTGCCAATCTTTCCAGTCTGGTCTGGTTCTGCAGAGACTGTTAGCAGGGCTATAGCAGCGAGTACTGGTGCTATAAGATTTGCTTGCCTAAGGAAATCAGGTTTTGCAACTGACCTCCATTTATGACTATTGGACATGCCATTTGAGGACTGCCAGCTTTGATGGCTCCCAGCTTTTCGGCTCAGTGGTTGCACCAAGAAAATTACTGACATCCAAGATGGCAGCGAAGTTGCTGGAAGCAGTTATATGCCGGCATCATCAATCTCTGGGGTCTTCCCATGGCTGGAGGGGTTGGCCCTTTCCTTTCTACTCCTCAATTGCTAGAGGAAGAGGCCAGTTTGCACAAAGGGAAAAAGAGCTCCCTGCGGTTCAAGAGGACGAGGAGAAAAAAACCTCTCTCTCCGCCTCCCTTTTGAGTTTTTGATGCACAGGACTGTAGCAGGGGGAGGGGGTGAGGGGCAGGCTGACTCAGCATTTGGAGAGTTGGAGGGGCATAACCTCTGATGCTTGGGCACTGCAGACGGATACTGCTTCCCTTGAAGACTCCTCCCCCCCCCCCGTCACCCCAGATTGTCAGATTGTCCTCCGGGAGGCCAATCCTTGAAAGATTGGGATCTGCGCCTCCTACAGGTGATCTTTACCCTGTTGGAGAAAGGTGTAATAGTCCATACCTGCAGCAGAGAGGAGTCAAGGTTGGTGCACTCCTATTTTCTAATCCCCAAGAAGACCGGAGGACTGAGTCTCATTTTGGACTTGAGACGCTTGAACAAGTTCCACAGCAAGGACAAGTTCAAGATGGTAACTCTTTCGGATCTTCAGGATGCTTACTTTCATGTGCCTATTCATCACAAACGGAGTAAGTACCTGAAGTTCACGGTTGGCAGTTCTCATCAGTTTTGGGTCCTACCATTCGGCTCACCTCTCCCCCGAGGGTGTTCACCAACCTCATGGCGGCGGTTGCAGCAAGTCTAAGGAGGTAGGGGATTCACATCTACCTACCTGAACAATTGGCTGATCAGAGCTTGTTCTCCTGAATGGGCTTCGGATCATCTCAGTCATACTTGCCACTTCCTCCACAGACTGGGCTTCTCCCTGAATTTAATGAAGTCCCACTTGATAACATCACAGAAGTTTCAGTTAATTGGAGGGGTCCTGGATTCATCCTCTGGGAAAGCCTCACCACCTCCTCCCCATCCCCCGGAGTTCAGAACTCGATCTAAAAGTATCAGAATGCCCAATCTCTTCCTGCCTTTGACTTTGTAAGGTTGATCTGCCTCATGGAATCCTGCATTATTCTGGTGCCAGAAGCCCATTTGTTTGAGAATGAGGTCCCTTCTGTGGGTCCTCCCCAATGGTTTCAGTTCTCCAGTAGAATGACGGACCATCTTAAGGTCCCAAACAAAGTTGCTCAGGATCTCCTGTGGTGGGACTGTCGAACGTGATGAAAGGAGAACACTTGGCACCCTTGGCTGAAATTGTGACAGATGCCTCCCTCACAGGGTGGGGAGCAAACATGAACAACCTTTCAATCAGCGTTCATTGTGCTCTGCCATCAAAACTTCACATTAACCTTTAAGAGCTGAGAGCAATTAGATTGGATGCCCGTGAATTTATTTTTCTTAGAATTCTTTTTATTATGCAGGGGAGACCCACCTCCCCAGCGCAGTTCCCTCTACCTTATCCTATCTCCTTACCCCACCCCATCTATGTTTTAAAATGCACCCACTTGCCTAACCAATTAGAAGAAAAAAAAATTGAAGATTTATGATTAAGTGAAATTGGATTCAGTGAAATGTACAGTATTGAATCAGACTAGCGCTGATGGCATTTCTGCCTTCTGTGTGGGGAAGACTGTCCTAATAATGATGGACAATACAGTGGCAAGGTACTACCTCAACAAGAGGTGGGTGGGGGGTGTATGGTCACTTCCCCTGTGTAGAGAAGCAATGCAGCTCTGGTTTTGGGGACAAAGAAAAGCAATCTCTCGACTGGCAATTCACCTAGCCAGAGAAGAAAACATATCAGCGGACACTCTGAGCAGGCAGAACTCTATCTTCCACGAGTGGGAGTTGGCTCAGGAAGTCCTTCTAGAGATCTTGGCTTTTTGGGGAACCCATCAGGTGGATCTGCTCGCATCATGTCACCAGGAACTGCGACCTCTTCTCCTACAGGGATTTTTCTTAGAGAGAAGCTCTAGGAGACTTGTTTGTAGGGGAATGGGGATTTCCACTTCTGTACGTGTTTCCACCCGTCACCGTCATTTCTCATGTCATCAGGAGGTTGACGAAGTTCAGGATATCCATGATCCTGATTGGGCCAGGAGACTGTGGTACCTTCTAGAGATGGCCTTCTGCCCTCCAATTCCTCTTCCCCCAAAGAGATGGCCTTCTGCCCTCCAATTCGTCTTCCCCAAAGAGAGGCCTTACTCTTGTAAGAGGGGGATCTACTTCATCCATAAATCAGTACTCTGAACCTTCATGCCTGGTTTCTGAGAAGATAAGATACAAAGATTGGGACTTTCTGGAAGATGTCATTGAAGTGTTGCTTTCGGTCAGACAGCCAGCAACAAAATATTGAACGCTGCCATTGGAACAAATTTTGCAGCTGGTGCAGAGATAATTGATCCTTTTACATGCAAGACTTATCAACTGTATTGTCGTTTTTGCTACTTCAGGGGCTTCAGGTTTCCATGGTACAGTGTTATTTGGTGGCGCTTTCTATTTTTAAGGTTAGCCAGATGTGGTTTCCTTGTTCAAGGTCCCTATTGTAATTCAGTTCTTGAAGGGATTAATGAAGATCTCCATTTTTATTTGGTACCAGTTTGGGACATGAATTTGGTGTTAAGATACCTAATAGGGGTACATTTTGAACCCTTACATTCTTGTCCACTCAGAATGTTATCTCTTAAGACTATTTTTCTGACTGCAATAACATCAGCTCTCAAGTCAGTGAGCATACATCATTTTCTGCTAGACCATGCTTTACTAACTTTTTAAGGATCAGGTGGTTTTGAGGGTATGGCCTTCTTTCTTGCCAAAGGTGGTATCCGAGTTCCACTTGGCTCAAAAATATAGTATTCCCTGCTTTTTATCCACCTCCTCCCCCTGTATGGAGGAGGGAAGATGACATTGCTTAAACCCTAGAAGGGGCTTGAGCTTCTATAATTCCAGAATCTACAAAGTCAGGCAAAATGACCAGCTGTTTGTGGGCTATTCAGTTCACAAATTGGGACAAGCTGTCAACACAAACCAACTCGTGCTGGATAATTCTATGCATTTCGGAATGCTATACATTGGCTGGCAAAGATCTGCCCGGTGGTTTAAGAGTGCATTCCACTCGGAGTGACTACTTCTTTGGCTGGCTCTTCAAAGAGGGGTGCCCATACAAGATATCAGTAGTGCGGCAACTTGGCCCTCTATGCACACTTTCAGCAAATACTATGGTCTGGACTCTGCCAGTAAGCAGGATATGGCAAGGCTGTACTTCACAGCATTAATGAACAATACATTCTCTGTTCCCTCCTCCTTCTACATACTGCTTTGGGAGTTTATCAAAGATAAGGAATACGTGGAGGACACAATCCATTCGAAGAACAAATTGCTTTCCCTTGGTTACGTCCTTCGACTGGATGTTCCTCCCACGTAGATCTCCATCACCCTCCCATTCCTTTAAGATGGCTGAGCATATGGATGAAAAAACTAGAACTGAGGCAACAGGTGCAGCACAAGCTACTTATACCAGTGTCAAAGTCCTGGCCGAGGACAGGACGGAGGTCGTCGAGGGCCACGACTCGACAACGCACCACGCCCGATACTATGGAAAACAAATCTGAAGCTGCAAGCTTTGCAATTGACCTGCATCATCCACCATCAAACTCTCCTAACGTGCAACCTTTAATGTCCTGCAAACTCCGATAGGCAGGTGCCTCAATTGCTATAAAACGTTATAACTCCTTGGACTCCTAGGGCTAACCGACCACATATAAACTTGGAGCAACATGCCTAGCTAATCGCAGCCTCTCCTGCTACACACTAAGGAAGCAATACAAGATCAGTTTCCACAGCTAATCGCAAGACTTGTCCAGTTCAATGGGTCACCAATACACCTATACATCAGTGACTGTGATAGCAGTCCCACGGCACCTGAGAATAGTGGTGTTCCACCTCCAGCAAAAAGTATCAGAAATAATTGGAATGTCTTTTTGCAACAGACCTCATTGGACCTGCAACGGATTATGCGTCGAGATGCGCATCTGTAACACAGCCATAAAACATGAAAAACGCCATGGTCCCAACATCAATAACATAATACCTCTCCACAAAGCCACACCCTTTACCAAGCTGGATCTCAACCAAGTGTACACCCAGCTAGTTTTACACCCTACAGTTCAAGCAATCGCAAAATGTTCGACGCACACAGGCCTTTTTACATTTAAACGATTATGTTTCGGTATGGTATCTGCTGCAGAAGTTTTCTATGAGACGATTCACTGACCACTACTTCCATTCCCACAAGCATTTAATTACAATAATGACATTCTTGTATTTGGACGAATGCAACCAGACCCTACTGAAAATCTGTCAGTATTCCTCTTGGCGAGCCTGGCCTTTATGCCAGAAAAATGTTAAATGTGTTTTATGGACCCATTTTCTACAAAAGGGGATGATACCAGGAAAGTAGCCTTCCCCCACACCCTCGTCTGCCAACTGCCTACTCCAAACAAATAGCAGAGCTGAGGTAATTTCTGGGCATGGCAGGATACAACTCTGATACATTCTTGAATATGACGGAAACACTGCACTGCTGTGAAACCTCAAATAAGAAACATTATTTTGATGGACATCGCAATGCAATTTTACATTCAATGCTATCAAAAGCATGTTGGTGAATGCACATACAATGGCATATTTCGATTCCATTATTGTGCACGGAAGTGGTTGATGCCAGTCCTGTAGGACTAGGTGCATTCCTAGGACAACGCGAAGAAGCCACCGTACAAGACGAGTGATATATGCCAGCAGAGCGTTATCCAGCACTAAACTCTCATATTCCCAACCAGAACCATGCAGCAGTATCGGGATGTAAGCATTTGCTTCATAGGCCAACATTTCACACTGGTAACCAACTACTAAGCTACTCTCAATGTTTGGAAACCCACAGACAAATTCTCACTGCATTTGAAAGGTAGGGTATTCGTCGTCAAGAGCATGACTAATCTATCATACACTGACCAGAGAAAGATCTGAATTTGGGAGATTAACTATCATCCACGATCAGGAAGCACTCTCCACATAGTGAGGGAGAGTGAACAATACCTAAACTACATGGGTGTTAATCCATTACCAAAGACAATTTTGGAACAAACAATAGCCACCTCATGAAGGAGTGATCCTACCATCCAAATTGCAATTGCCCTTACCAAGGACAACAAATGGAGAGACTTCAAGTAGTTTGCATCCAGCAACCAGCGGTCAACCTGGAGGACCTACAACTATTGGCAACCATTCATACTGAACAAGCAGTATCTAGCAATTCCCTACTACTAAGGGAGACAAAGCTGGCCATACTCAGCTTCGTCAGGGAAACAATAGTAAGCATTGCTTGTGAAGGACCTTGAGGGGTAGTGGATACAAAAAGACCTTGCAGAACCAGACCTGTTTCCCCCAATATGGATGAGGTGGTACAAGACATGATTGAGAAATGAGAAACGTGCCAAATGACAGCAAGCACTAATCCCCTGTAAGGGACAAAGAGTAAGACTCTGACACTGTGGCATGTTAAGTGTTGGTTCTAGACTTTTATATTCAAAATCCTATCTATCACTAACTCCAAGAGGTGTTTCCCTGCCTCAACGAAACTAAGGAATGTCTGTCAGGATGTTAACAAAGATTGTGCTGTGTCCAAACCCTAAACTGACCCTTACGCTCTAATATAATGTGCCCCAGTGGATTCACATAAGCTATAACTCGTAGCTTTTCTTCCAAGATCCAAAATGCAAAAAGGTTTAACGTGTGAAAATGAAAAGAATAACAAAGGGTTTTCCCTTCACCTTGATTTATTCTGGTAATCAAAAAGGGTCTGTCTCGTTGTGGTCCACATTCACTTTCTCAAACTCTATTTCCATTGGCTTAAAAGGGTTCCTCTTGAAACTCCTGGAATACTCCCTAACCAGGATATTCATGACTTTCTCATGTATCCTCCAAAAAGGGGTATGCTTCCTCCAACACTGGTTTACACTTTTACGTTTCCAATTTTGCTTTGCTTTCCACTCCTGGCGTACTCCCCTGCCAGGATGTTGCTATTTCACATGGTTCAACTGTTTTTATTTTTTTGTATTTTATTGTTTGCTTGTTAGGCGCTTATACAGCAAATACATTCTGTTTCAAAGTGCCCACAGCGCAACAGGGAGGGAACATGGGATTGCAGTACAATTAAAATATATACAAAAAATACAGTGGGAAAGGGGCGGCCGACCCTACTATGCCTTGTGATTATTCAGAACGTGCAAGTGCAGCAAGGAAGAGGGCAGTGCGGTAGGTGCTGGTGTAGCTGTGCTCGAGGTTGAGCCACAAATGAAGTGCAAGGTAAGTGCTATGCAGCCAGGAGCCACGTTGGGTGGAAAGGGGTGAGTCTCCAATGCGGAGGGTGCGCTGACGCTAGTGCTGAAGGAGGCAGACAGAAGCTGGGGAGATTGGGTGTGAGTGGTTGGGGGCACGTAGGAGGCATAAGGGTCCAAGACACCAATCACAGCAACTGTGAGATTAACAGAGGAGGGAAGAAGGGAAGGAGGAGGAAAATTGGAAAGTCTTTAGTTGCCTTCGGAACTTAAAAAGGTCCTGCTCAAGACAGAGAGAGAGAGGGGGAGACTGTTCCATAGGAGGTATCCAAATGAGGAAAGCAAACCACCTCCTGCTATCTGTTTAGCGATCCGCTTTACACACAGGGAGTTGGTGCCAGAGGAATGTAGATGTCTAAAAGGAGCGTATTTTGTAAGAGAGTTGTGGATAATGTGGTCCCCGGCACCAGCCAGCCTTGTGGATGATTGGGGATTTGAATTTGATCTGTACAGCAACCAGGAGCCAGCAGAGACTTTTCAGGGAAGGAGAGATGCAGTCCTTGGGCTTAAGGCCAAGAAGAAGTCTTGCTGCTTTATTCTGGATTAGCTGAAGGGGTCGCAGAGTGGAAGAAGATGCATTGAGGAGGATGCTGTTGCAATAGTCCAGCCTAGAGAGACAGGGCTCCGGAAACATTGATCTTCTGGGGGGAAAGGGTGGAAGGGGGGGGGGAATTCCTTTGAGAAGGAACGGTTGAACGTGGGACTTCTTAACAATATCCTGAGTGTGAGAGAGGGACGAAGGAGAGGGAGGAGTACAAGATGACTCCAAGGTTTCTGGCTTCATTAGAAGGAGCGGGGGTGGGGGAGATGGACGCCCAGGGTGAGAGGCCAGAGAGAAGGGAAGGAGGGAGCAGAGATCAGGGGTCCCAATCGGAAGGATCTCTGTTTGGCCTGCATTGAGGCAGAGATCATTCTAAGTGCACCAGGTCTGGATGGCAGATAGGCAGGCAGGGATGAAGGCAGGTCCGAGTGTCAGCAGGAAGTCTGAAGAGTAGTGTCATCTGCATAACACTGGAAGTTGGGGGGAGAAGGAGGAGATGAGGTGTGCCAGCTAAGCAAGGTAGATGTGAAAGAGACACGGGGAAAGGATAGATCCCTGGGGGACACAACAGGTGGAGAAGTCAGTAGGAGAGAAGTGCCCAAGATGACTTGGGAAGAGCGGTCAGTTAGGAAAGGGGTCAGCCATTCTAGTGCCCTTTTCTGAGATACCAAGGGTATCGTGGAGCCTTTGTATGAGGATGGAGTGGTTGACTGTGTCAAAGGCAGAGAAGAGATTAAGTACTATGAGGGCAGCTGGGGGTTGGTGTCCGGGGATGCGAGCTGTTCTTCACGGGTATTCAGAAGAGCAGTTTCCGTGCCTCTGGATGCTTGGAATCCAGAATGATGATCGTGGAGACCACCGCCAAGTTCAGTGTGCGAGTTCAGTTGGGGCAAGCCTAGCTTCTCCAGCAGTCTCCCCAGGAAGGGGATGATTGAAATAGGGTTGCAGGTGGATAGACAGGTAGGGTCTGCTGTAGATTATTTCAGGAGTGTGCGCACAAGGGAGTGCTTGAGAGAGGAGGGGAAAGCACCAATGGCGAAAGGGTGATTGCAGTGAATACGGGCAAGAGAGACCATGTTGTCCTTGATAGTTCTGGGTGAGCAGGGAGGAACCTGTTTGGAAAAAGCCTTCATAGAGCAGACAACTCTGGTAACTTCCTGAGGTGCGACAGGCCTGAAGAAGAAGGCAGAAGGAGGAGGGTGAGTGGCCAAGGGAGGAAAGATAGTGTGGGATGGGTTTGGCGGCTGAATAACAAGGGTGTTCAGGATGTCCTGAGTTATGGTGGCAAAGTGTGTGGCCAGTGTGTTGCAGAGGGCCTGGGAAGGAGGAGACTGCGGAAGGGTTGGCTAGCTCCCTACAGATTTTGAAAAGTTCAGATGTGTTTTTGGATGCTCCAGATGCCAGTGCCTCAGTGTGGGCCCTTTTCTTGGCACGGGTGGAGAGTCTGTGTTGCCTTTGCGGTGGGCCACTTTGTCAGAGGGTGAACCACTTTCGTTTCCAGTTCGGCGTCATACCACGTGTTGAGCTTAGAGGCAGATCCTCATGACTGGGGCCAGGATGTAAAAGTATTGGTGATGGCTGAGTAAAGTTTGCTGAGAGCAGAGTCGGTGGTAGTCTGAGGTATGGATGTAAGGGGGTATGAAGGTTGATGAAACGAGTTGTTGGCTGCTGCCTTTGCTTCCGACAGATGTTCGAGAACAAGGTTGCAGGGCTTTTGAGAGTGCGGTATGAGGGCCGAAGGGATGCAGGTGGGAGGAGAGGAATGAATCGGTCTGACCAAGAGAGATGGGTGACCAGAGGGGGAGCAAGAGAGCGGTTCGAGTGGATGATGGCGTCCAGGGTGTCCAGCCGAGTGGGATGGTCCGGAGTGGAGAATGGAGAGGGAAAGGGGGGGTTCAGAGGTCAACGAAAAGAGTGGATACTGAGGCAGGGGAGTCCAATTGGGTGTTGGCAGTCACCCAAAAGGAGGAGGATGTTGGAGGTGGCTGAAAGGAGAACCAGAAATCAGCCCATTCAGAGAGGAACAGCGTGGTAGCGCCTGCAGGCGAGTAAATGGTAGTAATGGTCAGAGTGGAGGAGGGGAGAGATGACCAACTTTCAAACAAGGCTCTCAAAGGAAGAATAGGGTTGGGTGGGTGCGGTGGAAGAAGGATAGCGCTCAGGATAGATTAAGGCAACCCCACCGCCAGCACAGTGAGGTTGAGACTTGGAAATGATCTTGAAGCCGTCAGGAGGAGGGTGTCAAAAGCAGTGACTGAGCAGAGTGGAGGGACAGGGAGAGTGGTGGGGGCGGAAGGAAGGAAGTTTGAGGGAAGGCAGGATCTGGTCAAAGAGATGGAGGTTGGTTTGACCCTGAACCAGGATAGTGCCAGTGTGGTAGACATTAATGATGCAACTGGGATTAAAAGCCAGCCAAGAGGACTTCCCACTTGGTGCCGCAGTTAATGGGAGAGGAAGTGAAAGGGGAGATTGTAGGGATGAGATGAGGAATCCATAGATCTGGAGAGGGGAACGAGAAAAGGCTATCTGTGAAGACTTCTCTGGAGGTTGCACTGACATAGGGTTTGCATGCAGGATATCTTTTTATTCTTTTTTTGTTGTGCTTTCTCACTCCAGACTTAATGAGAGAGGTGGATTAGGAGATAGAGTAGCAATTGGAGAATATGGGAAGGATGGTGAGTGCCATTAGGGTGGTAGAGGGAAGTATAAAGGAGAAGGGTGACTGCACTGCACAGTTCTGGCCTAATCTCACAGGTAGCCTAGTAGTAACAAAGGGAGAAAAAGCGATGCAAATTTGAGCGCAGGATGGAAAAGGCACAAATGCAGGAAAATTGGGGTGCAGGATGTAACATACATACAACTAAATTCGATTTACAAGGAAAAGGGTCCAGTGCAGTGAAATGAGGGTGGCTTTGTGCAATGAACACAAAAGCAGAGAGAGTAGAAAAGGTGATGAGGATAAGCAAAGTGAAATAGGCACAGATATAGATCCGGGTGCTAGCGGAGGAGGCACATTTCAGCCATCATTCACTGGCGGTGCAACAGTTTGTAGGGTTGCTGAGGCCCAGGTTCATGGTAGAGCAGGATGTACACAGCAGGCTGCAGCATAGTTTGTGGGGGGGGTGAAAGAGTGGGGGCCCTCGCAGCCGTCCTAGGCTTGGTCAGGCACAGACAGGGCCTCACTTGGGGGAGGGCCTTGATGGTGCCCCCAATTGTTTGCTGATTGGGCAGCCCCTGACTACATCTGTTTCATAAATGTAAGTTCACTTTCTTTCTTACTCCTGTGTGTGAGTCCAGCCTCACCGTTTGCCTGTTTCACTAACCTGTCAGGGCTTGTGTCCTCTCTAATGATGCTTTATTTTATCCATAATATTATATTTGCCCAATATTGGGTTGCTGACCCCCTTTTACCAAAGTTCATTACTCTCCCTTTCACCATTATTTGCATTCACATTAACATCTCTTTTTTTAATGCAGTAGGTCGCCGATCCTTTTTCAGTATTTGCAAACATACCAGTTTCCTCAAAGGCTTAACTTTGCCTTCCCTGTTCTACTTCTTTAACACACCGTTCACTTGCAGTCTCTCCGGTAACCCATTTGGCTTTCCTAGGCTTACAGTTCGTCTTTTGTGTCTCTTGTGTCGGTTTCTCTGTTTTCTCTGGTTCGCTAACTCTGTGTGCATCCTGTCAGCCAAGAGGCCCTCGCGCTGTCTCTTCCTGCAGCGTACGTCTCCCGCTGCTGTTGGGAATCGATCAGTTGGTTTCTTTCACTCTGCTTTTCATGCAAGCCTCTCGTCGGCCACAATCGTTCTCCTTACGTTTTGCTCGCATTCAGCATTCTCCTTAGTGGCAGCACCAGTCGCCAGCTCACTTGGTTTCTGCCCTCTCTCGCGGATCTGTCGGCTTTTGCAAATTTACACTGCCCGGCCTTGACGAACAATTTCCATAAACTAGACTGCTGTGTTGATTTACCGGTCTTCGTCACATTCATTACTCCGTTGCTCTTCCTCATCCCAGTACAAAAGGGGGAGGGGAGAAGGGAGATACTGTGATCGACTGGGAATACCTATATACTCTTTCAACTATATCACAATAGGCCCTGTAGATATGTTTTATAGGTGCATGTATGGCATCAGAAATGATGATTAATAGGTTATTTCGATCAACTATTGTCTTATCCCACTGGAGTTTGTCTTCTCCCATGTGGTCCTCCCGCAGATAGCCACCCTCCGGATCGGAGTCGGGTAGCGTCTGCCTTTGCATGGCCACGCAAGAGAAGCTTCCCTCCAGAGGATTAGTGGCTAGGATGCTAGATTCATCACCTCCCACCCCCTACCACTCAAAATCCAGAGTCTCAGAATGTGTATGGCACAGTAGTCATTGACTTCTATGGGTCAATGAAGAAAGGCAGATGCATAGTTGTAAGAGGTGTACTCCTGGTTCCCCATCACCAGGATCGTATGCTCTACAAACTTCAAGACAATTGCCCACACGATAGATTAAGTACTCGGTGAGTGGAGAATCCCACAAATGGTGAAATTGGATTCGCTTATCCAAAAAATCCCCACACTTGTTTGCAATCAAAACGGAATGTCAAAGCATTCCATGGCCATAATGAAGAAAACTGCACCCAGAACTGAACCTGAAAGCTCTGTGCAGAGTTCTATGCCGTATTGCTCAAGGAAAAGATCCTTTTTGACCGTTTCGAAGATCAGAGGATTCAAGGATGGTAGAGCTTGGATACCAAGGAGAAGGCAAACAAGAGAATATTATTTACAGGAAATTACTATTGCAGCTCAGTGATCCAAGAAGACTCCAACACCCCTAATCACATACTGTGTCAGGACAGCAGATCAGGATGACTTATCAAGGAACTCTGCGCTCTTCTAGAAGAAATCTAGACCTAAGCAGAAACAATCGGTGCAGATGTGTCCACACATGGACACTGTAAGGAGGAAGACGTAAGGAAGATGGCAGAAACAGGGAGGGGAGGGTATGACTGATGGAGGCAGGCTTTCATTTGTACAAGACTGAGGAAGAAACAGGATTAATAAAAGGGTTTCCAAATTCCATGGCAGCTGTATCATTCTTTGTTCTGCATGGCTGAACCCAGTCCCCTTTATACCTCTCAAGCTCCTTCTCTGAACATTAACACCTAACTGCACACTCCTTCCCACTTCCACAGGTAGGCCCAGGTGGAGGGGAAGAGCGTAAACAAAGCAGTAACAGCAAGTGACATATGAACTTGTTTAAAGAAATGGACATCAGCTAAAAAGGAGATTCAAATGACCTCTATTCCACAGGCCCCTAGTTTCCTAACGGTTTCCGCACTAAGTTGCTGCAGTTGGTATTCAACACCATTTGAAATTATCATGTCTGAGGGTAGAGGCTTCTCTTTACAGGCAGTGTTTCTCTGCCATATCTGGCCTTTCATATGTCGAGCTCCTTTTCAAAATGGCTATAATACTTGCCCAATAGTTCACCTCTCCTCTACGTCTGGACATTAGTGTTTCCGGGTGCTTCCTGCCTCCTCCCACCCCTCCCACTCATTTCAATGCACACACTTGTTTTGGTGGCTAATCTTCTCCTGGGGAAGATAATCCCGTTACTTCTGAGAGGGCAAAATGGCGTCCATGGCTGGTGACGCCCTCAAATTATTTATTGTTTTTATAATGCGTCAACCGTGGGCATAGTTCAGTAAAGTCACATATAGCATAGTTGCCACCCACGCAATTGGATTGCACTGTAATTTCGACCTCTCTTTTGAAAAGTCCACACACACAATATTTAGGTTGGTGAAAAAAAATGTCGTCACTGGGATGAGTAAGGACATTCAGTAACTACAGCAGGAGGCCGTCTATGTTAATGAAGGGCTGGTACAGCATGTGACGGAAAGAATGTGAGCACTGAGCAAGTGTGCAAGTCAGGTTTATCACGTGATCGGGAATCGGGTGCCTGTTCGTCTAGCATCCTGCCTTCACTTGCATTGTAATGACTGGGCCTTTCATCTTCCTTCCTCCTTCGCTGGGACAGAAGCCTCGTGTGGTTTGAGGAATGTACGTGCAGAGATTAGCACGCAATGCCTCTAGCGCTCTACTAGCAAAAGCTGTACGCGATTTAGAAACCAGCAACCTCTTATTCATAGGTATGAACATGCCAAAAGTAAGCATTGCAGAGGTAAAGCTTGCAAGGCAGAGCGGTTGCATTTACCAAAGAACCCTGTCCTGCTATTTATTTTATTTGCTTGCATTTATAAAGCGCACAGAGCAGCTATCGGGCATTGCGGTGCTGTTGCAAGCACGGTTTACTTAGTTACAGGAGACCGAAGGAAATGCAGCTTAGAAAGACAGGCTGTCTGTGGTTCGTGGTTACAATGACATTTGGTGATTAAACATGCAGTGTTACATATGGCGGGGCTTTAGAGTTCAGTGGTTACAGGGGAAACCATATACAGCTAATAACTTCGTGGACATGATTATCTGGGTGTACCTAGGGGTGTAGTGTGGACTAGTTAAAGAGCCTCGTTTTGAGGGCTTCATTCCTCAGAGTATTTGGGAGGGCATTCCTTTAGTTGCCGCAAGTGGACCCCCTTGACTTTTCCATAAAGAAAAATGGCAACTGTTAGCCAGCTTCTTCTAACATTGGGTGGGCATCCCCCCCCCCCCCCCATACCACTGCTTTAGACCGCCTCAGGCTTGAGGATACTCCCTTTTAGGCTACAAAAATAACTCCTTATTCATTTCGTAAGTATCCCACTAGATCCCAATATGTTATTTGAAGATTATTATATTTTTAATTCGTATGATCTATTCAGACCGGGAGAACAAGTTGGGCAAACTCTGTACATGGTGGGTATGGCCGCCTTTCAGAGAATTGGTGCCTTACAGTAGTAGATGAGATGCAAGGACAAGTATATTAACTTGGTGTAGTAGGGAGGTATTGGGACCCCCACTATGACCTTGACAATGAATGCTGAGAAAAACTATTCTAGTGATTCCCGCCCCCTGCGTTTGGGGGATTGGGGGGGGTACAGGGGGTGTAATGACTCGCTAGCTGAGCCTAAGATAGATCCAAGCGAAGCAAGGGCCTCGGCCCAGGGCCATTACCAATTCACAAACCTGGGCCTATGATCAACCGTCTCCGCACCCTCCAGAGTGCAAATGGCTCTTCCCTCTTTATTTTTTTTAACAGATCGCCGCCCGGAAACATAGAAAAGGGTGTAGGGGATGGAGTGGAGCAGGTACATGAGGTGTAGATGGGTATGGGGGGATTCTGCAAGAGCTTGTGGGGGTTGACGGTCTGGGATAAGGGTCTAGGGGAAGCTACCTCATGGATGGATAAGGAGCATTTTGTTTTTAGTGTGGGCTATTACTTTTTTATAAAGCACTTCACACCGTAGCCCAGTCTCTAAGCACAGCACCGGGATTCGAACCTGCGTTGCTCTGCGTTGTCTAGCTACAAAGACAAACTTGTTGCCCCTGAGCTATCCTCATGGCTTCATAGCTAGCGCCACCTATACGCTGAAACTACTGCATTAGCGTATGGATAGTGAGGAATGGCATATGAGGAGGGACCCAAAGCTTGCAGGTGGTGTTTGGTTGTTTGCTCACCCATCGACTGCCCTCAACCATGCTAATCCCTATGGCGATTCCTCCAAGTTCCTGCCCCTCCATGACCCAAACACCTCCTCATGGGAACTCTTTGAGCTTGCTTTAGTCAAGCATTGCCACAAAACTTTGCACAAGTGCCTGCCAATGTTTTCTCAAAGCAGTCTTCCGAGAGTGAATAACTTAATTGGAGTTGTAAACCCGCAACTGTTGTAATAAAAAGTTCTTCAGCCACTGGATTTAATAAGCCATATGCTTGTCCTTCTCTGACGTCCTGTTGTACACAAACCAAAGCTGTTAGCAGTGTCTACAAATAACTTAAAAACAAGCAATGCCGGGGGGGCGCTGTTGTGCGCCGAACAAGATGGCCGCCTGAACTGCGAGCTCCGCAGCAGGCAGATCACACGATCCTGTGCCTTTACGACCAACTGCGTGAACCTGGCTGCTACGATTCACGAGCTGCTGGCCCTCGGATCGCCCGATCCAAATACCGACTAAAAACTGTGTCGGGAACCCTGAAATCGGGTGCTGCTGCGGCCATTCCCCAACAGCTGTGCAACTTCGCGCCGAAACCCGGCGCTGGAGGGGAGGCGAATCGTCCCGCCTCATATGCCCGGGACACCCCACTGCCTTCGTGGAAGCCCGTCGGGCAGTGTGACACCCCCACAGTTCCACATATGAGCGGAGACCTGGAATGGAAAACGCGCTGGGGCCCCGCGTCACTGGTGCAAGTGGACACCGTCGACGGAACCGCACGCCCCGAGGCAGGCTTGGACTCTTGTGAGCTAGGCCGACACTCTCCCTGAGAAGCGGGCTGTGCCTTTGTCGGACGTATCCTGCTTTCCCCTGCGGTGGCCGCATTTCCACGAGTGAGCGGGTCGGTGGTGGGCCTCCCCCCGCCATCAGCGAGACTTCGGCACTCTGGGTAGAGCTGTGGCACATCGACTGATACCAGGTGCCGCGCTCCCCTGGCAGTGTGGGCTAAGATACTGGATCCTCGGCGACTTTAAGGTACGTGGGGGAGAAAAGCCCTCAAACGCCCCCATTGATAGACACTAACACTTGTGCGCCCTAAAGGGATCTTCAGATTGACTGCCATCAGTCCCTTGCCACAAGGTGAAATAATACTGGACTGCGCTGCTCTAGGGGAGTTACCACTGTCCGCATTCAATAGGGGATGTCGTGGGACCCGTTGTCTCGCACCTGAGGGCGTACTGTGGCCCGGACCCCGTCCCGACTCCGCTCCTCCTCCCCTCGTGGTGCCCCCTGCGGTGTAGGTTCGCCCAAATCCTCTTGCTCCATTTACACGCGGCTCAGTCCGCATTAGTCTCTTGCACTGTGCCTGAAGGGAAACTAGACCCTGTTTGCTTTGATGCGGCCTCCTGTCCACCCTGGCTTTGTGCCCCATACATGCACAGGGCACATTATCTTTTCTTAAGATAACGTCACGGGACCTACTAACAATTGAGTGCACATTCTGACCTTCCTGTGTATGGTAGAATGAAGCGGAGAGGTAGTCTTCCTCGCCCCCTAACAAATACAACTTGATGCCTGATCTTTGAGTTGCTGACCTCCAGAGAGGTGGAACTGTGATGCTGCACCTAAACCCTCGGGGACCAACAGCGGTTACGCCTATCTACTCACACACAAGTGGCTCTGAGGCTTCATCCCCAGCTCGCCCACTATAGATCGAGATCCCACAGGCTTCATAGGTAGCCACATCCAGCCGTGAGCGCGGTCATCAGACCCCCAGACCACCTACTCGATCCTTTGGGCCATTAGGGCTGTCTACCGTGCCACACCAATTCAATCTCCTACATAACCCGGTGGACCCCTGACTCATCGAGGGGGGGGGGGGTAGATGCAATATCCTACTGCCACTACAGGCGACTACCTCCTGCGTGGCTCGGTCCTCCAACGTACTGTATCCTGCTGGACTCCCTCCCATACTGCCTGAGGCGCCATAAGTCCTCCCTCGCTCCTCTTGAGCCTTGTCATCGACACAATGACCAAGGAAACCGGGAAAAAGCAGTGCTCCATCAATGTTTGCTAAGACTCCGTCGAGATCGTCTGAAGATGTGCCTGAGCAGCCCCCCACTAACTCATCATCCCTTGTCCCCCCAGATTCCCAGAACATAATGGAATTCATCCGCGATGGCTTCACCACGCTCCATTCCAAACTAGATGACATGAACGGCACCATATCCTCCAAGACCCATATCGAGAGGACCGACATTCAGGTGTCAGAGGTCGAGACCAGAGTGAGCTCCGCCGAGGATAGTCTGGGTTCCCTGCGTGCGAAGTTCTCCGCGCTCTCAAACCGAGTCCGTGAGGTGGAGAAGAAAAATGAGGACCTGGAATCCCGATCGAGGCGTAACAACCTCCGCATTATTGGTGTCCCCGAGGATGGTATCAATGAACCGATGGAGGACTATGTCGAACATACACTTCTGTCGCCCGAAGCTCTCCCCACAGTTTGCAATAGAGAGAGCGCACCGAGCCCTAACCGCTAAACCCAAGCCTGGTGCACCTCCACGCCCCATCATAGCTAGGGTTCTGAACTTCCGAGATGCCCTCCTCAGGGCCGCAAGACTCAAGGGAGAACTTCTGTTGGGCGGAGCAAGGGTACACCTATACCCCGATTTCTCAGTGGCTGTCCAACAGGAGCGCAAGACTTTCCTGGCGGTAAAGAGAAGGCTAAGAGACCACAGAGTGAAATACTCCATGCTATATCCCGCCAAACTCTGCGTTGAGCACGCCAACCAGGTGTTTTTCTTCACGATCCCATAGGAAGCCTCCAGATTCATCGGCGAACACTTCCCAGGCTGAACCTCCCCTCCAACCATGTTCTTACAACTATTAAGCTGTTCCATCGAGAGGTCGCCAACACCGACTACCTCTGTGCGCCAGGAATATATTAGTCTATTATTCCTCAACAAGTTCAGTTTGGTTCACCGATACACGTTTGCCACACTAATACTTGCAAAACCTTCTTCAAGTTACGTACAAAGCTTCTTTTTAGGCACTATGTTTATCCTGAACTGCCTTCGGCCCGGAGCGGCACCACCAGTCCGGCCCACAGGCCCCCCCCGGCGTTGATGCCACTGGTTTGGATTTGGTTAATAGGTTTTGGGATTGTCATTCCTCTAGTTGGGGGAGGGTTTTGGGTGGGTGTGGGATACGTTGGGTGTTATGTTATAAAATGCTTGGCATTGGCAGCAGGGGCAGAACATAGGGTAACATTGAACGCTTGGGGCTGCAGGGCTGCTAAACCGGTCCATCGGATATCTACACTCTTTTGATATGAGCACTGCCACATTGTCGACTGAAAATAACATGACTTTCATGAGTTGGAATGTGCGGGGATTGGGCAATTTCAAGAAAATTGGGCAACTCCAGCTACAGGCCGAACGTCATGGATCCAAGATACTCTTTCTGCAAGAGACACATGACTGTGCCGAACAATGTGCAAGATTTGCCAAAACGTGGGGCCCCCAAAGATACTTTACCAACTTCTCTACCCAAAGCCGCGGGGTTATGACTCTTCTCCACAAGAGTCTTAAATTCACCCTTATATCCTCACAGATAGACCCTGAGGGCAGATATGTGCTACTCCATGCCACACTCCAGAACAGGGAGGTGGTCCTACTGAACATTTATGGCCCTAACCTAGACAACCCTGAATTGTATACACATCTTGCATCCCTGCCCGATGGCTTCCCTCTAGTTCCCATCCTCTGGGGGGGGCCACTTTAATACAATTTTTGATATGAACCTCGACAGATCTGGGTCCAGGCCTCGCCAACTCACTCTCTCATCGACCCCTTGTTTAGCTCCGGCTTGAGGTGGCTATCGGAGTTCTTTGAAATAAATACAGATTCGGTGTCTTCACAGGCCACTCACTCTCTGGGAATCCTTCAAGGCTTACATTAGGGGCATAGCGCTGTCCAAGGAGAGTGGCATTCTCAGAACAATTCGGAGGGACATTGCTGAAAGCGAATCCAAACTATCGATACTGGAGGCCCAATGTTCACTACTCTCAACCCATGAGACCCTGGCATCTATAGGAGTGGAACTAGACACATTCCGGTCCCTGGTGGATCATGAACAAAAAATTCTTGGATAACCCTGGCCTGACGAGGAAATATGGAGAGGGTGAACGCCCTGGCCGCTTCCTTGCTAGGCTCATCCGCCGCGAGATGGGTGCCCCACATATCCCCAGGGTCGAGAGGCCCAATGGCTCTCTGGCTGTCTCATCGCAGGATATCAACTCAGAATTTTGTACATTTTATGAAGCCCTGTATTCCAATGCATATGATGCCTCTATGGCAGAAATTAACTCTTATCTCGATGCCCTCCCCCTATCTGTCCTCTCCTCCGAAACCATCGGATCCCTCGATTCTCCGCTCACTCCTGAGGATTTCTCGGATGCTGTGGACTCCCTCTGCTCTGGGAAGGCTCCCGGCTCTGATGGCATCCCGATTGAATTTTACAAACGCTATAAATCTCTTCTACTTCCTCACCTAATAGCTCTCTGGGAAGAATCGGTGGAGACATGCAAATTTCCACATCACTTCGAGAAGCCACGATAACTGTATTACTTCAACCTGGTAAATCCCCCACACAATGCGGCTCGTACCGCCCACTCTCGCTCATAAATTGTGATGTCAAAATATATGCCAAGTTGTTAGCGATAAGACTTGCTCCCTGTATGCCATCCGTTATCCACCCAGATCAAGCAGGCTTCATCCCAAGACGCTCCACCTCCTTGAACCTGAGGCACCTCTTTAACATAATTAGCAGAATAAGTCCCAATGTGCACGTGGTGGCCACCACACTTGACATGCAAAAAGCGTTTGATTCGGTTTCGTGGAAATACCTTTGGCGGGTCCTCGAAAAATGCAAATTTGGACCCACCTTTCTCTCCTGGGTCAGACTACTTTACTCCGATCCGGTGGCCAGGGTCCGCACTGAAGACCGATGCTCCCCTCTCTTTAAGATCGCCAGGGGGACGAGACAGGGTTGTCCATTCTCTCCAGTGATCTTTGCCATAGCAATAGAACCGTTTGCTGACATGCTATGCCAGTTCCACACACATAGAGGGCTGCGATCTGTGGGCTAGGCAGATCGTGTCCTTGTACACCGACGACACACTTCTTTTCATTCGTTCTCCCTCCATTAATTTACCCCCGATATTGGAGGACGTTGTCCGCTTCGGCCACATCTCTGGCCTCAAAGTGAACTGCACAAAATCCACTCTTTCTACTCACTGACTGCACTCTCCCTCCTCCTGACACCATGGAGTTCGCGTAGGCTCAATCAAAAATCGCCTATCTTGGGATAAAAATAACCCGGCAGTTCGAGTCGACCTTTGAGGAGAACTATCAAAATTATCTCAGGCATCTGGCGACCACGACCCTGGCCTGGAGTAAGCTCCCGATCTCCCTTGCATGCAGAATAGGGATACTGAAGATGCTAGTATTGCCCCAACTACTCTACAGGTTCACCAACATCCCCCTAGGCCAGGCGAGGGCTTCTTTCGGACACTGACTCGTAAGATCAACTCCTTCTTGTGGCACTCGGGTGCTGTTCGGCTTAAACGTGGAACCTTGTCCACCCCGATGGCTAGCGGCGGTTTTGGGGCGGGTGATTTTCTTAAATACTGGCTGGTTTCTCAAATCCAATTTACGTCGCACTGGTTTAACACAACAGACCCCCCTCCACATGTCAGACTCGAAAAATTAACGGTTAGCGACCGGGATATCCGCTTCCTGGTGATACAACCCTCCCCGGCGGCCCTGGACTCACTTGACCCAGTGGCTTGCACGTCCCTGGCATTAACGAGAATGTGGAAACTGTTTGGCACTGCCCACCCGTTCAACGGCAACCTCCCGCTTTGGAACTTTCTCACAGGGGTCCCACGAGTACCGCCGCCAATAGTGTGCCATTGGGCCGAGGCGGGATATGAGCTGATCCGTGACGTCTCTGAGCAGGGCAGCTTCGTTGAATGGCCGGACCGCCCATTGTCACTGAGACAGGGTCCGTCTGTATGGCTCCAGTACTCGTCCCTCCGAAAAACCCTTAAACAACAATACCCCATGTTCCCAGCTATACCGCCAGGCGACCCGGCTATTGAAGAACTGACTTCCCCTACACCTACTAAAGGTAAAATATCTAGACTGTACACCATGGTCCATGGTCCAATCCAGATCTACCCCGGAATTTACTAAACTGAGGCGAGCATGTGGAGACTACCTCGGGGTAGAGGTGACTGACGAACGCTGGGCTCACATGTGCGCTCGCATACACGGGGTATCCTTTAACTCCCGCTTCAAACTAATTCAGCTTAAGGTACTGCACATGTTCCATTATACCCCGAGCAGGCTGCATCGCATGCTTCATGATCACTCCCCAAGATGCCCCAGATGTGGCCACGATACTGCCGATTATATGCACATGATCTGGTCCCGCACGCGCCTTACCCAATTCTGGAGTATGGTGTGCTCAACTATGTCCATCCTATTGACCCTTCCCCGATAAGGTGCCTCTTCCACGATTTCCTCGAACTGCCCCGGAACTCCAAAAAACTGGCTGGCCTTTGCATGCTTCTTGCAGTGTGATCCACCCTACTTTGCTGGCTCTGGCCAACACCACCCACTCATGCACAGTGGCTCAAGGCAATCACTTGGGCCTCAGACACTGAGGAAACCTGGTCCTTACTGCAGCCCACTCACTCAAGGCCCAGGGATGTCTGGCTTAAATTTTGATCCTATATGTCTGATTTAAGTGTGGCGTGGGGTGCATCATCCCCAGCTGTTATCCATTCACGTCCTGTATCCCCCTCCTGAATCATAGTTCCCCTGACCTCATACCTACTCCGCATATGTGCTTAGAGGATACGACTGTGTTGGACGCAGTCGCTGCATGCCTATATCATTTAAACTGTAATTGCACTGTACTTGCCTTGTGTGTTACTCGCCTATGTTGTGCTGCCGAGCTAAATAAATAAAAGTACAAAAAAACAAGCATTGCCAAAGCCATTAGGTGTGCAGGTACACACACCATTTTGCAGCTGCAGAAGTGGTCTGTGTGAGCTATGATGTGCGGTGTCTGGTTTTTTTTTTTTGTTATTATTGCCTGGGTGTGTGGCTTGTTGCTGTGAGGGACTCTTAAATTGCAAATACTGCAGAACGGAAGTGGGGGAGAAGTGGTCTGGGGTCTGTGGTACAGCGGGCTGCCGTGAGGCCATCTCACTAAAGTCCACATTCCGGCAAGTTGTCATGGAGTCCTAATCTTCTGCCCGTGACTGGCCTTGGATGGAGCAGGGAGTGGGTTTAAATCAACAAAAGGCTTGCTGATGCTCATTGTGCATAACTGGGTAACTTCCGGTAAAATGCATCTGAGCTAGCAGCCTGGGGCCTTCCGCCTCCCCCATTGACTCTACATTCTGCACACCAACCACTCCCCTGTGACCTCATTGCTAAGATTCATGGTCCTGCAGTTGAACTCCTCCGGAACATATTAACATCTCTATTAGTGACATGAGAATGAGGAGTAAACATATTTGTAGCCCCCAAACAATCAAGAGGTCTGCCAAAAAGGCACCTAGGAACAAAAAATGTATTGCGCACTCAATGAACTCCAAGACTCAGCCTAAGCTTTTTTTGAGCCTCCAACAACCCCATAAAGCAGGGGTGCAAGACACTCTTACCATTGACACCCGTGCTGAAAATGAAGAAGGTGATACTGAGCTTAACATCCCAATTGACAATAATGGTTCTCTTATAAAACTGTCAGCTCCTGCTGACTTTGTGTTTGTTAACAGCCTGCCCTCTTAATCTCTCCCGGTCCCCGGACCTGGAAAATCTTCTGACTGCTTCAGAGTCGTTCGGTGAGAGCAACTTAGAGGAGAGTCTAGTTGCCCCAAAGGCAGCCTCCTCTCAGCTGAGCAAAAATATTATTGCAAGCGGTTGGGATGGAAGTGCTTGAAGCGAAGATTGATGCGCCATTTGTGTTGTGTGCTAAAATGGCAGCGTAGAAGCGAGGCCTAAATATGTGCCTGCAAAAACGTTTTGATAATAGTTTGAGAGAGTACCAACAGAGAGGGACGTGGGCAAAGGCAGTCTGACCTTAAAGGCATCAAGGGTTTATGGATTTACCACCAAACTAGCAGTAAAGTCACCTAACTTTGCTACGGTGGAGACTCAAACATCTGACCACCTGACCAGGGAGGAGCCAAGCGGGTCCTCCTCCTCCCCAATCCAACTGATACCTCCGGCACCCACTGCCTCTGGTAGCTGAATTCGACAGTAGGGCACTGGAGGTTATCTGTGCGGAGCTCTCCCTTTTTGAATAATACCGAATGGAAATCCAAACGATGCCAGAAAAGGGCTCTGCCAGTAAAGCGGCCATCGGCGGAATGCCGGAAGCCTAAGCAAACAAATGCTGGCCTATCCACTGCCCCCCGATCATGCATGAGGGAAACCATTGTGTGTAAAACACTGGGAGATGGCTACTCAAGACAGGTACGTCTGAGAGGCCCGATTTATGGCTGGCTGGGCAGAGCACCTTTAACCCCTACATCACACCTAAGCAAGGCCCCCAACGGTTCCTTCCAACGATCTGCCCGCAAGCAGAGAACCTATCCCTCCACCCCCTCTGTGACAAAATCATTGTCTCTTCAGCAGGGGCTACCAACTCCCATAAATGAGGAAGTAGCTACCTCGTCCCACGTGTCCTTGAGATCGTCTGGGGCGATTGAGGTGGTGCAGGGGGTACAACGATCACTGGGCCATGTAGGCCCATCTGTTGCTGCCAAAAAGTCATCACGAGAGACGCTGACCCACCGAGTGGAACCATAGTCACTTATTCTTTGAACAGCATCTTTTAATACTTGGCTGCTTCATAGGGCAACTTCTAAGAACTACACAAACCGGTCACCTGGCGGGATCTGTTGGACCAGTTGAGACCTTAGGCTGGCTCCACTCAGGGAGAGTTAACCGAGTCGGCTTGGCACAATGATCAATTTCATATCAAATTTGTGGAGACCAGCATGACTACCCACAGCCCCTTCGTAAACCGGACATGTTTATTGGAACTCATGCACTCACTTCCGGATCTACGTACTGTATTCCTAGGTACATTTCTAATATTGAGTTACCTAGGTTTGACAATTGGGCATTAGTTACCTTCATTTTCCCCCTAATTGTGGAACGTATCTGCAACAATGCTGTGGCTTTGCTGCACTTGCCGTTTTGAAATGTTGGTTTTCCACCCAAATTTCTAATCATAACGTACCTTTTGACTCCATTACTGATCAGCGGGAAATGGGAAAGAACGAGAAAATGCAACCCTTCGTTAAGCAAAAGGGCAACTGGTCCCCGGTAGTACAGGTAAAATGTTGACCTCCCAAAAAGGGGGAGGCAGGTTCTATCTACTGACTATCCTGGAATACTAGGGCCCATGGCTCGTTTATTAGCAACCTTCAATCCTTAACGATGATTAGGAGGGCTCAGTGTTTCTGCTTCCAGGAAACTTTGTTATTCTCAACTTTTGAAGTAGATGGATATATGCTCTTTTTTTCATCCTCTCCCCGGCCAGGGGTCGACCAAAGGGCTGGTTGTGAATTGGAGTTAAAGCCATGGCTACCGGTACCGAATATCGAATTATATTGAATTGGCAAGGTCCACTGACATTTTCTGGCTGTTCACATTGAACATTTTGGAGGGGTGAGGACCAGACTTTATTGACCCCCTCTCTATGACCCTCCCGGTGGTGAGTCAACCACTGAACTTGTATACATAGTAATTGAGACTTTTTTTAGAAGCTGGTATATGTGCATGCCGAGGGGCTTTATTATCCTAACGGGAGATTTTAACACAGACTGTGCCAAAATGTACCCAAGGAGGGTGGATAAGAGTAGATCAGGACAAAGGGCCAACCATTGGTGACTAGCTCTGGCCGAGTTCGAGCTCACCCCCCCCCCTAATGCCCAAAAAGGGGGAAAAGCAATGCATGTGGGAAAATGGTCGCGGCAGCAGTCGCATAGATTATATTTTTTTAAACGACAGGGGATCGAGACTGAATCCCGAATTGGAGATGAGACCCACAACTGCGAGTGACCACACCATGCTATTGATGACTTGGAAAGTGGCTGCCCAGAAAAATAATCCACCCTCGAAATCCAGACGTAATTTTGATGTGGAAATTGCCAAAAAGAGAAGAGCTAAATGCGCGGGTTCGCAGAGTATGGAGATCTGGTGTCTTATTGGGGTGGGAAAAAATTGAAAGTATCAAGTCGGCAAGGATCCGATATAAATACTGGGTTAAGTACCATAGATTCTCAGCAAATGATTCTGGTTGGACAACTATTAATAGGTTAAGGACCAAAGATCCTAAAATTCTGGTATTGCCATCGCGATTATGGGTCAAGTAATGGAGCCAATGAGATTATAGCTATCTCAGACGCATTGGGACATCCACATTGGTAGCATGTTTGGGGGTGGAGACCACACTGCCACGGCGGTTTTCGTGAAGTCCGTGCATAATACCTTGTTCAGTAGATATATAGGGGAAGTGGACCTGGAATCCCTTATAAATAAGGCTAAGACCATAGGGGCCTGCGGCAGTGAAAGCCTATGTAACCTGGTATTAAAAGGTAATCCATCGCTATGGGCATCTCTGCTTCAGCAACTCTTCGGTAAGATCTGCGAAACAGGGCTAATTCCTGCCTCTTGGAAAGCCTCAATTCTTATCCCTGTTTTAAAGAAAGGTCTCCGTAACTAACCGTCTAATTATAGAGTATTAGCAATTTTGGGCTGTAGCGCCAAACTATTTGCAATATTATTACTGGAGCTGCCAACAGCTGGGATGGTGGAGAAAGGCTTATTACACTATCATCACACAGGATTCCCAGAAAGGATGTGTGACCACCCACTCCATCTGGACCCTGCTAATGCTAATTTCGGACACCCAATGCTACCCTGGAACATCACTTTATCTCTGCTTCGTGGACTACACAGCAGCGTTTGACAGTGTTATTACACCAAAGCTCTGGGAAATGCTGGCCCGCTGGGATATTGCTCCATCATGTTATACTTCATTAAGGCCTTATATAGTGAGTCTACAGTCAGTCAGGTTGTCCCAAGAAGGCGACCTATCTGCTCCCTTTCCTACAATTCAAGGTCTGAAACAGGGGTGCGCTTTAGTCCCTCTTATTTACCATCTTTATATCTGATAACTACCATTAGTACTGAAGTCGGTTAATAACAATCCACCATGTTATGGTAAAGAATGACTATCGTATACTGATAACACCGTAATTTTAGATCGCACTCCCATGGAACTCCAGAGTTCTTTACCGGCACTCTTTTCCTATGCCATTGATCTCGGTATGTGCCCTAACTCGGCTGAGACCGAGATTATGGTGTGTGGGAAGGGAGATTACAGTACATCTCACTTTGAGTGGTGGTTGGGGGACACCAATTTGGAACACGTAAGGGAATATAAATACTTGGGTATTGAAATTAGACCTAATATCCCTGTCTCATATTTGGCTGATGGGATTTCACGTAAGGTCTGGACTAAGTGGCTAGTACTCAGGAAAATTGACTCACAAGGTGGTTGTTATATAGAGGCAACAAAAACAGCTCATAAGTCGTCTATCATCCCCACAACATTACATGCCTTGTAAGTATTTCCTGTTAATGCACTTTCTTAGCTCCCAAAGCTAGAGGGGAAAATCCTGCGTTTTGAATCTCCTGAGAGGCGTTCCGGTTGCGGCAATAAGGCTTGAACTGGGTCTTCCCCCCCCCCATTGTGGTATGTACTGGGGCACGCACATTTTGGGCTAAGATTCATTATGGCCTTGTAGGTGGGTATATTCCCTGCAGGCCCAAACTACTGCTCACTCCATGAGGTATTTCAAGAGTGGCCGGTATAGGGCTCTGGAAGTATTTGAACGAAAGGGGGCTTTCCAGTCTACCCGAATCATGGCTGGATTTTATTCTCGACAAAATTCAGTAGAAGTCTACCCACTGCGAGGCAGTCCAAGCTATGGCTGTAGGGAAGGAGTGGTATCACAAGTATTGACACTGACACAATGGATATAATTTTCAAAACCTTTATTGATAATGTTGGGGTTGGAGAAACTCCTATTCTGCCCTATAACTAAGATGGGAGTAGTCTCGACCATCAAATGATAAACAAAACAGTCCTAGTGGAGTCTGTCAAATCAAAATGGCCTATACTAACAAACCTAATGCCTGCTCTATCTCTTGTACAAAAAGGAGAAAATGTATGCAAAAGGAAAAGTCAGTGTTCAAATGTTAATGTGGCTGAACCAGCTCTACTCCCCACGTTAGGCTTCACGAGGTAAGGTGACCCTTATAGGCAGGATGACAGACTCTGACTTGGCTTCCAACACAGTTCACAACTGTGGATTGAGGCCTGCAAGGCTTTGCACGCTCCAAGTTCCTTTTCTCTAATTTCCAAAATAATGTTTCCACCAAAATGTTCACAAGGTCCCCCTCTGCCGGTTTCAGACCTTTCACCATATTGTTCTCGTAGGTCCCCCTCTGCAGGGCTCAGACCTCTTACGATAAAATTCACACAAAGTTACAAGGGGGCTCCCTTCCCCAAGCTTAATGCAGTTCGCGTCTCCCTCAATCTGGCTCGGACCACTCTTCGGCTGTCAAAGTATTTTGAATGTGCATGGGTTTTGCTTATTGACCACTGCAGGACCACTCCAACTTAACAGTCACTATTTATTTTCACTCGTTTGTTCGTTCTTTTGCTTTAAACAATGCACCTTTCACAGACGTTCGAATGGGCTACTTCCTTTCACTGGACCACTCCGCTACTTTCTATCGCATATCTTACAACTGTATTTCACTTTCAAGTTAATTCGCGGGACTGGCTTTCTTTGCGTTTTCAGCGACACGCGTGCAGCCTTCACTTGTGATATGATGTTGCTACTTCATATACTTTAACACACACCGGTCTCTCAGGTCGCTTGCCAACTCACCGGCTGTGTATGCTGCTTTCTTGTTTGGTGCTTTCCGATTTTCGAGTCAAGGTTAGCACCACAGGCTTGACCTCGCTTCCCCAACTCTGCCGTTCACCTAGGCAGGTCGCTGGTGTCCTTGAAACATAATGCAATCTTCACTTGTGGGGTCTGGCCTGCTCCACGTGTCTTTTGTGGCCTGTTGGAGGCAGCAACCTCCAATAGGGAAGCCTTGGGGTTTTCGACCCTCTACTCTTGTCCCTTGGTCTGCTGCGCTGCTCTAGTAGGTGTGCCTTTGTCCCAGAAGTTCTGCTTGTTCTCGTGTTCCACCTTGATCAGAGTGTGTTAAAGTGCCTGACTTTGCCTGACCCGAATGGGACATGTCAGTTTGATGGGAGAGAGTTAGTCTAGTTACTGTCACCCTCTTCCTCGGCCAAGTGTTTGTGTAAAAGGGGGAGGGGAGAGTTGGGACTTCGGAAAATCCTAAAAAATAGGATGGGGTAGATGAACAAAAGGGGAATACAGCATCTCGCCATCATTTATCTCACCCCCACTCCCAGGTGATCCTCCCGCACTGGTCCGCCCCCAGGAACTGGGTCCAAAAGCAACGGCTGTGTCCTGGCCACCTGTATGACGAGTCTCTGAGGACTAGTGGTTGAGATACCCTTTGGTTTCTCACATGGCCCATTTAGAAGGCTTACAGAAGTACTCCTTGTATACCCACCAAGCGTTCTCACTGACTGCCCCCAAGACCTACTTGCTGAAATTGCGCTAACGGGCTTTGTGTAGATTTATTCTCTCCCTTAGTCTAGAGATTCTCCCGTTTCTTGAGACCACTGGTGCTTGGTTGGGTATTCCCTGTGAGGCTACATTTTGTAGACTGTGTGGCAAACATGTAGAGTCTCATGACATGTCCTCACCCAGTGCGAGTCACTGGCTGAAGTTTATGCGAAGGCATACAGTAGATTTACCCTGCTTTATTCGGAACAGTTTTGGTGCAGAGTCTTTGGGATGTTACCACAGCGGCTTTTAACATTTGGCAACTGGTAGTTCTGATTTCCACTTGAATGATTGCTTCCCATTTATATTTGGATTTTATGGAAATAGGTATTCCTATTTTAGAACTAGTAAGGTTTTTATCAAGTGAGGATGCTGGATGGATTTCAATGGATTTGTTGCTTATAAGAAACTAGCTGCGGTCCCCGGCGTTGCCCGTGTCCTGATCGAGTGGTGTCTTGTGCCCTGGAGGAAGTTGCTCTCTTGTCGGCAAGTCGTGCTGCTGTTGTGTGTTCAGAAGCTCTTGATATTTCCACTTTGCATCAGATGGAGCTTTTCCAAGTGATTTGTTTTTTGTGCAGCATGTTTCAGTCACTCAATGGCTTCAGCGCATTTGAGAAAATGTCCAAGAAAGATGGCTTGACTGTGCTCTCTTCTCGTGAAAGAACTTCATTAAAATGTAACCTTGCCATTTCCCATTTTTGGAGTGGCGTGATTAAATGCTTTGATACTTTCAAACTGTATACAGTAGTAATACATTTCAAAGGAATAACCAACACGTTAAACATTTTGCTTCAGACACTTTTCAAAATTGGGCCTCCTTCTAGTACCTACTATAGTGAATCTGGGTGAGCACCAGTAAATGAGGGTCTCTATGGAGTGAATATTTTTTTTTTTTTAAACTCTTTTTATTGTTCAACGGTGGTCTCAACAGTTACAGCAACATACCCCATCAAGAAACACAAGTCGATAGGCAAAGAAAACATTTACGTTCAACATTATATGGACATTTCATCATCTGAGAGCAACTCACACAGATAGGTTTGGAAGGGGCCCCATATGTCTTTTGGTCGGCTTGCCCCCGGCAAAGTCAAAACAAATTGTTCCTCACATTCATTAATGTATGTAAGTTCGCGGAGGAAAGTGGTCACATTTGGTGGCACAGTAATCTTCCAGGCTTGCAGGATACATTTCTTAGCCACAGCACATGCGATATTAAATAGCCTCCTGGTTTTCTCCAAGCACTTGCCAATGTCTCCAAATAAATATTTCCAGTACATGTGAAAGGAGTCCGCATGTAGGGCCCACACTTGGGGCATTCCCCCCCCCCAAGTTCCACAGCAAATTTTGCCATCTTAGCTGGCGTGTTGTGTAACCTATTTAGGAGTTTAAATTGTATCGAACGTAATCCTGCATTCAATAAAACCTTTTTTGTGAGTGAACAATATCTGCTCCATTTGTCCTCTGGGATAGGCATTTGCAAGTCTGTCTCCCATTTGTCCTTGACCCGGTTCATCGAGGGGGTGTGGGCCTGTACTGCCCCATATAGTTTAGAAATGCCTAGCCCGGCCTTCATTGTGATGAGTTGTGTACAGGGGTGTTGAGGTTCATCTGGGAACATTGGCCATCTTTTCTGAAATGTGGCCCTTACTGTGTAGTATTGTAGTATTTTGAGGGGCCCACCCCCCATCGCTCTAGTAAAGTCCTCTCTGGTTGCAAATTTACCATCTATAAACATATCACCCACCTTCATTTACACGTGTGGATCCGACATAGGGGGGATGCCCGGAAAATTCCACAAGGGGACTTCTGGGTTGTATGGTGTTTCCAGCTTGAGTCGTTTAAATAATGCCCCCCAGGCCCTGACCGTGCAGCTAACCGGATCGTAATCACCGGTGTCTTTATGACGTGAATTAAATACGACCGACTTAATGTCCGCTGGGAATATAGTTTGTGCTTCCACCCAGGTGTGTGGTGCAACCCCAGGTTCCTCGTACCAATATTTAGCAAACTGTGCCTGTGCGACCAGGTAATAGAGCTCAAAGTCTGGAGCCGCTATGTCTTCGGTGTCGTAGGGCTCTGTCATTTTCTCCCACCTGATTCTGGCCGCCTTCCCGTTCCATATAAAGGTTACTACCAGCGACCGTAGTCTCGAGAAAGTCTCTACCCGGCCATATGGGTATATTTACAAAAAAATATAGTAGTTTGGGGAGAGCTATCATTTTAAGTAGAGCTATTCTGCCGTACAGGGATGTAGGGAGGTGTCCCCAGATCTGTAGCTTGGTGCCCAATGTTTGCAGCGCCTTCTCATGGTTGTCCGCATAGAGGGTTTGCCTGGTCCTAGACACTAACACCCCAAGATATCTAATATATTGGTCTGACCATTTAAGGCCGCAGGTGTTCGCAGGGCATTTAGTGTGGGGTGTGAGCGGGAATATTTCCGATTTGGTTATATTGATGACGTATCCTGAGTAATCCCCGAAATCATGTATATCATTCATAATGGGTGCTATGTTTATTTCTGCCTCGCGGACGTAGAGTAACGTATTGTCTGCGTAAAGTGAGATTTGCTGGATAGAGCCTTTCATGTTAATTCCCTTGTCCCTGTGTCTCAGCCGAACTGCAGCTGCCATAGGCTCAATACTTAGGGCAAACAAGATGGGCGAGAAGGGACAACCCTGCCGAGTTCCCCAACCCAGTTGCAACATCTCAGAAATGGTTCTATTCGTGCAGACTTTGGCGCCCGGAGCAGTATAGAGCAGCCTTACGAATATGATAAACGCCGGCCCCACCCCAAACGCTTCCAAAACCATGAAAAGGTAGACCCATGATACAGAATCGAACACCTTTTCGGCGTCTAGGGCTACAGCTGCTGTGCTTCTGCCCGGGTCAATCTGTGCTATTATACTACATAGTCTGCCGAGGTTCAGTGCAGTGGACCTCTGGAGAATGAACCATTCTGATCGGGATGGACTAGAGTGGAGACCAGGGGCAACATTCGATTCGCCAGTAAAGGGGCCTGTATGATGACATGTCGCTAGGTGGGCGCCGGGGTTTGGGGAGCACAGTGATGATGGCTTCCTTCATCGTCGGGGGGGGGGGGGGGTAGTATGCCTCCCTCTAGAGCTTCCTCCCAGGTCTCCAACATTATGGGGATCAGTTCCGTGCGGAACTCCTTATAGAATTCAGCCCCCAACCCGTCAGAGCCCGGTGCTTTACCCGATGCTAGCCCCATGATTGCCTCACTCATTTCTTCCGCAGTGACCGGCTGATCTAGTGCCATTTTAGTCTCGAGTGAAAGTTGTGGGAGCCCTAGCGATGCCAGGTATGTTCTAATCTCAGTAGTCATCTTTCTATCTTTGTTTGAATACAGCGTCTGGTAAAATTTGGCAAATTCTCCGTTTATCCCCTCTCCGCTCGTCAGTACCCCGCCATCAGCGTTTTGTATGCTAGTGATTGGGTATGGGTGCCTCACATTTTTAATCAAGTTAGCCAATGTTCTGCCCGCCTTATTGCTCTCACCATATCTGCGTGCTCTGGCAGGGGCTGCTATATATTGTATTTCTCTAGCAGCCAGCTCATTAAAGGTTTGGATATGTTTATTAATCTCGGCCAGAACGGCCTTATAGTGTGAACGGCTATACGTCCCCTCAAGGCTGTTCAAGGTATTTTCTACCCCCTCTAGCTCCCTCCTCACTCCCTTCAGGAGTCCAGTGGATTTCGAGATAATTGCCCCCCTAGCCCAGACCTTAAAGGTTTCCCATACCGTGGAGACTCGTGCCACCGACCCAACGTTATTCTTGAAAAAATCTGTTATTTCTTCCCGTAGGGTCTCCGCTACACCCGGGTCACCAAGTATCCCACCCGGCATGCGCCATCTTCTGGCAGGTCAGGAGCATCTCCCAACCTGAGCTCCAGTGTAACAGGGGAATGGTCGGACAGTGTGCGGGACAGGAATTCGCAGCTGTGCAGTGTCTCGGAGAGGTTCTGGGATAAAAAGAAATAGTCTATTCGCGATTCACTGTCATGCACGGAAGAGTAGTGGGTGTAGTGTCTAACGTCTGGGTGTAATGTGCGCCATGCATCTATTAACGCCATTTGTGGAAGGAGTTGTCCCAGTGTTGGTGCCATTTTGGTCGGTGTCCTCGTTTTCGTACTGGATCTATCCATTACCGGGTTCACAGCCATATTGAAGTCCCCCCCATATTATGGAGGAAGCATCTAGTTTATTGAAGGTCTCATCGATGTTGGGACCATATGTATTAACCAGAGTGATTTGCTTACCCGCTAACTTCCCCCACACATGAACGAACCTCCCCATCACATCCACCTTGTGCCCCTCTGCCCGGAACCCCAGTGAAGGATGAATGAGAGTGATGACCCCCCGGGACTGGGACGAATAGCTCCTATAATATCATGTCTTACCCCATTTGGGCATTATATTCATATTTACTGCGCCCATAGCGTGGGTCTCCTGTAACATCACGATCTGAGGGCAATGTCTTGAAACGTAGCTATTGACCTTCCTGGCCTTCATCGGGTTATTTAAACCTCTTACATTCCAGGACAGCAGTGGTATTCGCAGTCCCCCTGTGGTAACATTCCCATGTGTAATGGCACTTGCCATACCATCATCCAATTCCAGTATTCACACGGCGGGGGCAGCAACCGCAACTGCGAGACCACTTAACCTTCAAACCAAACTGAACAACAAAGCAATTTATCCCCCTCCACCTTTCATCCACCGCTCAACGCAGCCAACTGTTGCCTCGTACCCTGACCCCCACCCGCATCATCTCCCCCAACTCGATGATGCAACCCATGAACACTCATAACTCGCCCGGTGGGCTTTCCTGTTGAGTTAGTGGACATTTCCAAAGGGGCAGCCTCTGTCGACACTTGGCCGCCCACGCCGGAGGCCCCAGGTGCAGGAATTACGGAGATCCGTCCAGTCCAGTTGTGTCGACTTATATGAAGGACGGTGAGCAAGATACCATGGCGGGGATGGTGTGGTGACATCCGTTTGTCAGATCTCTTCACTCTTCCCCAGGATTGGGTCTTGCATTTTGATCCACATTTCGGTCTCTAGTGGGCAACGGGATGGAGGCCTCCAAGTATGCCATAGCTTCAGCAGGGTTCTCAAAGAAATGGGCCCTCCCTCCGTGTTGGATTCTCATTTTTGCGGGGAACATTAATGCGTAAGGGACACCACGGAGCCGTAGCTGTCTTTTAACCATCTCATAGGACCTGCGTTGTGATTGTATGTTCGCAGAGAAATCCGGATAAATGTGGATTCTATTTTCCTCATATTGTAGCGTACCTTTTTCTCTGGACAGCCGGAGTATTGTATCCCTGTCCCGATAGTTGAGGAGCCGTGCTATGATGGTACGGGGTGGAGCGCCCGGCTTCGGAGGCTGTGCAAGGGTACGGTGAGCTCTTTCAACAAGGAAATGGTTCAAAAGGGATCCTGTCCCCAGCACAGACTTTAGCAGTTCCTTCACTTGCCTTTCCATGGAGCCCCTGCCGAACGTCTCCGAAACCCCAACTATCCGAATGTTGTTTCTGCGGGACCTCGATTCGAGATCCTCGCACTTATTCAGGGTTTTGTGCAGCTCGGTTTGAAGTAGAGCTATGTCGCGGCCATGTTGTGTGAGTACATCTTCGTTGGAGCTTATTCTGTTCTCTGCCTCCGTGATGCGCGAGCTTTCCTTTTCCACTCTCGCCTTTAGGGAACCAATTGTAGCCACTATGTCGTCCAACTTGACGTTAACAGCCAGGAACCCATTCTGCACGATTGTTGCCAGGCAATCCAATGGGTCTGTGTCTCGGCTTTTGGATGCTTGTGATGCCCCCCCACCCCGTTATCGCCTGCGGTTGGGAGCTGGCAAAGGTATCCATTGGCTGTTTCCCCCCCCCCCCCGCAGCCTTCTTCTCAGTGCGGCCCATTAGTTAGCACCACTGGTGTGGGGTGGATTGCGTTCTCCAACGTGTATGTGATGGGTCCCCCGGAGACCAGAGTTTAATGTCAGCAGTTGTGTGAGCAGGCGGTGTAGCAGCCTTAGCCCTGTCTGCCAGCAAGGATCTTGTCGCAACCCAAATGAGGGATTGAGGCTTGGCGTGACCAAGGTGTACACTCCCGTCCTCGGGTCATTATTATTGAGCTCTCACGACCCTCTCCCCGGATCACTCACCGCGCCAGCGGCACACGAGCCGGGCCTCCGCTTCGATGGGGGGAGTGCGTCGCTGCAAAGCCTTCGACCGGGTCTTGCCTTCCTGGTCCGACATGATTGTGTCTTTTCCCAGGCAGGGGGCAGCGATGTAGTGCGTTGCAGTCCCTCAGCTGCGCCCGGGTGTGGACGCATCGCCCCTCCCCTACTCAGCCGGCTCGCGACTACAAGCAGCGGGCTCACGTAGATGCCGTGTGGAGCCCTCGGGCGGCCGTGTTGCAGCCCAGCAGTCGCTGCAGCCTCACACCCGGATATCTCCGCTGTTCCGGGGCCGCCGTAGTCAGCGTTTTCAGGATTCCTTCCTTAGACCTTCCGCCACAGTATTTCATAGTCAACCGTCGACCAACTTGGAGCTGGAAGGATGAATTTGTTGCAAGGATTCTGAACGAGCCAGAGCTCTCCACCTAGGTGGCCATCTTGAACGTGCACAAAAGCGCCCCCCTTATGGAGTGAATTTTTTGCATCTGAACATAGATTGCAATCTTGCCCCAGACAAAACAGGAATCCATGCAAAATGTGGTAGCAGTGGGTTCAATGGTATAGATTTGTATAGCTGGACAAACATACACACATACATGCATTCTGCTTTATATATATTGTATTTAGCTCGTTTTGTATTAGTGTAAAAGTTCACAGATGTAACCATATGCACTTAATAAATAAAAAAATGTGCAGCTGCTTCCATTGACGGCCAGTTAATACCAGTATGGCAATGCCTGGCAAGTGCCTTTCCCATGCCTACACATAAGCCCGATCTGTTGGAATTGCTGATGCTTGTTTAAGGAGATTTTTGAGATTGAAAATTACGTAGATGTTACACATTTCATTGTTTGCGCGTTAGAGTAGTCGCACACGAGTTTAGTTATTTCGGTGCTGGGTGATAACTTACAGTATCACACTTGTTTTTAGTATTTTATTGGTTGATGGTTTGATTCATGTTTTCATGCATATAAAGAGAGAGTGTTTGGTATGTGAAAAATGTGGTGAGCATGTGAATGTATGCCTTGGTAATTCAGTTGTGTGTTGGGTTAGAGAGGGCTTATGCACAGAGGTATTGATCTGTTACATATTTGGTTTATATTATTAACATGCCTTAACAAATAAACAGATATTTTGATTAATTAAGCAATAAGCCCCGAGCAGGGGGGGGGCATTACCACTTCAGGTAAAGCCCCTAGGCCCATAGTTGGAGGCTAGAGGGAAGCAAGGGCCTTAATGAAGACCCCGGGTCATTACCTGAAGTGGAAATGCCCCCTTTGCGAGGAACTTATTGCTATTAGCACTCCGGCCTGTAAAAAAGTGAAACATTTGTCCGCCGGGGAAGTCAGTTCTCCATTTCCATGGCGGCCATTCAAAAATAAGGAAAAAAGTAAACAAAAAGAATGGCTGCCATGGAAAGGAGAGAAGGGACTGCACATAGTCCCTTCCGTTCTATGGCGGCCTGTCACAGATTGGGAGTGGACGCGCTGGGGACGGAAGTGTTTTCAGCGGGTCCTCTTTGGAAAGCAGGTAAGTGTGGGGTAGATGGGGGTGGAGGGAGGTGGCAGGGGGTTTTAGAAGCACTTACCTTATTCCCTGGTAAGGGGAGATGGCGGACAACAACCATGAGGAGGCTCAGGGTAGTAGGATTACCGTCTGTTAACACCCCCGTTCTGTGCCTCCCCATTTGCTGGGATGCCACCACACCCTCCTAGCCAGGTACAAATTGTTGGTGGTCTCTTGACTACAGCTGGTGTTTGTAAAGACTGGAGGGGGTGGTGTCTGTATTCCTGCTCTCTGTATGGCAGAGGAGAGGCACAGAGTACCCCAGCCAAGATTCTCTATAGGGTAGTGCTGGTCGAGCAATCAAGGCCTAGCTTCTCAGGAGGTGATGCAGGCTGGTTCTTAAGTACAATGTAATCCCCAAGCCCCTACAAAGGAATGTCCACACACTGTATTAGTTAAAACAGTCTTTATATAATTAATATTCAAGGTTATGTACACTATCACAATAACTCACGTTATGCTCAGAAAATTAACAATGGCAAATATATACAGTTCTAAAGTGGTACCACAATTATTATCAGATCTCATTAAAGTGCATCATCTATACTCTGGTCAAATGTCACACAGATCAAGGAATAAAACTAACCAACAATAGATATAGGAGGAAAGCAGTTGTTTAGAACAATGGGCAGAATATTGACCCCTACCAATGAGGCACAATTTTGTGTGGAGACCCCCCCCCTCCCCACCTGGGCAACCTGTAAATTAAAGATATGACAAGCACAGTCCATATATTGTGCTAAAAGTTTTATTTCCTTCTATAAGGTTTCTACCCCCCCCAATGTACCTGGTAGAGCAAAGTTTTTCGATGAGGCGTCGATGGATCCTTCTTGAGTGACTCCCTTTAAAGCAGGAGCCACGGATCGTCAAGAGGCGTCGAAGAAGTTGAACTTGGCATTGATGAAAAGTTCGATGGTGCCGAGACCACGGCGTTGATCCAGGCGGTGCTCGTCGGCGACGTCCTGCGAGGATGAGGTGTGCAGGGAACCTCGGTGTTTGATACTTCAGGACCTCAAAGTTTCTGAAGAACTGTGGCCCGACAAAGGCGTTGAGTCGTCGAAGTCTTTATGGTCTTCGGGTGGCGGGCAACCCACTGGCAGATGCTCCTCAGCGCGTTGACAGCCTGCACCTCTCTAGCAGGATAAGGCGGGTGGCGGTGCGGACGAGCGCATCCGTGAATGAAAAGTCGAAGGCTTCGGTCGTCGGCGGCACGGCGTCAAGCAGTCCCCTCTTCTGGGCAACCCGGCTTCGACGGGCCTCCAGCAGTTACGGCGATACTCCAAACCCTGGTCGATGGCAATGGACTTCGTCGATGTCTGGGTGCTTTACTTCGTTCACCTTGGCGGTCCCCGTCTCCGGTCGGCAGCCTTTCAAGGGTCTGACTTCCAGGGAGCTTTGGCGAAGGTTAGCAGTGCTCGATGGTCCCTCGGAGCACGGGAAGAGGGCACCTAACCAGGCCCTCTCTCGGATCAGTCCTTGATGAAATCGACAGCTTTCCGATCGGGTCGAAACAAATGGAGCAGCAGTTCTTCTTCTTCCAGCTGGGCCTCGAGGATAAGCAGTTCCAGTTACTCTTTAAGTGTCAACTCAGCTTCTGAAAACAAATTCTAGCAGTGAGGCCCCCAGATATACTAATTGATCTCCCATTCATTCTGCTGGGTCACCCTCAGGCAATCAATCGGTCAGAAGGGCATTCCTGCAGGCAGGCATCCAATCTAGTGCATTCAGGCCATTCACTTCTCTCCAGACGCTCACAACAATGTATGTGTATTGGGACAAGTAACCAGCCATTCAACACTCCACACTGCATTCATACCAGTTTCGGGCAGTGCTGTCTCAGTCATTGTGTCAAACGCCAGATACTAGACGTCCACAACACAGAATGCGTATTCGTCACACACTCCATTCACCCAGGTCCAACCCACAGGGTGTACCCACAACATACAGTCACTGGGTAGGCTCCAGCCAGTCTGGCCTGGACTTCACAAAAACACCATATATGGAACTTCCACCCAACAGCCAGTCAGGGGGAAGGGACAGAGTCAGGGCTTCCCAGGACTTTGGGAAAAACAAGGTAACGGGCAATAGGAAACAAGATGGCCCCTGTGGCCTCTTGCTTTTTATCAGGAATCAACTGATTTCAATGGCAAGGCCTCGGTATCCTAAAATGGAGGATACTCGGAGCACCTGTAAAATTCAGCATGGAGCTGCCACCAGCCCATACCCTGCTCTGTGGGCCACACACAGGTGCCCAAAAACAAACACTAGGGGCACAGGGGTTGTACCCCCACCCATGGGTGCCATAAGGGTATCCCATGGGTCTGTACAACAAACCAAAAGAGAGCTGCACTGCCAGGAGTCCCACATTAACTCCTGCATGGAAAACATGACAGAACACACGATAGAAGGCAGTAAAGGACAAGGATACGGATGCCCTGTCCATCCGATGCATTTCCAGCATCAGTGTTCGAATTGGAAATGGTCATTAACCACTGCTTTTGAAATAAAAGAAACATTGTGTCCAGCACTCTATTTGTTTTGTGTTACTTTTGATTCCCACAGAGTCCTGACCTGAAATAAGATTGTGGGAGACCTCATTTTTTTGTGATAGATCCCTACAAAGGGCAACCAGATCCAGAGATGGGAACGTTAGAGCCCTAATAAGCAGCAGGAGCCCCAAAAACCTTATTCTTGCAATCAGCCAAATGGCTCAAAGCATCGCACAAAAACCAAGGGATATATTAAGGGGGGGTACCCATACCCCTTAGAATCCAGGGAGAAACTGGGAACAAGGGAGCCGGGGTGCCCTATAAAGCAAGCAAGTAAGGAATCATCCCAAGGCAGGGTTGGATTGGCCCCTCGGCCTTTCGGCCCGTGGCTGGGCCGAAATCGTCCCTGGGGAGTAGAGGCCAGTTTCTGGCCACACCTGGGCCTGTTTGGAAAAAAAAATATATTTTTTTGTGCATATTTGTTAGTGTATAACATATTAACATTTGGCATTGGACGTCTGCTTGCGTTCACAGTAATTTGGCAATATGGATCTATACACACATATTAATGATACATATTGTGATCCATTCTTGTATGAAATGTATATCACATTAGTGAAATCATAACCATATTTTTCGTAGTGTACAATGCTATTTGATGCCACTTTCTGTTTTGTCAAGGGGTGAACGGTCATGTTTCATCGCTTCCGGGATGTCACTTTGCAGTGGGGTCAAATGACATCACTTCCGGTGATGTCATCAGAGGTTCAGGATCGTGAGGGGTGGGCCACTTCTTTGAGGCAAGGGGTGGGCCACTTTTATTTTGGTGACCTGGCCTATTTGTTGTCTCAGTCCGACCCTGTCCCAAGGAGAAACAAGAATTGAGCAAGACTGGAATCTCATGTGGAGAAACCCACGTAGCTTCTGGGGGAGGATTAAAGAAATATCTCTTCATCTATGACCACAGAGAATTGACTTTTTAACTTGAGAGTTTATGCTACATAAGAGGAAAACCTTTTCTATATTTGGAACTCTGACAAGATGGACATGAATAGGAAGCCTATCTCCTACTAAATAATTATGGGAACTGAAACTCCGAGAGATTCCTGGAATCCCTGGGAGACGACAGACTAAAGAACACAGAGGGCAGCCTTTTTTTGCCTGCTTTCCATTTTAAGTTGTTTTTCTAAGTAGTGGGGCCAGTTGAGAAGTTAGGATTTGAACAGAGGACACGGTTTATTAGAGGATACTCTCAGATTAGTTTGTCCGGTAAGGAGCTTCCATATTAGCAATAGTGTCAATAACGCATTTTCTTTCCTTTTAAATAAAACTATTGTAGCAAAAGTATGTCTTCTGGCCAGAGTTTTTATTCTGGTACACCACAGGGGTCAATACCCCTGTATGATGGAGCCCTGGTTGTTAGGCTCTTGCATATACTCTAGAGAAAACCCTTCACTTTCTATTAAAGTGGTCCTTTCAAATGGATTGTGTCCTCCCACGTATTCCTCATTTTATGATATGTCCATATCTAACTAGCTTTAGCTGCTCTGGAATTAATTTCTTTTTCCATCTTGAAGCGCTGTGAGTCCATGCTTGTCGACTCGATGTCCCTCAAGGGCCTCCGTCTTGGTGTCGACGTCATCGATGGTATATAGCATGCGCAGTGACTGTTAGCTTCAGTTCCATTTTTTCGTGAGGGCCATCGCTTTGGAATATCGGCACGCTTGGTTCCTTGTCAAGAAACCTTTTGTATTTAGTGAAAAAGATGACCTTGTGATCGGCATCTTTGACTGCGAGATCAGGGTGCAAAGTCACGATGGTGGGGTGAAAATCTTCTCTGCGGTCCCCCATCGGGTGCGTCTGTGGTGCTTAGAATCCACTCATTTAACATCGGAGTGTGGGTTCTGCCTATCGATGACAGCGAAAGCCCTGAAAGAGCGTTGAGGTAAGTTAGCTGCAGGTAGGTATCTTAAATCCCCTTCAACAACCCCGTCGAAAAAGCAATCGTTTGACAAGTCGAGAGACGACTATCCTCATTGGAAGAAAGCTAGAAGGTCCCGATCACATGTTCACACCACTCGTCATACCCAAGGTGGTCGAAGAAAAGGCGATGCAGATCGCTGTCTTCGTTGTCGAGTTTCTCACCAGAACGGGTCTCGTGCCTGACCAAATTGGCCTCCCTGACTGAGTGGGAGAAGTTCAGACTAAAGATGCTCAAAGAATTAGAGAATGCAGCCTTGACCCCCATCGAAGAAAGATAAAACCTGTGCACATGCGGGACCAAGTGTCCATGAGAACTCCTCTGCATCCCTCAAAGCTTCCCTCAAGTAAAGAAAAGACTCCTTTGAAGCCAAAATCATAGATGCCATTTGTGCTGGAAGACTCCAAGTCGATGCCTAAAATAGCCTTGACGCCACAACCATCAAAACAATCGACGGCGTCGAAGACTTAGACACCATTGTCGACGCAATTGGCTAAACCCTTGAAGGAAGACTAGAAATGTTTCACCCCAATGCCTAAGAAAGACTTATCTCTTTCCTCAATTTATGAGGCTGATGAGCCATCTTTGGATGAATCGCGTCCCTTTGGGTTACAGTATGGGACATCAAATGTTCTAGAGGCCTTTAATCTCAGAGGACTCAAGAATAAAAGACATTCATGAAACTCTCCAAGTGGGTTGGACGCTTCCCCAGAGATAGTTTGTCAGACCAGATTCTTCAGACCATGCCAATGGATCTTAGACAGCCGATGTCTAGGGTCATAGCATATGTGGGATGGAAAATGCCTGCACCTCTTTTTGAGCAGACAACCTCACTGATATATTACATAAGGGACCCCACAAGGACCCTTTTTTTCCTTTCCATGTAGCTTTACAATGGAGAGTTGATGCCACTTGGGAGACGCCGAAATTAATTCCAGCAGTGAACAAAAAGCTGACGAGCAAGTACAGAGCGGCAAGCAGTGGCCCTTACTAAGCATCCAACTCACGAAGGTTTGGTAGTTCAGGCTGCACTACTACATCCAAACAAAATGCATACCCAACTACCCCCCGCCCCCTCCCCTGGACAGAGATGACAAGTATTACAACTCTTAGGCTAGACACTTTTTCTCTGCAGGGAGTATGGCCCTTAAATCCGCAAATGCCACATGTGCACTGGCCAAGTTCAATTTCACCTTATGGGATTGCATAGCGATGGTGACTGAATCTATTCCGGAAGGGGAAGAATGAGACAACTTCTTAAACATGGTCAAGGATGGGAAAGATGCAATGTGCTAATCCCTCCAGACTAGTCTTGACTCTACTGACGGTATCAGCAGGGCTACGGCAGCTAGCACTGTAATGTGCAGATTTGCCTGGTTGAGTCTTGTTTTGCTTTGTGCAGTTTAGACTTCTTAACATGCCCCTTGATGGCACATATTTATTTGGCATCTATAAACACAAGGGTGTGACTGAACATACAAAGTCAAAAAATATAATTTGTGGAGCTAACAGTATTATTCTCCTGGTAGCCTAAACAATAGATTAAATCAAATTCAATATTTTCATTTACTAGTCTCTCACCAGTCAAAGTAACCTTTATGAGAAAAAAAAGGGGAAAAAGTACATTGGCATAAAAAAATTATAAACTTGCTTTAATTGTTAGTTTGTAACTAGACAATGCGTCAATTTAATGAGTACATACAACATGAAAAACATACAAAAACAATGCAATTTACAAAGAGAAAAAAACAGGACTATTTAGTCCATACAATCAATGCGAGCAGAATTTATGAAAAGGTTCACAGAAGTAGGGGTACAACCCCACTAGGAAATACACATGGGAACCCAATATATGGGAACTGACAAAAAATGATTTGGTGTTAGCAAAACAGTGAATACATTTTAAATCATAAGAGTTTTCCGAGATAGCTAATAAAACTTAAACTATCCCTAGCTGACCCTTACTTGTCTAAAGGCTCAGATTAAACAATTTCGTGAAAATGGCACAGTACATGCGCCAACCAGAGCCTGATTATGGCTACACCAAAAAAATATATATATCACACAGAATATTGTTTGCTAAGCCTAATTTTGGCTAACCATGTAAACAATGTCGCACAGTGCTGTGTGTTAAGCCAGATTTTGGCTGAAAAAAAATGTCGACATATACAATGTCACCCAAACAGTCATTTATCTGCTGTGTTGTCACAGGCTGAAAGGGGGTGTACTACGCCTACCGCTATAAAGCGTGTATGTCCATGATGCCAAACCGCAGGAGAATGTAGTTCCTGCGACCATTACATAGGACTAGTTGGCGTTTCGGTGGTATATTGATGGGTAGCAACCACCTTCCTCAGGTACTGGGATCTTCACATTCAGCCTTAATACAGACATCCTTAATGTAGGGGGTCCTCCTGAAAAGGTAGTAACAGGGGACATTTTGTGAACTCAAAAGGTTTAACTTTAAATGGGAAGAGAACTAGAGAATATACCAATATATGGTGAAGGCATCAGGCCTCAGTGCCCCAGAAACAAGTTGGCAGTACCCCCAGACAGAAAACTTGAAGGTTACCAGAAAGGCGCCTTTAAAGTGTAAAGAGCGTGCCCAAAAACTAAGTCACCTCGTGAGAAAAATAAGTGAAAGATGTGATCATATAGTGAAAAATGTGTGTGATAGAATACAAAAAATGCTGTGCAAAAGAAAGGCACATAAATCAAAACATGGCGGAACGTACCTCAGAGGGCACATCATGTGCTCACCATGCAAGGTGTCGTGCATTCAGCACATTATTTGGGTTTAGCAATTAGAAAACGAACTGAATCTGGAATTTTCACCTAAAGTGAAAGAGGAGGAGAACAAAGACATAAAGGTGGCGATAGTTTATGTGCAGCGGTAATTTAATACGGCTGGTGTGCAGGTATGGTAAAGGTAACAAGAACTCACCATATGAATATGTGGATGCCCATGAAGCGCTTCGTATTTTGCGCAGGACACACAAACTCCTAGCCTGGGGCTGGTGGTATCAGGCTATGGGTTGATGAGTATGGCAGTGCTGCATAATAGTAAAAAATGACAAGCCCAACATGTGAGTTAGGCAGTGTAAATAAAACGCCCAGCGCGTGGGTCAGTCATGGCTTAGTGAGAAGAGTAAGTAAAGTGGAACTTACTGTTGACTTCTACCACGTAGAAGCAGCAGATGACTTGCTTCTAAAGAAAGCTGCGGCTTGCTTCTGGAAAATGCTGCGTGTATACGCTATTCTTCATAGTGAAGAAAAAGGCAGGCAGTGGGGTGTAGTAGCACTCAACTGGAAGGCATGTAACACTGAATGGAAAAGGTAGACAAAGAAAGAGGACTGGGACTAACAAAGTGAATTGGTAACACTGAATGAAAAAGGCAGACAAAGAAAGGGGACTTGGACTAACAAAGTGAATGGAAAGCAAAATGGAGCCCTTCCATGAATGACCGGACACAAACAAGGGACTAACACTAACATTGCAGGCTTGCTGAGACGTTAGTGAAGCCAGGCATTATTTACTATATGCAAAGGGTACTAATCCTATGAATGAATGACCGGACATAGACAAGGGACTAACACTAACATTGCAGGCTTGCTGAAACTTTAGTGAGGCCAGGCATTATGTACTATATGCAAAGGGTACTAATCCTAGGGAAAAAACATTAAAAAGCGAAAAGGGGCAGCACACCCCAAAGCATATGGAGTGTTAATTCTACCAAATTCGAAACTGCATGAAAGAAAATTAAAAACCAACCAATAACAAACATTGGTAAAAAGAAACATATAGAAATGCATAAATGCAAAAATTATGAAAACATTGTAAAAGAGTTTTTTTGAAGAGGACTAGTTAAAAAATTAATTAAATATTGCCTTAGTGCCAAAGCGGAGATAGCTCATTAAGACCATTGGAAATGGTGTCCAATTGGAAAATCCAACGAGCCTCCTTTGTGGACAGAGTTTGAGAGGGGTTGGAAGAGTTTTTGACAACATCAATCACACACCAGCGCAGATCCTCTGTAGAGTGGCCGTATTCCATGTAATGGCTCACTAGTGGTGAGTTAATTGACTTACATCGAATCCTGGAGCGTTGCTCCGTGATTCTAGTGTGTACTGGCCGTGTAGTTTTTCCAATATATTTAAGCCCACACGGGCATTCAATGCAATAGATAGCCCATGCAGTCTTGCAATTTGAATAGTGTCCCAGTTCCCAAAGTTTGCCATGCACCAGGACTGTTTTTGTCTTCATCGCAAATTTACAAATGGAGCAGGACCCGCAGGGAAAGTTACCCGTCAGTGGGCGAAGGTCCCAACTGGTCGTAGTGGATCTAGAAGATTTTAGTGAAGAGGAGGCATGGACTAGTTGGTCCTTGAGATTCTTTTGTCTCTTCATGGCGAAGATCGGCAATGGTTCAGCTGGTAAAGCTAATTGTGCCACTGACCAATGCTTCTTAATTGCTTTTTTGATGCGAAAGGAATGGGGACTATAGGTAAGGGCACATACTAGTTTGTCCTGTGGCTCCACATTTTTAGGTAGTAGCAGGGTGTCCCGAGAGGTGAATCTTGCTCGTTTATTGGAATTGGTAATTAATTTTTTGGGGTACCCTCGCTGGCGGAACTTAGTGGTCAGGTTAGTAGCATGTTGGACATAATCTGCTATGGATGTACAGTTCCGTCTAATGCGTAGAAACTGGGAATAGGGTAAGTTTTCTTTCAGAGTGCGTGCGTGGGTGGTAACTGTCGTAATGCAGTAATGTATTACAATCTGTGGGCTTGGTAAAAAGAGAACACACCAGTTGGTTGGCCTTATGTTGAATGAGTAAATCAAGAAAAGGGATTTCGATATTGCTCCTATCATGAGTAAATTTAATCGTCCGGTGGCAAGAGTTCAACCAGAGAAGAAAGGAGTCAAGTTCCTGGGAGGTGCCGTGCCAGATGAAGATTATGTCATCTATATAGCGCCTCCAGCTCTCGATATATTGGCGATATGGATTAATGTCAGAAAAAATGAATTTGTACTCAGTCAGCCATAAAAATGATGGCCAGGCTGGGGGCGAAGGCCGCACCCATTGCAGTGCCTTGGGTTTGCTGATAAAATTGATTTTGATATACAAAGTAGTTCCTGCAACTTTGAGTCCAAATTCATTTTTTCTGACATTAATCCATATCGCCAATATATCGAGAGCTGGAGGCGCTCTATAGACGACATAATCTTCATCTGGCACGGCACCTCCCAGGAACTTGACTCCTTTCTTCTCTGGTTGAACTCTTGCCACTGGACGATTAAATTTACTCATGATAGGAGCAATATCGAAATCCCTTTTCTTGATTTACTCATTCAACATAAGGCCAACCAACTGGTCTGTTCTCTTTTTACCAAGCCCACAGATCGTAATACATTACTGCATTACGACAGTTACCACCCACGCACTCTGAAAGAAAACTTACCCTATTCCCAGTTTCTACGCATTAGACGGAACTGTACATCCATAACAGATTATGTCCAACATGCTACTAACCTGACCACTAAGTTCCGCCAGCCAGGGTACCCCAAAAAATTGATTACCAATTCCAATAAACGAGCAAGATTCACCCCTCGGGACATCCTGCTACTACCTAAAAATGTGGAGCCACAGGACAAACTAGTATGTGCCCTTACCTATAGTCCCCATTCCTTTCGCATCAAAAAAGCAATTAAGAAGCATTGGTCAGTGGCACAATTAGCTTTACCAGCTGAACCATTGCCGATCTTCGCCATGAAGAGACAAAAGAATCTCAAGGACCAACTAGTCCATGCCTCCTCTTCACTAAAATCTTCTAGATCCACTACGACCAGTTGGGACCTTCGCCCACTGACGGGTAACTTTCCCTGCGGGTCCTGCTCCATTTGTAAATTTGCGATGAAGACAAAAACAGTCCTGGTGCATGGCAAACCTTGGGAACTGAGACACTATTCAAATTGCAAGACTGCATGGGCTATCTATTGCATTGAATGCCCGTGTGGGCTTAAATATATTGGAAAAACTACACGGCCAGTACACACTAGAATCACGGAGCACCGCTACAGGATTCAATGTAAGTCAATTAACTCACCACTAGTGAGCAATTACATGGAATACGGCCACTCTACAGAGGATCTGTGCTGGTGCGTGATTGATGTTGTCAAAAACTCTTCCAACCCCTCTCAAACTCTGCCCACAAAGGAGGCTTGTTGGATTTTCCAATTGGACCATTTCCAATGGTCTTAATGAGCTATCTCCGCTTTGGCACTAAGGCACTATTTAATTAATTTTTTAACTAGTCCTCTTCAAAAAAACTCTTTTACAATTTTTTCATAATTTTTGCATTTATGCATTTCTATATGTTTCTTTTTACCAATGTTTATTATTGGTTGGTTTTCAATTTTCTTTCATGCAGTTTCGAATTTGGTAGAATTAACACTCCATATGCTTTGGGGTGTGCTGCCCCTTTTCGCTTTTTAATGTTTTTTCCCTAGGATTAGTCCCCTTTGCATATAGTACATAATGCCTGGCCTCACTAAAGTTTCAGCAAAGCCTGCAATGTTAGTGTTAATCCCTTGTCTATGTCCGTTCATTCATTCATAGGATTAGTACCCTTTGCATATAGTAAATAATGCCTGGCTTCACTAACGTCTCAGCAAGCCTGCAATGTTAGTGTTAGTCCCTTGTTTGTGTCCGGTCATTCATGGAAGGGCTCCATTTTGCTTTCCATTCACTTTGTTAGTCCCAGTCCTCTTTCTTTGTCTACCTTTTCCATTCAGTGTTACATGCCTTCCAGTTGAGTGCTACTACACCCCACTGGCTGCCTTTTTCTTCACTATGAAGAATAGCGTATACACGCAGCATTTTCCAGAAGCAAGCCGTAAATTTCTTTAGAAGCAAGTCATCTGTTGCTTCTACGTGGTAGAAGTCAACAGTAAGTTCCACTTTACTTACTCTTCTCACTAAGCCATGACTGACCCACGCGCTGGGCGTTTTATTTACACTGCCTAACTCACATGTTGGGCTTGTCATTTTTTACTATTATGCAGCACTGCCATACTCATCAACCCATAGCCTGATACCACCAGCCCCAGGCTAGGAGTTTGTGTGTCCTGCGCAAAATACAAAGCGCTTCATGGGTATCCACATATTCATATGGTGAGTTCTTGTTACCTTTACCATACCTGCACACCAGCCATATTAAATTACCGCTGCACATAAACTATCGCCACCTTTATGTCTTTGTTCTCCTCCTCTTTCACTTTAGGTGAAAATTCCAGATTCAGTTCGTTTTCTAATTGCTAAACCCAAATAATGTGCTGAATGCACGACACCTTGCATGGTGAGCACATGATGTGCCCTCTGAGGTACGTTCCGCCATGTTTTGATTTATGTGCCTTTCTTTTGCACAGCATTTTTTGTATTCTATCACACACATTTTTCACTATATGATCACATCTTTCACTTATTTTTCTCACAAGGTGACTTAGTTTTTGGGCACGCTCTTTACACTTGAAGGTTACCAGAAAGGCGCCCTTAAAGTTTTCTGTCTGGGGGTACTGCCAACTTGTTTCTGGGTCACTGAGGCCTGATGCCTTCACCATATATTGGTATATTCTCTAGTTCTCTTCCCATTTAAAGTTAAACCTTTTGAATTCACAAAATGTCCCCTGTTACTACCTTTTCAGGAGGACCCCCTACATTAAGGATGTCTGTATTAAGGCTGAATGTGAAGATCCCAGTACCTGAGGAAAGGTGGTTGCTACCTATCAATATACCACCGAAACGCCAACTAGTCCTATGTAATGGTCACAGGAACTACATTCTCCTGCGGTTTGGCATCATGGACATACACGCTTTATAGCGGCAGGCGTAGTACACCCCCTTTCAGCCTGTGACAACACAGCAGATAAATGACTGTTTGGGTGACATTGTATATGTCGAAAAAAAAATTCAGCCAAAATCTGGCTTAACACACAGCACTGTGCGACATTGTTTACATGGTTAGCCAAAATTAGGCTTAGCAAACAATATTCTGTGTGATATATATATTTTTTGTTGTAGCCATAATTAGGGTCTGGTTGGCGCATGTACTGTGCCATTTTCACGAAATTGTTTAATCTGAGCCTTTAGACAAGTAAGGGTCAGCTAGGGATAGTTTAAGTTTTATTAGCTATCTCGGAAAACTCTTATGATTTAAAATGTATTCACTGTTTTGCTAACACCAAATCATTTTTTGTCAGTTCCCATATATTGGGTTCCCATGTGTATTTCCTAGTGGGGTTGTACCCTTACTTCTGTGAACCTTTTCATAAATTCTGCTCGCATTGATTGTATGGACTAAATAGTCCTGTTTTTTTCTCTTTGTAAATTGCATTGTTTTTGTATGTTTTTCATGTTGTATGTACTCATTAAATTGACGCATTGTCTAGTTACAAACTAACAATTAAAGCAAGTTTATAATTTTTTTATGCCAATGTACTTTTTCCCCTTTTTTTCTCATAAAGGTTACTTTGACTGGTGAGAGACCAGTAAATTAAAATATTGAATTTGATTTAATCTATTGTTTAGGCTACCAGGAGAATAATACTGTTAGCTCCACAAATGATATTTTTTGACTTTGTATGTTCAGGCACACCCTTGTGTTTATAGATGTCTGTTTGCTCCATTTGAGTGCCTGTACGTTTTGGAGTCCCTCTTTTGTTTATAATATAACATATTTATTTGGCAGCAAGGATGATGACAGCCTGGAGAAGCTGCAGACCTCCAAAGCAGCAGCCAAATCCCTTGGCGCTGCAATCGGACCGCCACAACCATTTCGCTCCACAGGTACACCTTGGAAGGGCAGGTCCTTTTGCTATTATTTATCAGTTGGAAGAGGGAGAGGAATGCCAAATGAAAGGTCAGAGAAGATTCCCCCGTGGTGGATGGGGAAGAGGTGCGAAGACTGCCCAGGCAACATCTGCTTTACCCTCAGCTGCTGCATCAGGTGCCTCAAAACCTCTGAGGCATTAATCCACAAGACCCCGGTGGGAGGCAGACCTTCAGAGAATCTGAAAGAATGGCGGAGTATTACTTAAGATGAATGTGCATTGGAAACAGTTTCCCAGGGTTACTGCCTTCCCTTTCTAAAAAGACCTCCGGATCATTCACCGGGGAACAGCTCTTTCAAAGTTCATGATCCGTTCCTTATGCAGGAAAATTTGACCCTGCTAGAGAAAGGTGCTATAGAACCTGTAGCTGAGAGGAATAAGGGTTGGTATGCCTCTTAGTTTTTAATACCCGAAAATGACAGAGGATTGAGGCACATCTTGGACTTAAGAGACTTGAACAAGTTCCTCCAGGATGGACAAGTTCAAGATGGGTTACCCTTTCGCAGATCCTTCAGGCCCTCCTGCTTCATGACTGGATGGGATCATTGGACCTTCAGGATTCTTACTTTCATGTGCCAATCCATCACGAGCACAGAAAGTACATGAGGTTTTCGATTGGTGGTTCTCCTTATTAGTTTCGAGTTCTGCCATTTGCACTGACCTTCGCCCAATGGTTTTCACCAAGTTGATGACGGTGGCGGCCAGAGGCATTGCTGGGGGGGGGGCTAAGGGTGCTGTAGCCCTTGGTCATTTGGTTGTCGCCCCGTTAGAATCTCAACAGCTACAGCTAAAAGGCTAGCTAGCCCCCATTCTCAACAGTTCCGACATCAGCGTAGCCCCGGGTTTTTTCCAGACCTAGCAACACCCCTGGTGGTAGCAGCGAGTCTCAGAAGAGTGGGGATTCACGTCTACCCCTACCTGGACGGTTGGCTGATCATGGCATGTTCCCCCGAACAAGCCCTGGAACACCTCGGCTCCACCTGTAACTCCCTCCACATACTGGGCTTCTCCCTCAACTTCAAGAAGTACCACATGGTACCATCTCAAAGGCTCTAATTCATCAAGGCTGTCCAAGAAACAATTCCTTGGGAAAAGCCTTGCCACCCAAGGTGAGGGCTCAAGACATTCTGCAGATGGTTAACAATTTCCAGAGTGTCCATAGTCTTACGGCCATCCATTTTTTGAAGTTGCTCGGCCTCATGGCATCCTGCATTTTCTTGATGCCAGATGCCCACCTGATAATGAGACCCCTTCAATGGGCCCTCAGGACTCAATGGTCCCCGTTTTCAGGCAGGATGTCAGACCTCCTTCAGGTTCTGAGCAGTCGCACAGGACCTTCTGTGGTAGGCTTGCAAGGAGAACATTGTGAAAGGAGAACCTTTTTGGCAACCATAGCCAGAGATAACAGTAGTGTCGGACGCTTCAATCACTGGGTGGGGAGCCAACGCCAACGATCTGACTATCAGCAGTTGTAGTTGGTGTACTGTTAGGTAGGGCAACCCTTGTGTTGGGGAAAGGCATTTTATTATTTAAATAAACAAATTAGTAATCATGCCACCATTTGGTCCGTCTCCTTCTTCTCACCTACCACACCACTTGTTGCACACAACCATCTGCCTGGGTAAGTACATAATGAACCCTCATAGATGTATCTTATGGTAGACCTTCAAGGTCCTCGGTTAACACTGTGCTCGTTACTGGGAGACTGGGCTTTCTTGGTCTGAACATTGTGGTTTTTCAATTAAAGGAATAGGACTCTTCTTAAAGTCAACCATTACAAAGGCTGGAGAATTGCTGAACCATCCGTAAAGTGCTTGTTTTGGTTCTGAAATGAGAATGCAGTGTATTCATTGCTGGTCCGGGTATCCATGCATGGTGCCGTATCAGGATCTTGTGGTCAATAATGTTGGTAGTTCGTAAAGCCAAGAAGAAGCAGGACTGTTGCTTGGTGTCTGAAGGCTGGCTTCCTGCACTTGATTGTTTGTGGTGGGCAGAATCCCACCCGTTGGTGGGGCATTCTAGCCGCCACCTATTCCTAGGATGGTTTAGTTACTTTTTTTCACGATCAAAGGGGCAGGCTTTAAGGAAGGTCGTTAGTCTTTTCTCAAGGTTGGTAGATGGTTCTTTTAACAGTGGTGTAATGGCATGTGTTTAGGCATCAGTCAACCTAACAAGGGAGAAACATCCATGAATGCGATCAAAATGATTGCAAAGCAACTCTGACACGTTTATGTAATGCTTAGAAATGTAAGCGACCAGTTGTAGCACTGAATCCAGAGCTACAGATCTGTGGCAAGCTCTCGGCGTTCTTTTTCAATTTCCCTTCATGGTTCACCTGTTAGTCTGGTTGACGTCAGACAGAGCTTTTGTACTGGGAAATAAAAATATTTAAAAAAGCACTCCAGGAAAGTGCTTTGGCATGCCAAAAAGCAGTTGAATGATGCCAGCAGACGTTGCATCTGTTTCCATTGGTTTCTCAAAATGTCTATTCCGTGAATGAGTCCTTGGCACAAGGTGGGAAGGTAGAAAGTGGAAGCCATTGATGGACCACTCCAGGGGCTGGCCACCCCTTCCTGCCATTTCCCATTCTGCATCGAATCCACATCCCCTCTGTAAGTTAGGTTAGGCAGTAAAACTGAGGACTGCATAAGTTGGTGTCTTTTGTCAGGTGTTCAGCATCCTCCCCTTTGTTTCCCGGGCATTAAGGGGCGTGTATTAGTGGGAACATTGCTGAGGAATGCGGCAGATGGGTAGGCATGGGTCTTCGAATCTGGTCATATGGCCAGAGAAAATATGGGATACATTGGTAGCCTAGCACTGAAGAGTTGCCTAGTTTCCTCCAAGAATGATGTATTATGACATGGCCAGGTCAAACACGTCAACCCCCACAATGCACTCTAATAACCCTGTAACAGGAATATGCTTGAGCTTTTTAGCGTACATTCCCCCCGGTGCACAATGCTTCCCTGTTGGTCGCCTTGGAAGAGGAATGTGCATGTCAAACGTTTCGGAGACATTAATAATATATTCCGTGCATCAAAAGGAATGCCCCACAATGCACGGTATTAGTCCACTGCCATCCCTGGAACCTACATCTGAACGGTTCCGCCTTTCCTTCTCCAGAGGTCTGTGACATGCAGTGCTGTGTAGGGTCCACCACGCTGAGCTAAGCAGGGAACACCCTTTAATGGCCAGATCCTCCCTACTCCTTTTACTGCCATTCCTCAGACTTTGTTCCTCTTGTCCTATTTTATATTTCTTTTGCCACAGCTGCTCAAGAGGGATGTCAATTGGCAACGATGGGGTTGGCCGGGTCTACCCTTGGCCAGGGGTGTTGCTAGGTCTGGAAAAGATCTGGGGCTACGCTAATGTCGGGACGGTCGGGACTTGGGGCTAGCTAGCCTTTTGGTTGTAGACCCTGAGATTCTATCAGGGGCTACAACCAAAGGACCCTGGGCTATAGCCCACTAAGCCCCCCCTAGCAACGCCTCTGCCCATGGCAATCTCTTCTCTATCCCTGGCACTGCCTCTGTGGCACATGGTGAAGGAGACAGTTTCGGTAGTAACCACTTGCCCGTTCACTTAGTGTCCTTGTGAAACACAGGCTTGTCTAAAATGTGTCCATTTGGTTTGTACGTTCTACTTGTGCGGGTTCCTTCTTCTACACGATGCCATGATTGCTTGCTTCGCCATTGCAAGAATATCCTGCACGAGTGTGAGCTGCTTCTGTTTGCATAAGGAATACGTGTACATTTTCCACAACTTGGCAACTTGGCATGGCTGCTGTGCAGGGGGCCCTGCCAGTGTCCGAGTTTCAGAATGGGAGCCTCTTTTGATAAAGTACATTATGTAGAAAGGGGTGGCAATGGCTTGGTTGATCTTTTTTTTTCTGCTGGTAAGTGTGTTCGTCCACACCCTGTCCCAGGTTTGAATCCCAGAAACCCTGCTGATCCTTTCAACATTCCAGTGTCGGTAAATTGGGTATATTGCGTTGACTAACAGTAGGAATTGTTATTTACAGTGCTGCAAAATGCAGAACATTTTTTTTTTTACCAAGTTTCATATAGAAAACAAGAAAATGAATCCTCATTATTGTACCCAACATGTTTCTATAGAGGTCTCCTTGGTATTATCTGATTTCAATCAGCATGTTAGGTGTTTGGCAAATTCGTTAAATTCGTTCGACTAGATACAGACACGTGGTTTTCCGTTTGACCAACTACAATGCAGAACATTGTAGGTTGGAACGCAGCAGCGCGGCTAGAGATGGGTGGAAATGTGGCCTACTGGCTTAACTGGAGACTGAACCGGTTCACCACTGCTCCAATCCCAGCCAAATCACCAAAGTGATTTGGCCCCATCACAAGACATCAGTACCTCCTGGTTAGTTCTCCAAGAAGTGATTGTTTTAATTGCAAGTCAAACAAACGCAAGGTGTATCATGCACCCTTAAAATACAAAATGGCCACATCCAAAACCTTCTAAAATCTGCTTACCTTAATATCCACCCCATCACATGTCCCTCCTCCACACCTCCAGGCCCTTTTAGACATTGGGCCTCATTACGACCCAGGCGGTAAGTTACCGCCTGGGTCGTACCTTTACCACCATGGCGTAAACTACGTTTACGCCATGGTGGTTGGCGGACTTACCGCCCCATTCCGAGGTTGGCGGGGCGGTAAGTCCCCAATCCCCATTTACCCTTCCCCATTCCCATTTTTGCCCCATAGGGCATAATGGGAGTGGGGAAGGCGTTAATTACGCCACCGTAAATTACGGTGGCGTAATTAACAACAAGGTCCCTTAGCGCCATGGATTTTAACACCTGCTAAAAGCAGGTGTTAAATCCTCCATGGCGCTAAGGGACCTCGGAATCAGGCTGTAAGGGTTGGCGCTGTTTACGCTGCCGTAAACCCCTTACCGCCTGGGTCGTAATGAGGCCCATTGTCTATGGCGCCCTTTATCTTAAACATGACTCTCCATGTGGACCGGTGAGCCTGTGCCTCACATCTGATGCTATACCAGACATTTCCGTCTCCTCTGATCCCATAGCAGACATTTTAGTCTTTGCCTGGCAGAACATGGACTGCTTGAGCAAGTTAGGTGGCGCTTGCCATGTAATGGCAGCAGTTCTGCGTGTGAGGCTCTACCGTGCATATGCGATATGAGGCTTAACATGGCATAGGATGGCACTACTTCACCTATCAGGCTGAACGTAGCCTATTATGGCAGTGCCTTCAGAGGCTTTGTGGGGGGGGCATGGGGATGTATAGCCCCCAGTATTTTGGTTTTAGTCCTGTATAGAAGTTCAGGTGCTGCAACCAAAAGGCTAGCTAGCCCTGAGTCCCAACAGTCCCGACATTAGTGTAGCCCCGGATCTTTTCCAGACCTAGCAACACCCCTGCCTGAATCGCTGTATTCAGCCAATGTGGAGCACGCCTGCCTGGCACAATGTGGCAGTTAAGTGTCCACATGAGGCTGGATGGATATATTAGACTGTTCCCTCTGGTCGATAACTTATCTGCTTGCAGAGGTGATCTTGGCATATCATGACTGTAACTGCGGCAGACGGAGGCAGCACCTTAATTCATATATGTAGTCTGCTGTCATGCTATTGGTTTTAGTCTTTTTTCTTTTTTCTTTTGTAATGCCATGTCAGGTGATGTAAGCAGGGCATTTGGTCATGTGGCATCTGTCCCTGTAAAGGGATCATCGACATTAAAACTCGTACAGCTCAACACAACTTGCTTGGCTATCTTATGCTTGCATCTTGAAAGTGGATGGGAGAAAAGTGAAAACCTATGTAGGCTAGGTCTGCAACGAGGGAAAGAAAAATAAGCCTTGGCAAAATCAGTTTGTGAAAAGTAATACCAGTTTAAAGTCTGGATGGTTTATGCTGCGCTTGGAATTAGTCCTTCTTTATTCATGGAGTCTGATTCTCGAAATCCCATTCCTCTTTCACAGATCTCTGGGGTTTGAGTGTTTTTTCAGAGGCTGACAGCCCATTTGTAGCTTTCCAGATTTGTGGTCCAACTCTGGCGACCGAAATATTCCTCGGATTTTATTTGCCACAGTTTGGTCCTCCGAAAATCTGGATATTTCTTTCTTCACTGTCTACCATTGGATTTTTTTTGGCTGTGGTTTTTACCACCCCTCCCTGCAAAGGGCCGTTTCTCACAGGAGATGGTTACAGGATAATAATGTTTGCATTTATCAAGCGCTATGAACCCTAAGGGATCTGAGTGCTGCTTATATTACCCATGGTGGTGTGTAGTGCTCATTTATCGACCTCGAAAGGATGAAAGGCTGAGTTTGGCCCCGCCGGGATTCGAACCTGCGTCTGTAGGTTCTGCATGAATTTCAAAGGGAGCTGTGCCATCTGACCGAATCTCTCAGGAGATTGTTACAGGATCATTTGCACTTTCGAAACGCGTCTCAACCTTAGGCAGGTACCTAATGGAGCCACTGGGTTAGTAGTCATTTGCTCCGGACTGGTAGCGTCCATGGTGGACTTGCCAGTTATGGCTATTGTCGGTCCTTCTCTTTCTGTCCAGCTTCGGTTTCACTGGGCTTTTCCACTCAGCAATTGCTTGAGTACATTGGTGGACTGGCCACTTCCACCAGGGCCAGCATAAGGTTACTGGTGATCTCCCCCCCCCCACCCCCTCATTTGCCTGTTAGTCCAGGAGCAGGCTTGGCTTGGGCCCTCTCAGGGCTTGACTTATGGTCAGTAAGGCACGTGCTACAGCTGTTGAATCCTGACCTGCGCTGATTCACACATCACTGGCTCCACCTTGTGCCGCCTCCTTGTAGGCTTTGCCCTTTTGACTTAAAACCGCTCAGGATCCTATGGCAACCTATTTTGCTTCGGAGAGCCGTACAGCGCGTCCTTGTGAGGGGCTGCTCTTTCTGGCGTACCAAGGGCGATTCTCTCTACGTAAGTGAATTGGATGCATTTACTGACGGTCTATGATCACGACTGTAGAATTGTGATATTTAAGTCTCTGTATTTAACCAGCACTACTTATGGAATTCACTGTTAACTCTTCTAACTACAGTCACAGACTCACAAAGCCGCCAGGCTTGGGTGTGTAGTAATTAAGATTACCCCTTCTCTCTCCATGCCTCAAGTTGTCCATATTCGGAATCACAGCCTGACACTGCCTTTGCACCCAGCGAGACATTTGGGTCTTGTGACCGGGTGAGTAATTAGGAATTACATTAATAGTACTCTAGAACATGATTTTGCGCCTAGGATCAAACTTTTACAAACTGTATGTCATGTCACTTTAACCATACGGGTGATTATGAATCGTCTCTGCTTATCAAGAAAAGCAGGTCAGTCTATCTCCATCTGTGAGAGTTACCTGTTGAGTCTTCTAAACTCTTTAAAGATCTAATTAGTGTATCCTTATACTTTGTAGGAATTCCAACTGAATTTTGTTGAAACTAAAACACGTCCTGCCCTGAAGATGGATTTCCAATAATCCGAAATGCGTTGGCACTGATTATTCAATAGGAGTGTCTTTAGGAAGAGCAGAGTGAATGTAACTGCTCAGCAGCAGGGAAACACCAATGTGGTGACCACCCTGCACATGAATTACCTTACTATTTTCACTAAGATAATGTGTACTTCATATATGTTCTTTTTCTTTACTAAACAGGGTTTGAGTATTTTCTCAGCTCAATTGAAATGCTGTCATTTGTTTTTGAGTCGTTAACTGACTTGTATAAATTAACCTGTGAATTGAATTAGTGTTAACACAATCTAATGTAACAGTGTGGTGCAAATTAAATCTGATTATGTGTTGATATAATGACAATTGGGTCTGTCTTTTATCTGTCTGCTCTCAGCCTGATTTACTCTTGTCTGTAGATTTACAGATTGACAGTGCCTCATATACACTGTTCGCTATTTGAACATTAGACAAAGTCAGTTGTATCATTTGACGGTTGTTGAGATCAACCCTTGTAGAACTAATACTCCCAGGAGGGAGTCTCTGGTATCTGCAAGGTGGAATTACCACTTGGGACTAGTTCCCGTTAGGAGTGCAGCATAGGGCTACCGACTGGCAACGGTCGGTGTGTGTCTTCTGCTTTAGTTTTTTTAACCTCGAGTTTCTCCCTGCTGCAACTGAAGTGTTATATACTGAAAGTATACACATTACTCAAGACCCATTTGGGTCATTTACCTATAGTGAATTTTACTTATTTTTCAGAGTGCCTCCCAACCCATTTTTCTTCTTCTCATGGTGTGACATGTAGTCATGTACCAACATCTGCACTGCGTAATCATTGGAACTGTTGCTCTCAAGTGCAGTGCATAGTCCTTTGTGAAAGAGCAAGCAATCTGACCAGTTGGGGTTCCTAGGCAAACGTTGACAAAACCTGCATGTTATGGCAGTGTCTGGCGAAAGGATCCTTTCGGAGTAGTAGCTCAGATACAAACCTGAAGAGACTGGAGGTTGTCAGTGGTCGCCGCTACCTTATGGAACCCCTTTCCAGCTACATTAGACAAGACTGCTCCCTGATGCAATTCAGGAAGCTCCCAAAAACATGGCTTTTCAATCAAGATTAATTTACATACCCGCTAGACTTTTTTGTTTTACACGCGACTACCCTCTCTCCCTTTGGCTTGCGGTCATCTGATGAGCTCTTTCAGCACTTATGACTGATGTGTGCTCTTCAAGTAAATAAATCCACATGGGAAGCAGTGCCTAACATAGGTATTTAACAGTAAACTTCACTCTGGGATAAGATGGCTAGAAGAGTCACACCAAGGTAGACCTTGGCATAGGCTGACTGGCCATGTTGCAGCAAAATACAACAGTTGGGCTGCAGCCATCATAGGTTGGCTTTGTCGACTACACAAGGATGTATCTGGCTTCTGGTGGCAGCACCTTCACATGGGAGGCTGTACCTGTGCTTATGGTGGCTTTAGCTGGGCATGTGACAATATAAGTGGCATTTACCAAAGTTGGTGGTTCATTAATAAGTACTTAATTATAGTCTGTTTGGGCTAAAACACTATTTTTAAGTAGATGTTAATTGCCCCCAGAAAAATTTATCATTAAAGAAAAAAATAGAAGCTATTTGTTTGGCTTTCTCCCGAGTAGCTATTTGCAGTGTCATGTTCTCCTCTTTGCCTCATAGACTGACTAAAGTCAGACCTGTTGGCTTTGTCAGTGCTTGTTTTACCTTATGTTGGAGTTCAACTGTGCAATTCTTGATGTGCCGCTGATGGATTCTCGGTCTATATTGCAGGGTTTACATTAGGTGCCCATTATTGTTCATGTAAGTAAGGTCTTCTAGTTGTGTGTGAAGAGGCAATCTTGGTTGGCAGCTGCTTCTTTTAGAGTTCCGCTCTCTTCAGTCGGTTGCCATCTTCCCAGTGCAACCTATACTTCCCAGGCTCCTGCCCATCAGCCTGAGAAGCTGCCTGTTGGCAAAGACCTTCTAGAGTTGGACATTCTCTCTGTCCCTTACTGAAGTCTGCCCTGTTGGGTCCACCTCTGCCAGTAAAGACTGCAGCTCAGGATGGTAAACAGGATCCAGGTCTCCAATGAGTTCTTGGCCTTCCATCAGCTCCTCTTCCGAGTCTAGCTCAACCACACAGGGTTGTACCTCCCTCTCAGCTTCAGCTGGAGGTGGAGTTACAGGTTTAACTTTGGACAACCTAGGGGAAGTCCTTGTTGGAAGCAGTGGAGTGCTTGCTGGTGGCTGTTTCCTAGAAGTCTTGGGTTTCCCCTTTTGCTTCTTGTTGTTCAGAGATAGCAAGTTGTAACTCCAGTGGAGTAGGAGTGATATCCTTCTTCATCATCTCCTTGGGAGTACCTCTCATGGTTCTCTCCCTTGCATGTCTGGTGAGCTCCTGTAACCTTTTACTAGGAGGTCTGGGGGTATGTGACACAACTCCAAGAGTCTTCAGGTCCTTACCCTACAGAACCTTTCCTGGTACCTCACTTTGTATGCTGACAGGTATCTTCACAGTCATGTCATTTCACTGTATGAGAACTGGTAATTGGGGAAGCATCTGCACAGGCCCTCCAGCTAACTTGGTGAGGCGTTTGGGTGCCTTAGCAACATCCTCAGCCTGAAAAAAAAGATTTATCCACCAGTTATGCTGGCCCCAGTGTCCCTAATGGCAGGAGTCTTCTGACCATTCACCTAGACACTGTCCTTATAGTACTCTTTAGTATTATCCGGGATAGAGTTATAGACATCTAAATTCTGTTGTTCCCACAGACCCAGAGACACTAAAGAAACACTGGCAGAGACTCCAATGGGTTCATCAGCCAGTAGTAGAAAGTTTCCACTTGCCATTTGTACTTCCTCCTCTGGAGCGAAGTCTAAGGAGACAAGCTGGACCCCTGAAGGTTTACCCTTACATCTGTGATCTTCTTTCACATGGTCAGTCGGGCTACAAACATAGCATTTACCAAATGCTTTCTAGAATGGTGGCTTGCTCTGACCTCCTTCTGGTTTACCACCAGAAGGTACACTAATCTGATTTGGTTTCCCTTGTGGCTTACCCTTATTGTTTTGTTTGGGGCCCTCTTTGGGATTGGAATTATTAGAATTCTCTTTGGAGTCCTTTTTTGGCTGTTTCCCCTCATCCTTTTTCTGAGTTACCCCAGAGTCCTTGTGAGTAGCCCTGTTGGCAACCCACAAGTCGGCAGCCTTAGCTAGTTTTCTGGAATCTAATTCCTTTGAATCAGCCAAGTGCTGTCTGAGCTCAGGAGAGCAGGCATCATATATTGACTCCAACATCACAAGATTCTTTATTCCCTCATAAGTGTTCACCTTGTAACCCTTAATCCATCCCTCGAAGTTCTTCAAACTTTCACTCACCCAGGTAGCCCAAGGGGTACCATCATTCTTTTTGAGGGTCCTAAACCTCTTAAGGTACTGGGAAGGGTCTTCCCAAATCTAGCTATCAAAGCTAGCTTCACACATTCATAATCCTTCCTATCCTCCTCCCCCAACTCCATTAACGCATCAGTTGCAACAGGGGGAGCCTAGAGAACAACCAGGTAAGTAAAGCATTACCTGTGATGTCCTGGAGCCCATGATTATACTCAAACAGACTCAACCAATCTAACACATCCAACTTAGGCACATACATACCCACCAACTCCTTAGGCATCCGGGGTCTTTTGGGACTGTAACTCCTAGAGGATTCAGAGAGAGAAGCATTTTCCACAGACCATTTTTTTCATTTCTAGCTCATGGTTGAGCTCCATTTCTCTGAGACTTAGTTCTTGGTGCCGTTGTTCGGTTTGAGCACTAATTCTTTTGAATTCTAATTCAAGCTCCATTTTTTCTAGTTCCAGATATTGAGGATTAAGTGTGGGACCTGGCAGAGCAGGTAGAGGCCTAGGGGAGACCACTACATAATCTTCATCCTCCTCTTCTGCTTCTGACTCAAGGTTATCAATATTAGGTTGAATATCAATATCATTGCTGTTATCTACATTTGCTGGAGTGGTAGGATCCTCTGAACCACCATCCAGACTTTGGTTTGCTAACAACCTTTCTATTAGCTCCATTTTCTTGCCTCTAGTCAGGAGATTCTTATGCTTACAGAGAACTCTTAAACAATCGGCAGTTTTTGTAACAAGGGACTCTTGACTATAACTTTCCATAGTTGACGGGTTTAGAAAATAACTTTTTAGTGCTAAGCTTTGTGGTTAGTTGCACTAAGGTATCTATAAGCGCACTAAAATGTATACTCAATACAAATCCCACTGCTGTACACCAGTGTTAGGCAGAAACCTGTGCAGTTCCCTTAGGGACCACTGCAAAAGGCTTAAGACTACAGGTGTTGGCAGTAAACCCAATTGGTAGCAGTCCGTACCACCCAGATTTACCTGGTAGCTGTGGCTGAGCAGCCAGACTTCTCTCAATAAGAGTTAGACAGTATATAGAGTATACAAGACAGGTACCAAAATACAGGAGCACAAGCAAACGCTGATCAGAGCTTTGGTATCAAGTATATAATTATTTATTAAAAAGACACACTTAGAAACACTCCAGCACTATTATTGTAAGCAAGTTCAAAAACAGTCACTATTAATATATATACATCCCTTCTTCCTTATTAGACAAGTCTTAGTTAACACCACTTATTTCCAGACCGAGGTGAGCGCTTAACTAAAGATGGCACTCCAATAAGTTAAGAAAAAGGGAGGGAAAAGGCAGAAATTAGGAACAGCACACAACACAATACTTTAGAAGCACTCAGCAAGGCAGGAAAGTCAAAGTCTACTTGTGAGCAAAAAGTTCAGAGGCCAGGCTCCCTCTTGGAGGGAGTAGAACACCAATGCGCCCAAGATCACACAGTTTAAAAGGCTTGGAAAGTCTTGCAGAGAGTTTAAAAAGGAATCAGTTCGGCTCAGAAAGTTCAGTTAGCCAGCCTAGGGCCAACCCAAGTGGTAAAATGAGGATTTACGAGACACCCCACACAGACCGTTGCGAGGGAGGCCAGGCGGACACAGTACCTTGAAAGTGGAGAGAATCCTCCAGCCGGGGCAGTTGTTCCTGGCAGTGGATGCAAGTCGCGGCGTCGTCCAGAGGAAGAGAGGATCTCAATGTGGAGGAAAGCTGAAGGTCGTTGCACTGCCAGGGAAGAAACCAGCCGCAGAGTTCTCCGGTGAAAAGGTACTACCCTTTTATTCGCGGTAGTGGTAAAACGTGGTGTCCCGGTTGCCGGGGTGCTTGGCACAGGCAAGGCAGCCACGAGATGATCCGGGAAGGCAAAAAGGCAGGCAAACTGGTTATCCCCACCAGTCAAAGGAAGAAGACTCTTCGGGATGAAGATCTCCTCTGTCGCTGGTGAGTTGGTTCAGCAGGGCTCCACCGGTGGTGTCGTCGTTGCAGGTCGGCTCAGCTTCTCCCTCTTTGGATTTTTTGGTCCTGTGGCGACGTCTGAAGTCCCAGTCCCCAAAGCCCTGCTTTTATGCAGAAAACCCCCATTCATCAGTCCTAGCTGTCACTCAAACATGCTAAGTGGTGAGCCGGGCGGCTCACCACTGGGCCAATCACACAAGAGTGCGACTTGAGTTGCCGAGGCAACTCAGTCCAGGGTGCCTAAATCCCCTCCCACACCCCCTGTGGTACCCAGACAGAGTGGCAACACTTTGGAGGGCTTCTGTGCAACTTCGGGTTGGAGTCACAGAAGCGAACACAAATGCCATTTTGGAACCGAGTTCTGGCAAAAAATACCAACCGGTGTATTAATATTAAATAAATAAACCGGCGGTATGTTTGAGGCTATGTTAAAAAGTATTAGCCTCTAACAATGGGAAAATCCCATAGGATTATATTTGCGGTTGAATATAAAAAGTAGTATCCACTGCCACCAGCCAAAATTTGCTCAGGGGGGACTGGACAGTGCCCCCTCGAACAACAGACCCAGGGGCAATCGAATTGCCCCTACCAGTACACCCACAATCTGATGGTTTGTACTGGTTCTGTTCACAATTTAGGACTAGTAAAGCCAATGGTGACTTTACATGCCCTGGGAGACAGTAGTCCGTCCCAGGGTACGGAGTCTATGTTTGGGGGTCACTATGACACCCCTGTGTTACGGCACAGAGGGTGCTGTGTAACACACATACCAAAAACACATGAAGCCCTATGGAGTAAAAGTCCCCATAGCCCATAAAACACATTACAAAGTCAAAGGATATCTCAAATCATGTCTAAGAGTGGGAGAAAGAGTCTCACTCTTAGCAGGAGAAAAAAATAAACCCCAAAAGTCCAGAAAAGCTGCTGGGGGACTCACTAGGTTTGGGAAATTAGCCTTAACAGAGAATTCTCCTAACAGGTGCCCATTGTTGTTCATGTAAGTAAGGTCTTCTAGTTGTATGTGAAAAGGCAATCTTGGTTGGCAGCTGCTTCTTTTAGAGTTCCGCTCTCTTCGGGGGACAGTTCTTTAGACTTTAGTGGAAAGGTCCTGTCGATAGACAATTTCTATGTCTACAGCTCCTACCTCGCCTGCTTCCTGGAGACCCGGGTATAATTCTCTGGACACATCCTGGCAGCCACCACTTCCTGGCCACCACTGGAGCAGCAACAAGACTATGGGGGCCTTAGGAGTGATAAGTAAGGATTGGCGTTATTGAAGCCTGTCTTGGGTCTTGCAATTGCAAGGCAAGTTCTTGAGCGCTTTCCTCCAGGATGTGAATGGGGAGACTAACTTACTTCATCAAATGAACACTTTTTGTTCAGCTGCAAATAATCAGCAAAAAAATCTATTTTCCAGTGATCTAAACCAAATCACGCACAATGAGCCTTGTGTGTGCAATTTTCTAATTATTTTAACACGATTACTAAATATACGAGTGGTTTGTTTTGCATGTTAGTCATAGTTGTGCCACGAACGTTTTAAATGGAGTTCACGGAATAGCTCCCACTGAATATGACAGACTAAAGAACCACTTTGAGTCCAAGGAGACTGTTATGCTGTTAAGGGAATCCGTCAAACTCAGCCGCGCCTCCGGATTCTAAAGGCTTTTTTTTATTTATTTATTTTACTTTTTTTTTTAATATTCATTTTAAAGTCCACAGGACATAAGAATCCGACAGTGCAGCCGAAGAATGTACACACTTGCCGTTCTATAAATTATGATGGATCTTCAGGGAAGCACCATCTGCTGTTAAAGGCTGAACTTTGTTATGGTTTAATCTCTAGGCGCTGCAATTTACTAGCTTTTCAGTTTGTTTCCTGCTGATCATGGCCTCCTAGTGCCACTGAAGGGGTAGCCACACTGTCAATGCTGCCATGCTACTTCCCTTGTGCTGCGGCACTGGCATGGTGACAGAGCAGCACCTTCAAGCCCATGCACACCTTCGTTACCCGTGCAATACTGAAAAGGGATGGCGGGAACCACTGCCATTGCTCTGGGCAAATTTTCGGGTGATTGCTTTTCAGCCTTTCATGGCATTACAATGGATCGAGCTTGGCCCCACCCCCGAAGGCAGCCCAGCACCAAGGTCACATCCTGTGTGCATGAAACCACCAGCAAGCCCAGGCATATTTCAGCAGCATTCATTAGTGAGGTGTAGCAAGGCTCTCTAGGCATAGCAAGCTCGAGACCCACGACTCGGCATACCCGATTCTGCTTACAGCGACTCTTGAAGCGGCTGTAGTTATGACTGGAAGGTTTTAAATGAATGTAAACCAATGGCGTTGCTGTTAGTTGACCAAGACATTCTACCATGAAGGTTGGAAGAGCTGACTGTTTCTCCATTACAATAGTGACACATTCTGACATGCTCACATCCCTAAACCAGAATAATTAAAACATGTTATATGCATGTCCATAAAGCAGAGACGTTCATCCAGATGGGCCTTTTGGTGCCGAATGAGCAGAGACATGAAGCACCTCTGCTAATGAATAGAGCAACCCAATTGTTTCTTTGGTGAACTCTGGAATAGTTCACCACAGCATCCATGATGCAGAAACAATCTAACAATCCAATCTTTACACTCCATACCAGAAACACCTTTGCCACTAATCGTGCTTTTTCTGAAGAAAAGGCTGCTCATGGTGGTAGGAGAACTCGGAGAGATTCCTTTTTTAGATTTGAGTTGACTTGTCTAGAAGATGGAGGAGAGCTCTGTATCGGAGAATAGAGCTCTGTAGAACAGGCAAGGTCTTCTATTGACTCCCCTATCCATGCCAACCAGAGAAGGGCCATCAGTATTTTGTATTTGTTTTATTTGTATAGCGCAAACCAGGCCCTGAGGCTACCGGGCGCATATCTTAGCAACAGTGGTTACATCACATTACGACATTTCAGGTTACATTTAAATTAACATAGTAATCAAACACATTGGTAGTTTGTACAGAGATACATATGTAATCAAGTATTCAGAGTGCAGCTTGGTCAACAGATGTGACTAGCCACTGTTTGGCTTTGTGTTTGAACAGATTCAGAGAAGGAAGGTTTCTGATGGTAGGGGGGACAGAGTTCCACAATTTGGCTGCCAAAACTGGGAAGCTGGATCCACCGGCTGTTTGGAGCTTGTATCTAGGGATCATTAGGCTCTGGTTGAGGGTAGATCTTAGAGATCGAGATGGGAGTGTAAAGATTACATCTTGATGCTCTGTTGAAGATGCTAGTGGCTTCCTTTTTTATGCAATGTAATCTGACCATCTGTGTTCTAGAGCTGTCCAGACAAACGTTTCAAAATTCCAATGAAGACAGAGAAGCATTTTGTGGCTGTCCCTGTTGGGGAAATAAGAAGGGTAGCAAAGTCATTGCATCGAACTCCCCCCATTCCCCTGAACTTTAAGAGTAATCACTGCAAATATTTGGATTTCCAGGAAAAGGATCACCTCAGTCATGCCAAGATTTTGAAGATGCTGGAAGATTGGGTTACGCATGCCCATGTAGTCAGGCCTAAATATTGCATTTCAGTGATTCTTAGGAGCATCAGCGGCTAAAAATCAGTACCAGTATTGTGTTGAAAGGTTTATCAACATACAGCCCATAATAGAAAATGGAAATTGACAAATGTATATACATTATCATGTTGTGTGCATAGTTCAAAGAGTAGAACTCAACCGACTAAGGCTAAAAATAAAGTGAACAGGAGCGGGGAGATGGTGGAGCCCTGTGGGACTGTAGATTTCATGGATTTCGAGGGGAGGGGCTTCTGAAAGGACGAATGAAGACTTGCATATTTCTTACTAATCCATCGGATGCAGCTTCAAGCTGACGCATGAACATTTGGTGTACATGTCCTAGAATTTGTGGTCCGTGTTGTTGAAGGCCGCCAATAGATTTATTGGAATCGGGGCTTCTACAGTCGACAACCGTCTCGAGCCTGAGCTAGTCAAAAATGGCAAATGTGTTGCATCGAATGTTATCTTCTCCGTGGATAACAGACCAGTAGTTTTGCTAGACAGGCAGGTTGTGAAATAGATTTAAAGATTGACCGTATCAGTACAGAATATCTTTTTCATTAGTAGGGGCTTGATCGCTGGCAGTTACCTGGCGGGAGGGAGGGTGTGGGGGCGGCGGTTCCTGCATTTATGGAGAGATTGAACAAATTTGCAAGTCCTTCTCAAAGCAGAAAGCTTTCACTTTTTGAAAATCTTTGGCAAAAAATTGGTCATTTGAAGAAACCGACTAATTATTGTAGCGGACCATTGTTTGCAGCAGGCTAATAAATTGGTCTTGCAAAGCAAAAAAAGATTGTTCTTCAGGTACCCAGACTTCTCTCCAGAGCGTTACAGATAGTTTATACACGTTCACTGCATTGCACATTTGCAATTAACTGTAGTACCCAGAAGCCATTCGGCCTCATAACAAATCGCCCGGTATGGAAACAACGGTGGCGGTAAACCCGCCGCCACCGTTGTTTCCATGCCAGGCGATCACAACTCCTCCAGGCGGGAGGTGATGTTCCCGCCAGGTCTGACCTGGCGGGTTTAACACCGGCCGCCTGCAGGCGGACGAGGAAACACCGGCAGCATTACGAGATGCTGCCAGTGTTTCCATGATCCCCATTCCCATCGAGTCCCATAGGACTCGATGGGAATGGGGATTAACACCATTCCGCCTCCGTGATTCCCGGAAAACCGGGGTTGTAATGCCCCAGTAATTCCGGGAATCACGGAGGCGGAATGGTAATAAGAGTCCGGCGGTAACCAGGCGGTTTTACCGCCGGACTCGTAATGAGGCCCATTGAGTTTGAGGTGTGCGCTGTACCAAGAAGCATGAACACGAAGTTGCCAAGGATGCACTGGACATCTTCCCCTTCACTCTTGAAAGCCAGTTACTTGGACCACACTGCTTATGGCCTCACGTCATTCAAGCTCTTTTTTTTTTTTGTGGCATTTTTCTGCTATGCAATTAATTCATAATTATTACAAAGCATATCTTTGTGAATGCCAGCATAGGTGATTGTTTAGTTTTAAATCTTTTCCACCTTTCTGAATATGCTTAGGAGCACATTTGAATATGATATATTTTATTTGTATCGCGCTCATACACCAGTGTTTCAGATCGTGACGTGGAATGGGAGGACAAAACAATGATCTTACTTGGCCCAGTGACATTGAGAATGCGCAGGTGCAGAGGGAAGGGGGGAGCGTGCAAGGGAGAGGAGAGGAGTGGAAAGTGCTCAGCAAAGGATAAAAACACTGAGTTTTGGTGGGAAGGTGGCAGAATTTTTCCTCCAATTCGCCTCCAACCCCATAGTTCGGCAGTGGGGTAATGCAGTGTTAACTTAACACTTCATTAGCACCGTTTTTAGCCATACCACCGTACTCCTGAGGTGTTGCTACCTGATGGCACACAGTCGAGACCTTCTATTCTAATGTGATGCTAATGCAGTGCAGGACACTAGTCTGCAGTGTTGCAAACAAGCAGGCAGTGGTGTGGGCCGCCTAGATTTGGTTGTCGACCTTCCTCCGTCTTCAATTTGTAACCGTTGTGTACACAGTGGCTTTTCTGCTAGTAGAAAGCTCTTGCGCAGGCTGACGGCAAGTCAACCCCTGAGCTTTAATCCTTGGGTAAAAATGACATGACCATTGGGCAGAGCATAAGGTATTCAAAATAGTGGGCAGGCTAATTAACTTGGAGTCGATACACCATCCGAGGAAGTGATATCACAGGAAGTGATCTCTCAGCAAAGCATGTTCGCCAGGCCATTTTTAGTTTTTACTCAAAACCGTGCCCCAGCACTACTTAGCAAGATGCTAATATTGGTATAGTGTGTAGAAAAGGGGTATGGCAAAAGTCTGATAAGGCTGCAGTTTCTAAAGGTGAATAGACCGGACTATTGGGTTGTGCAGTGCTTCAGCAGCGCTATTGTTCTTGGTCATGTCTAGCATTTCAGCAGCAGCGTCAGGCAAGGTAGGATAGTTGTAGCGATATCGCGGGACCCCAAGTCTTGTGAGATCTCGCGCAAAGCGGAAATGAAAGCTCCCGCAAGCGCGAACGCGAAGCGCCAGAATCCGGTCAGAGGGCACGGAGTAGGCTTAGCTCCCTGTGCTCCTCTTAAGACTGACAATAATTAATGTCATGGACTTTATTCTCTGTTATTCAGAAAGCTTGGTTTCAGGGCCTGTTGCGCACAGTTCTACAGAGTTATGTTTGCATTAAGGAAGCTGATGCTGGAGCCACAATAAAGCAGTTCCACCAGAAACCCTCAAGTCTACTGCGCATCATTATAGTACAATAGTCTTGCAAATGAATATGGGACGTGTGGGGGCAAAGGCAGGACTGTGCTACGAGGGTTGCGTTCCCCCTGATGCGAATGCATTCGAAAGCACAGTGTTGGCACCAGAGCAAAAACATGTCACTCTGAAGCTCGCTTAAACAGGAAATTCTGGCAAAGTGACACCGTTAAACTGGAATCCTGATGTTTTCCCCACCTAAACTCATTCCTTCGTGCACTGCTCGGATGTTCTTCAAGTCCTGGCTTGTTAGGTCATTTTATTTTGCATTCTGTACACTACTTGAAGTTTTTAATTTCATGCTGATTTATTTTATTTGTGGTGTTGCTAATGCTGCCAGGGGTGCTTTCAGGCACGCATACAGTGCCAGAATGCAAAGCAACGCAAATTTAAAATCCAGGTTTGGCTGAACCTTTGACACCTACGATTCCCTATAAATTCTGTGTGTACTACTTTTCAAATGTAAAGCACACACTAGAAGTCCTACCCGCTTTGAGGCATTGTGTACCCCCGGCGTGCTGCTTGTGTAGGCACGATGTGAATGAATGTGCAGTCTTAAACTCTTCTTGTGTGTACAGCTACTTTTTGAAGCTTCTGAAAAACAAGTTTGTGTTCTTCTTTTTTTTTTTACCTTTCTAGCGTGTATACTTTGAGTAGTGGACACTTGTGTCTGTGAGTTATGGCTTGGAGGGGTAGATTAGCTCAGTCTTGATATTTTAAACATTGGCACTTTAAAGGACAAGATAAAAGGCACTTTCACAATGCATTCCAGCCTTATCTAAACACATGCAGTGCTTTAACAATCCTCTACAGGATGAAACATTGCCAGCCTAGCGTCATGGTCGTTCTATCAGAGGATTTTTCTCACCTAACTTAAGGGCCACCCCCCGTTCCCCACCCACCTTCCTGATCCGCAGGATAATTAATTTTTATGCTCAATATTTATAAACATTACCTATTGACTTTGCTGATGCTTGTTATATTTTTTGTTGTTGCCGTGATTCAAAATCTTAACAATAACCCTTCACCATCGACTAGTACTCTTTTGTAAGTAAACATGTGATGTTGTCTTTGCAAAATGTACACTATAGCTCTCTGCTTTTCCTATTGAAGAACACCCTCCAACGACATGAAATCAATCTTTCCTATTCCAAGTTGGCCTTAAAAATGTCATTGTAATAATGCACAGGAGCAGCAGGTGACAGTGTAGGGCCTTTCATTTAAAGAAAAATGCTCCCAAGGCCCTGTAGGACCACTCACTCCATGAGCAGCCGCCCTGCTTTGGTGCAAACTCTATTACCCTTATCTCGGATGGGGGACCTTGTGATTGACCCTTCTCCCTATGGCCACTCCATTATTCACCTTGGTTCCTCTAGTTCTGCTTTTCCCCCCTTTAATGACCAAGAGGAAATTCAAGCAGGACCCCCCACCCCAACCCGAACCTCCTTGCCTTGATGATGTGAGGCCCTCTTCACAGTTTTTGTTTTATTCATTTGTAACGCGCTCCAGACCCGAGGGTATCAGGGCGTGACAGTTACAGGCAGGTTCTCAGCTTAGTTAGACAGATAAAGAAGTTGGCAATACAGGTACATACATGCATACAATAGTCACGGGTAACAGTGACAATTGATGTTCTACATTACGTTACTGTCCACTTGAAGGTGATTGAAGCTCGCAGTCACACAGGTGAGTTAGATATCGGAAGATTTGAGCCAATTGGTGCATTTGGATCTGAGGTTCTGATATGGCTGATCTTCTCGGATAGCAGGAGGCAAGGAATTCCAGAGTTGGGCCGCTTTAGCGGGGAAGCTATTCCCACCTACCTTGGAGAGTTTGAATCTGGGGACAAGGAGGGAGTTGCTATGGGCTAGTCTGGTGGGTATGGTGGAGGTCCTTTTGTGGAACCTCTCGGTCAGATAGCTATGGGCAGCGGTGTTCAGGGATTTGTGAGTGAGGGACGCAGTTTTCAGTTTGGCTCTCGGCCAATGACAAAATCAGTTATTTTGATGCCTAATCTCAGAAATGTGATCTCTTAGCGACTCCCAATGGCTGCACTAAGGGCGTTGTTTTGGAGTGTTTGGATCTTCCTGACTATTGCTTTGTTTGAGCCTACATAGAGGGCGTTACAATAGTCAAGCCTGGACAGGACGAGGGCTTTGGCCAGGATGATGCAGCTGTTTCAAAGGAAGGGTTTGCCGGTTCTGATGAGTTTACAAGTGTAACTGGGAGTGGATGACAGCATGTTGACTTGTTTGGAGAAGGAGAGGGTTGAGTCAAGATAGAAGCCAAGGGTTTTCAACTCACTAGCCACTTTGATGAGGTTGCTGTCAATTATGAAGGAGGCATATTCAGTCCCAAGGTTTTTGAGGTTGGAGCAGGTGCCCAGAATGATGAGCTCTGTTTTGTCATCATTCAGGCATAGACTATGATTGGCCATCCATTCCTGGATGATGAGATACACCCTATTCACCAAGGCCAAATCCTTGCAATAATCCCCAGAAAGTTGGAGGAGAAGCTGGGTATCATCCGCGTAATTAGTGTAGGTGATACCGAGATCCAAATCACTGAAAAGGGGCTTGGTGAATATGTTGTATAGCGTGCGAGAGACACAGGATCCCTGGGGGACGCCACATGTGATGGGGACAGGGCCTGCAGCTGCTGAGGGCGAGAATACCAGCATGGTTCTTTCACTGAGGAAAGACTCAATCCCTGCTATGGCCTCCCTAGAGAAGTGAGCAGCTGTGTCTAGGTGGCTGCATAGGACCCTGTGGTCAACCAGGTCGAATGCAGATGAGAGGTCAAGAAGGACGAGGGACGTTTTCCCTTTTATCTCTTAATTCATCAACTTGGGTCTTTAAATCAATGAGAGCTGTCTCTGTGCCATGTTGTGGGCGGAAACACTGTCTGTTCCCCATTCACACATCTTTCATTGATCATGCTAGTTTTAACTTTCACTATGCACTTTTTACCAACACTACCCTGCACACAAATCTCCTCTTCCTGTCCCCATCAGCCATGGATCATATCTGAAATTCAGACCCTCGAAACAAACCTGTGTCATGACCTGTGACACTGGTGCAAATCATTGACTCGCATCCGTCTAGCATAAATACATTCCCTTGATGTCCTTGCTCCTACACTGGATACTGCCAAATCATATTACTTCCAAACCAAATCTACTATTTTATAACCCCTGCAAACTTTCATCGACCCTCCAAGATTTGCTCATACGTCCCAAGCTAATATCCATTGCCTCCACCCTTTCTGCTGATGACTTTGATCACTACCTTTCTGTTAAAATCTGAAATGCACGACACTTGCAGCCATCTGCTCTTTCTCTCTCTACCCCTTTCTGTGTCCACCACCAGTGGCCCCTACCACTTCTACTCTCAACTACTTCTACTTCTCCCCAACCAAATTAGCACCAATCCTTCACAGGGGCAACCCATTATTCGCTCCTACCACCCTGTAGCTACTCAAATGGTCCAAGACCTAGTCTCAGCTGCACCTCTCTGAGCTCCTTAACTACTCTTAGCTAGACTGTTCCTTGCATCCTTCAAATCTGCAACTCTCCAACCCCTTTTGAAGCAACTCTCTGACCCAAACAACCCAGCGAACTCTCTTGGTGTTCCTCTTTCCCCATATTTAAGAGGTCCTTGAGCAGGTCTTCAACCAGATCACTAAGTACCTTGAGGATAAAGACCTTGATTGACTTCCCTCTGGAAGCTGTGCCTCTCTAGTACAGTGAGCAAATGTGGTTGTAGACCCTCCTGAGAGGGAGAAACTCCATACAGCAGGCTATTTGACCCATGTTTACTCTCAGTAGAGAGGCTCCCACACCCGTGTTTAATTATTTAAAACATTGGTTTCACCCTAAGCACATGTGGACCCCTTGCTCACTGACCTTAGCGAGAGTCCGCTTCACCTCAATGAGGAGGCCCAACAAGGCCAAAACATGTACCTGTAGCTGCTGATGGTACTCCTGTTCAGAGAAGACTTGCCTAGCATTTCGTTGCTGGACTTCCCTTGTGGGAGGGATCAGACTGATATACAAATGGATATTTCTCCTCTGTGAAGGGTGCAGTGAGCTAAAACGTGGTTGTAGACCCTCCTGAGTGGGAGAGATTCCATAAAGCAGGGCATTTCACCCATGTCCATTCTTAGTAGAGGGGCTCCCACACACTTGTTTAGTATTCTTGCTTCCTTGCTCTCTGGCTTTCTTCATACTCCTTTTTGAAGTGATGTTGGTACATTTTGTTATTTGTAGGCCAAAAGAGGAATTGTAAAAAAAACACATCTGAGTTTCTTTACTGACTTGGCTGTGCTCCCCCTGATGAGCATAGAACCTGTCTGTTTTACTCCTGGAAGTAATGTGAATACAATAAAACGAAGAACAGATGCACAGATATTTGTTACTGTTAAAAAAAGATATTTGTTGCAACCTGAACTGCAGTGTTGATGTCTTTATGGCGTTGCTGATGCCCCTAGTCTGAAAACCACTCTTATGAAGTGTTATCAGATCTGGAAGGCCTAGACGATGGGAATGAAATATTTATAGTAATTACCGGGCACTATGATGAATACGAAAATGACGATGTATTTAACATTAAAAAGTATTGCCTAAAATGACCTAGCAAGTAGTGAAATCCACCTTTTTACTCCTTGAAATATGTTGCTCAGAACGCCTAAAAGTAGGGAGCAGACTATTCCCATCTCCAAGTCTTATTTGGAACCCTGCTTGACTGGTACATGGCCTGTGTCTAGTAATATACACCGGTGTCCAATAATAAGGGCCAATGAATGGGTAGAACTTGTTGAATAGTGGCACCACCCGTCGGGACCTCGACTTTTACACACATTGGAGCCAGATGATTTTTCACCCATCCAAGTGTTAATATGTATAACTTGCTTAATACCCAGAGGATTCTAAGCGTGGACCGGGGAATCGAACCTGGTGCTCCGTGTCGTCTTGCTTCCAAGGCGAGCATGTTGCCCCTGAGCTATCCCCCTGAGCTAAATATCCATGAAGCAAAGTGGCCTTATCAGGGGTCTTCGTGGGCCTATATTCTATACAGATTTTTGGAGCCCAACTCTGCAATGTCAAATCCAGATGGGGTATTCTAATTACCTCCTGGTGCCATAGAGATTAAAAAGCACAGGTGAGTAGCCGATTTCATAAGTACCCACAAAGCAAGATTGACTCTTGCTGACGAGTTTATCATCTTGTGTGTGTTGGTCTTCCCGTCAGAAATGTTAATAGTCTGCTGCCTTTACCACGATACAAAACCATGTCTGTAAATGATAGATCCGTCATCCACTTAACAAACACAGCCTGGTTAAAGTTAACTCGCCCATCTCTCCTGATGATCAGAGACATGACCACCAAGAGTTATGGAATTGTTTACAACAACGGAGCCTTTAGAATAGGGTTCTGAATCCTTTGCTTCTCTGGACTACAACTGCGATCAGCCTTAGCCAGCATAATCAATAGTGATATGTCATTGGAGTCATAGACCACAACATCTGGAGAGCCACAGGCTGCAGACACCTGTTCTAAGGTGAATTGTCTGTAGTAACTGCCTGTACGAAATCAACAAATGAAAATCTATAATTTGGAGCATATGCTGCTGAAAGGCAACTCTTGACTCTCCAATTTGTTTATGCTTGATTGATCCTCTAATCCTCAAAGTGGCACATGTCCTTCCTAGTCAAAAATCCTCACTTGTTCAATTCCATTAGCACCAACCTGAATCGTGCTACTTACTATCTGAGTATCTTAACCAGCTCAGAGGCAGATACGGGTTTGATCTTGTGTCTCTGACTCCGTACTTCAATTAATGACTTATGGGACCTCTTGGACAGAACACATGCTTATTACCTTATAAGTGGATAACAAGCTGGCGCTAAAACCCAACACAACCCCGGGAGTGAGTATTTACTCCAACATAGGAACCGGAATAAAAGGCTTCCTGAAACTAATTTCTTTACTCTTCGGCCCAACGCCCCATATTAAGCCACCTCTCCCCCCCCTCCCAAAATCCTTGCTAATCTTGTAAGCAAAGTAAAGGATGCCCCTTCACCCGTCCCGCACCCCGGTCTGTGAAACTCAAATCAGATGGCAGTATTGCTGCTACTAAGGCCACCATTGCAGAGGATGCCAACTTTAAAAATGCAGCCCTTTGTGTTGTCTTGGGACTAATCAATGCACCCTTAAGGTAGGCTTGTCTTGTTAACTAGGCTGTATGAGTCCTAATTTGAGGGCAAGTGGATGATTTTTTTTATTATTTTGTTTGTCAAGGCCATTTCTGACCAAACCGCCCGCAACAAAAAGCTCTTCATGCCTGCAGAACTCGATTTGCAAAAGTGTGTTATAAAGGCAGTTGGTAATGCTAGCAATCCTTGCAGAAGGAGGCTCTAGCTCATCAAGTAAGTGACAGGTGCAGTAACTGAATTCCCTCCACCCATCTGCCTTTGTGTAGGGTCCGGGCCACAGGGGTACACTCCGATGTCTCTACCCTCGAATCTGCTTCTAGGCCTTGCCTGATTCAAATAATCCTGGTCGATAAGCGACTTGTGCTCTGAACCTTTATGGTTCCAGCATGTTCCTGGTAGTGAGGTGCTCTGAAGAATCCAGATGGTAACTTCCACCCCTCAAATCTCCTAAAAGAATAACTTTGGCTAAAGAACCTGGTCAATACTCCCTAAATTGCCTGCAGCACAAACACTCAATAATATTAATGTAATATTTTAAAGAAGTGTCAAATGAAAAGGGCTTGCGTGTTCTTGAATGTTCTCAGTATCCCTTTTAGCTTTCAGGGCACGGGACCATGCATGCAAATTTGCTCGCCCCAACTCTTTTTAACCAAGATACTGCTCATGGGAACCCAGCACAATCCCACCTATCATGGTGCTTTCTGCTAGTCTACCAAGTGGACCCTCCAAAAGCCATCATGGTCGAACAGTCTGTGGTCAGATGCACCAGCGGGATGTTGCTTGTGCACTAAACGTGGTGCAAAAGTGTTCATAAAGATGATTTTTGACTTGCTTCTCCTGAGGTCCCAGGTGGATGGATGAATCATCATCACTCGGCACAGAACATCTTCCCAAAGAAAAGAGTACCCAAGCTGCACTGATTTTTGTCCTTGGGTTGTACAGCTTTTATGTTAAAGATGGTGGGAGGACGCCCAAGTGTAAAAGGAAGATGCTTATATCAAGCACTTTACAATATCACAGTGAGATGCTCCTTGTAGCTATCTACTACTACCCTACATTGGGCACACTAAATGGCCACCTCTGCCTTGCTCTCTGGACATCCTTACTTGAACACTGACCTTAAGACATACTTATGCAATATCATTCTCCAAATTGATCCTGGATGTCAACAAAATAGTTGCTGTTTTGAAGATGATGGACACCATAGAGCTCTACATCAGCTGAATGAATTGGGTCAACTAAATGGTCATCAACAGTTGCCATTTTGCTCTCTGATCATTTGTAATTTCACTCATTAGATGTCCACATGTCCCGTCGGGCTAATGAGCATGCATCCAACGTTGTAGCTATTTATCAATAAACAAGCCTTCCCGCCATTCACACATCTGACTCTTTCATGGCCGCTCCTGATCAACTTTTATTGTATCTACTGGTGGCCTTCACACCAACTACCATTGAATGCAAAGACTTTAGAGGTCTCCCCTCAAAATTCTGGACTTCCTAACCAACACGAAGCATAGTTTCCTGCCTCTTACACCACTGCGACTCGAACAAGGAATGTCCCATAGGTTCCATCATGAGTCAGCAACCTTGCAGAATAAGACCCGCCTTTTATCACAGCATTTACAGCAGCAAAGACCACACTGCCATTCGTCAGTCACCTCTACCCACCTCCATAGTTATTTTTGAGTGGGTGCACTTCACAATACACTAGTCTCATCAAAAATGCCTCCTGAATTTGCGACTTGATAACAAAACACATTCAATTGACCAGGAGGTGTGGAAGCTGGTCGAAGAACTCTTACACAGAACTTTACAGATCTTTCTAACCGGGCACAGAGGGCAAAGGGTATGAGGAAGCCTTCATGTGAATGAATGTCTTTCAAAACGATATAGGGGTGGTTGTTTGACTTATTTCAATACCTCATTGTTAGCAAAAACGTTTATTCCAAAATGTAAACATGTCTATAACAAACATAGGTACATATTTCAAGTACAACTAAATGTCTGTGTTCTTCATCGCAATTTCATAACGAAAGGCTAAAGTTAAATGGTTAACACATTTCATAACTATGAAGTCTATTTGTTTTATCAGCCCTACCAATTCCTTTGCCTGCTTCCAGGGTGACAAACTCTCTGCACCAAAAAATGCCACAACTTACCAACCAACTTTTTTCAGCTCCATCCATTCATTCCACTTGCTCTAAATGTGTCTTGGTTCTTTGTACGCTAAAGCTGAGATGTTAGCTTTGTCAACACCTACTGTCACAGCGCCTGTGTGGATATGGAAAGCCTTGACTTCTCGAATATTCAACAAACTAACCCATGTGGTCAGTGACCATATTGGCCTTCTTTTTTCACTAATCCGTTGAACACTGGATCACAGGTTAGCATCCTTTGGCTGTTCAGATGTTTTAAACTACAACTCCCATCTGCCCTAGCCAGCATAGTCCACGGTGAGAGATCATGGGAATCCTTGTCTAAAACATCTGGAGAGGGACAGGTTGCATCTGGAGATGAACAACTAAAAGCCTCTTGTGAATGGATCACCATAATCACATTGTTCATCTGAAGAATTGTTCCCACCCAAAGCCTTCTGAAAATAGGTACTGTAACCAAATGCATCTGCACACCTTCACGCAAGCAGGTATGGCAAAATAAGACCACATTCTGGTGAGCCCTTTGGATAGCCTTGCTCCACTACAAAGGTCACTGTCGATAAACCTACTGCTTACATCAACTCCCCAAACCTACTTCATGCATCCAATCCTAGACATAAGAAAGAAAACTACTGGCTCATGAAAAACCTATGCCACCTAAAATATAAGGATGGGGTTATCGAACAACTATGGTCCCTATCGCACATTTCATCACACCCCCTCTGAGTTCTGCACTTATCTTGGCTACAATGTTGCTGGCATTAGGTCAGATAATCATTTCTAGACCCACATTGTGGGTTCTGAGAACTCAGTTGTTTCATATTTAAAAGAGCTGATGATGGGGACTCGAGTAGCTCAAAACCCCTGACCCTTCTTTCAAGCTCTGAATCTGTTCCTCACTGATTACGATGACTGCGGTGAGGCTAACGTCAGACCTGATTACCCACCCAAGGGCATAGTTTGCCCCCCCCCCCAGAGGCACTCTGTGAAATGCCCCCTCTTAGTGTTCAACTTTGTTTATGAATGTGCCTTTGGAAAGATCTTTGCTTGCTCAGGGAATTACATTCTCCAATCGATGTGCAACATTGTTTTCATCAACCTTGCCCCCCGCCAGCCCCACAGCTCTTTTATACCCCCCCTTGCAAATCAAACCTTAATTGTATTTGGCCTCTCTTCTGACCATGTACTTCAGGCCTTGACATGCAACACTCAGGCAACGTCTGGAACAGCAATCTGAGTATTCTAGCCTTCTGGTCCATTACTACCACACATTGCAAAGGCGCTAGAAACGGTTTCCAAATCTTCTCTCAGTTGGTAATTCAGTTATTAGGGTAGTTATTGAGCGTGGATCCAGCTTAAGGAAGCAAGAGAGCACTTCCCTCATACATGGTGCAGGAAGTAGATCACGAGGGATCAATGCAAGGGAGTGGGGATCTGACAATGGGTGAGGGTGGGCAATCGGGTAGCAAGAGATCTACAAGCAATCAGGAGATGAAACCGGGAGGAGCAGATCTCCCAGTCTCAGATTAGGCGGTGAGTGCAGGGAGGTGGTGGGGGGGGGAGACCTAGGTGTTAAGCGGGAGCCTTCTTTAAAGTAAGGGCTCTTGATCTTCGTTCCTGAAATAATCCCTTGTAAGGGACCCCCAACCTGGATTCCGTCCATGACCGGGCAAAACATCAGTCCCAAGGAACATAAAGATCTGGTGATCAAAGAAAGGTATGCAGACTAATGCTACAGGACCTTTCTTTCTGCATTGAACAGCAGTGACCGCGAAGTGCTGCCTGCATGCAGCAGATAGAGGAGTTAAAACCTTTCATGTAAGTGGGTTGCATGATTTTTGCAAACCCATACCCAAGAAGTTAAGAAGGGATCCACACTCGAGATCCCTCGACGCATTTGGGGAACCTTTAAGAGCTTCCCTCCGATGGATCCTCTTCCAGATCTTAAGGGCACTGCTCCCCCCCCCTCACTGCAGCCCACAGTGTAGTTTCCATGGCAATGCTGCTGATACAGGCTCATCTCAAACTGGAAGGGGGATCGTCAATGCTTGGGCCATTTCCATGGGAGCAAACACACTGGTTTGACCTTAATTGGCATAAATCGGAGATTCCAATTCTGGGTCCAGTAGGTCCACTATCTCCCACTTAGTGCAGCCCCTGTGATCCACCTCAAATGTTCATCCAGAAAGTCAGATATTGGATTGATATTTCACAACTCCTCCAGTAAACCAGTGGCTACCAAAGGCAGGCGAGAGTCTCTTCCAAAGTGGCCATGTTGAAATGTGTTTGCTTTTTTCTTTCACCTTTATTTAATGCTCACTGATGTTAGTGGCATGCCTAGCAGCTGCACAGACGGCCGGGCACTAATAGGGTTTTTGCCCCAGAGCCATGGGGCAATACAATATTCTGATGCTTGAGCTCTCCTTCTGCCTACTCACTGTGCTCAGGCTCATGCTTTGGCATATCGCCTGCAGTCTCGGGCAATATTTATTATCGATATTCTCGTTACTCTGTACCACATACTAGAAAGAACCTTTTTTTCGCCACCGTAATTAGAGCCAGGTATTTCACCTTTTTAACGTTGTTGAGAACCTCTTGGTTATTGCAAAATGAGGATATGTATCTGCATGTATATTTTCTAAATGTAGTTCTTAGTTAGCCTTTTGGATGGAGTAGAGAGGGTCTTTATCGAAGGATAATGGCCCAAACCCAAGCTATTCCCCGAGGCAAAGCCGAGGGCCATAGGTTTGGAAAGGGTCGTTATCCCAAGCTAAAATGATCCTTCCCGAGAACTACAAGGCTATTCTTACATAGGGGTAATACAAATATAGGTTTTGGAGTTGTGGTTGTTAAGTAAACAAATAATTTAAAATTGAGTAAATGTACGCATTTTGAAGTATTTAAGTAAAAAGCTCATCTTTTTGTATAAGGTATGCATTTGAATCGTAAGCTTGTTTGAGCTGGAATGGGTTTGACATGACCATGCATTAAGTGTGACGTAAGTGAATGATTTCTGTATACGAAAGTGCACAAATTGTGTCATGCCGTAGGTGTCACTTTGGTAAATTGGTTGTTGCAATGCCTTGTTGAAAGACATTCTGTTGGGAAATTGCACTGCATTCAAGAAACAGCAACTCGGTGCTTGGTTTCCCCCATCTGCTCCTGAAGTCAATATTTTGACTAGAGTCCACACTTAGTTATTGAATGCACTCCAAGCATTCTGTTTGGCTGTGAGAAGCCCCCACCATGTGCTAATTGCCATTGAAGCAAAGGATTTTGTGGTTCTGTAGGACTCCATGTACCATGTTGCCTGCTCGTAGCTACATTAACCCACTATATTGTAATGTAAGCGCACACATTTGTAAATTAAGAGCCATTTGTCTTGTCTTGTTCTAGTATTGTGTTCACCTAATAATCTCTCCCATATATCTGTTTTGCAGGTATCGTGGTCTTATCCTTGTGCTGACATTTTTGTTTTACGCGGCTTTTCACCTCTCGCGAAAGCCAATCAGCATTGTGAAGGTATGTACTGTGGAATATTCTGTCGCTACAGTTCTGCTAATGTTGATGTTTTTGGGATGAGGTCCCATTTGGGATTTGTGGAAATGTAACAGTCTTAATAGTGAAACCAATAATCCTATAGAACTTGCTACCACAGGTTTGCTGCTTTGAAGTCCTATAAAGTGCATTGCTATTATCCGTAATCCGTGTATCCAGCTGAGCATTCTGCCAGGCTGACCGCACCCTGCTTGAGCAGATAGCCTACTGAACTACCTTCAGTGAGTATGATAAGAGCATGCTATTTGTCCAGAACAAATTGTACACTGAAAAGGGGCTTCGTTGATGTGAATCCTAGGGACGCAGGGCAGCAAGGATGTGTACAGGAGTGTCCTAGGTATTGCCCTCTTGTTAAAGTAGTACCACTCAAAGACAATGGTAACTCAATTTTTTAATAATGTATTTATTCCATTTGGTTACACGCCCAAACCCTTCGGTATCACGGCATAAATTACATACAGCTTAGTGAGCTTAATTGGTTACATATGTCATGGGTAAGTCTTTTGGGTATCTTGGTTGTTACATTTTGGACAGGTACATGCATTCATAGGGTTGCCTGCATTTTGGACAGGTGCATACATGCATCTTAGGTGAAAAATCCCTATAGCATTATGTACAGTTGCACAGATTGAGAGAGGAGGGGTGTCAGTGGAGTAACTTTGCTGAAAATGTTGGGGGGGCATGACCTCTGAAAAAAGGTTCCCCAGCCAAATTAATGGGGACAAAATAGTGTGCCATGAAAGTTGGGGGGTGGGGGTACAAACACCCCTGTCCCCCCCTCTAAAATTACGCCCGCGAGGGGTGTGTCCACGTAGAGGTGTGGAGTAGGAGCAAAAGTGGGGGTAGTAGGGGTATTCTTAAGCTGTTAGTGCTTATTGAACAGCCATGCTTTTAGCGCCTTTTTGAATTTCGGGAAGGAGGTTTCGTTGCGAAGGTGGGCGGGGAGTGAGTTCCAGATACGGGGTGCTGCTATAGGGAGGTTGTGAAGCGTGGGATGTGGAGCTGTGCTGGCGCTGGATCAGTGTGTTCTGGCCATGGTTTTGTGAGAAACGCTTTGGCTGAGGTAAATGGGGGCGTTGTCTGTGATGCATTTATGGGTGATGGTAAGGGTTTTGTGGAGAATTCTAGCTTGTACTGGGAGCCAGTGGGCATCTCTTCTTTGTTGGGAAATGTGTTCTCTTTTGTTAAAGCCTCGAGCAGCTCTGAGAGCTTTGTTTTGAAGGAGTTGCAGTTTATTTAGATTCTATTTTGAGGTGCCTAATAGGACATTACAGTAGTCTCATTTTGTTAGGATGAGGGCTCTGGCGAGTGTGATGCAGTTTTCAGCGGAGAGGAGAGGTCTGTTTAGAGTGATGAGTTTAGCAGTATATGCCGTGCAGGAGGCAAGTGCGCTAATATGATTGTTCATGGTAAGGCTTGAATAAATGTGAACTCCTAAGGTTTTGACTTTACGGGAGATGGGGATAGGAGTGCCGTCTATCATTTTGGAAGAGTAGTCTGGCTGGAATTTGCTGAGTCTGGCTGGGGAGCTGACTATAAGGATCTTAGTTTTTTTTCTCCAGTGAAACAGAGAATGTTAGCCATCCAGTTTTGGATGAGGGAGTACATTTTGTTAATGGAAGTTGTGTCCTGTTTGAGATCGCCTATGATGAGTATTTGTGTGTTTTCGGCAAAGTTAGTATAGATGACTCCCATGGCGTCTAGTGCCGCAAAGAGTAGTTTTGTGTAGGCGTTGTAAAGGGTGTGGGAGAGGCACGATTCTTGTGGTACTCCTAAAGGTACTGGGATGGGTCGACTGCCTCGTCGCCTAGGGTGACTCTTGAAGTGCGGTCAGAAAGGAAAGATTTTATCCATGTGGTGGCTTTCATAGAGAAATGAAAATTGGTGGTTAGAGTTTGGCATAGTTTGTCGTGGTCGACTAAATCGCAGGCCGCTGAGAGGTCTAGTAGAAGTAAGATGCATAGTTTACCTGAGTCTCTGATCTAGTCCATTTGGATTTTTAGGTCCAGGAGGGCAGTCTCAGTGCTGTGTGTAGGGCGGAATCCTGATTGTCTAACAGGTGGTTTTGTTCTAGGTGGGTTTGTACTTGGGTGTTAAGACTGATTTCCTATACTTTGGCCTGGTGGACAGATGTATAGAAGGCCAACCTATATTGTGACAGGAACAACTCTGGGAAGCTGTAGCCAAACCAGTTTAAGGGAGCAGTGACAGGCGGTCTAGGCTAAGATATTCAGAGGGGTGAGAATGTAAAGGGTCCACAATGAGGTCACACAATGGCAGTCACAAATTACACTTAGACAGGATCTATAAAAATAGTTATTTAATTATGGCCAAACACACTATAAGAAAAATTAATACAAGCAGGTAGATTTACAACCAATACCATTAAACTAAAATGCATATATACAGTCACAGGTTCAAGTGCATAACACAAATCAAAATACTCCTGCAAGGGAATGAATAGGTGAGTATTACACACAAAAAGGTACACCAAGATGATCCCTAACTAATATTGTCCAACCCCAAGTTGCCTGGGGCCTTGTGCCCTACTTTTCAGGATACAAAGACACAGCACTCAGGAGGCATGAGAAAATATGGGGAGGGTCTCTGGGGTCCCGTGATGGATTCTTAGAGCCAGGGTTAGAGCCAGTGTTCAAGATAGTGTCCAAAATTACCCCCAACAGTTAGAAGTCTTGCCAACGCAAGTATTGGGAAAGCCAGTAGTTTTTAGATAAAGGATATTATAAGTCCATTGACTTTCAATGGGATTGTAGGGGTATGTTAAAAGCTCAGTAACTTACCCCCCCTCACTCCAAATCTTGGTGGTTTTTATGCTGGGCACCGAGTAGGCTTTGGGAATGGATGGTCCCTCCACTCCTGGGGTCGTAGCACTTTCGTAGGCCTACTGGAGATCACGAGACACAGGGCTCCACCAGGACTGCAGCAGAAGTTGGTTGCCAGGCCACCACCTTCAGACAGGCTACATGTTTCTTTGCGGGTCTTCTCAGCTGGACGGATTCTTAGCTCTTTCAGGTTCTTCCAGGATCTCGGAGAAATGCATGCAGGGGCCCTCTTCTTTCTTATCCTAAAAGCCAGGCAGGAGTCGAAACTCCCACTAGCCAATGGCAGAACTAGCCCACACACACCCCACAGTGGTCCAGTCAGGACCACTGGCGGGAACAGTCATGCATACCACTCAGACACACAGATACCAGGATGTGTATTGGGGTCAGACTGACCCAGCCCACATCCTGCCTGCAAGCACACCAAACCCTCCAGTAGCCCACCAAAAGCTCCTGCTTTCCCAGGCACAGGAAGTCCTTATAAGGCTCTTTCTGGCCTCTGAGGCCAGGAAGAAGGCTAAACAATAAGATGCAAAAAGAATGGATGTAAAACCTCATGGCATGGCCATGTATGGCCAGTAGCCACAGTAAGTAGCCAAACGTGGTAAAGCTAAAACGAAATTCCCCAAAAATTGGGGAAAAGTCACTGCTGCCACCAGCCCATCTTTTAAGCACATCAGAATAATCAAAAAATAATTTGAGTGTAAGTCTAGGGCAAAACAAAAATGAACCCCATTGCACTGCAGTGTAAGCTGCTGTGTGCAATGATAAAGTTACCACATGTGATACAAAAGTAATCACAAGTAGCAACACAGTCACAAGACTAAGGGAAACACTGTTTCCCATTACTGATAGCCTTAAGAACATATCAGTTTCCCCATGACATGTGAGCAAAGGCCAGTACAGTGAAGCTGAAGGCTTCACTGTACTGCAAAAAGTACAGGTCAGATTGAAAAATAAAAGCCAAAAGTTTGGGGGTTCCATAAAGATGGAAGGAAAGGTGCAGTAAAGAGAATCTTTCCTAGCGGGTATATACTAATTTGTCGATTATTTTCAAGAGAAAAGGCACTGTGGAAATGGGTCTGTAGTTCGTGGGGATTTCCGGATCTAAAGTAGGTTTTTTAAGAAGGGGTGTAACCCATGCTACTTTGATGGAGGCTGGTATTTCAATAGTGTTGAAGGACGTGTTCACAAATTTGGTGATGATAGGTGCTAGTGTGTTGGCGCAGTCTTTCACTATTTTTGCTGGGAAACCGTCACCTTTCCAGTTAATGGCTTTAGGGCTGCTATAGTTTTGAGGACTTGGTGGTTAGTATCTTGGGCGAAGTGGAATTCAGGTACATTGGATATAGTATTTGTGCCCGAGGGATGAGGAGAAATGGCTGTGAGTTCTGAAATTGTTTTGCGACACTATTTTGAATTGGAGTGGATTTACTTTAGTGGACAATGCATCCTGGATGGTGGTGCACTAGGCTTTGCTTGTGTTGGTGGGGTCGGAGGGAGGTATGGGGGATTCTAATTCTCTAATGATCGAAAAAAGTTTGTTAATGTTCGCTGCTGCATTAGAGATGCGTTTATTAAATGATTCAGATTTGTGGACGAGTACGCTACTTTTATATTCAGATATTTGTTGGAGTTTGGTTTGTAGTTCAGGGGAGTGGTTTTTTCTTAAGTGTTCTAGGGCTCTTTTTTTTTTTTTTTTTCTTTTTTTCTTCTAAGTTCTATGGTTCATCATTGAACCAGGGCGAACTACGTTTAGGTTTGGGTTGCTTAGTTTGCAGTGGGGCTACTACATCTATGGCGCTTTTTAGGTATTGGTGGTAATAATCTGATATGCTAGCTGGGGTGGTGCTTTGCTTTGAGGTGGTTTGGCATTTATCAGATTATGTAATAGGGGTTTGAGATTCTAAGGGGTGAGTTTGCGCAATTTCCTGACCTGTATGGGTGCTGGATTGCATGTTTTGCTTGTTGGGTCCTTGTCCAAGTTCATGTTGAATTTGATAAGGTAGTGGCCTGTCCATTGCATAATGAAGCTGTCGACTATGGTTACTGCAGTGTTTATTGTGAGTATCCAATCGAGGAATCTGCTTTTGGAATGGGTGGGGCATTAACAATTTGAGTGAATTGCATCTCTTGGTAGGAGCTGTGGCAAGCTGTTGCTTTACTATCCAGAGGGTCGTTGTAGCCTAGATTAAAGTCTCCTAGGATGATGTATTTAGTTTTGGGTTTGAGGAGTGGTGTGACTAAGAGGGGTAGGTCTATGTCTGGAGTACTTGAAGCGTTCAGCGCTCTGTAGATTATTAAAATGTTAATGGTGGTTTTAGGGTTGATGGCTAACTCAAGTGAGAGGAGTTTGTAACCTGTAAGTGGCTCCATTTTGCATTCACTGAACTGTAATGTGGTCTTGTGGATGATTGCCACTCCACCACCTATGCCTGCTAGGCGATCTGCTCTTAGAGTATATTCAGAGGGGACGGCTAGAATGATTTGAGGACCTGAGCCTGAGTGAAGCCATGTTTCAGTAAGTACTAAGAAGTCTAGTTTGAGTTCTAGAATGCGGTCTTGTAGATCGATGGAATGGGCTCCGAGGGACCAGACATTAAGTTAGGCTCTTAGTATTGGCATTAATCATTCCACATAGTTGCTTAGCATCTGGCTGACATGCGAAGCCCCATAGTGCGCTGCAGTTACTTCTAGGCTACGTCTATGTCTAGGCTACTTTATTCTGCACCTACACCCAGCAAGTACCAACATAAATCTGTCTTCTTCCTGTGATTGACAGTGATAGTGTTCTAGATGGCTCAAGAGTGTCATGGACGTGGGCCTAGTCTTTGTTCTGGTTTTCTCCACGCTCAAATCTTTCTTTCATAAACTTCTTCATTGGCAGGTTTTTAAGACACGAAGACCATCAAGCAAGTCTCTTGCCAGGCAATTTATTTCATGATCCTTGCTTACCAGGCAGTCCCTTGCAGAACACTATCGGATGCTGGTTCTGCTTCATAATTTAGCTACAGCATGTTCAGAAATGTGCCCCAGGCTGGTGGCTGTGCATTTGGTGGCATTGTGAACACGGGGGCCCATATAATCCAATCTGTGTTGCAAACGATCCATGCCTTCAATTCTCAGCCCCCAATTTCTTCAGTACAAGGATGGTTATCATGTTAAAAGCATGTGGCATTTTAAATACTACTTGTTTTTAAAATAGTACCTGATTAGGAGCCCAGAATCCCTCTGAGTATTTGGCATTGGGTGCTTGCAAATGATTGCCCAGGATAAATTACCTGGTGAACCCCATACAATATTTTCTAGTTGCCACATGAAGTAAATATCATGTGCAAATCTTAATTGGGTGCTATTTGAAAACACGTGAGCTTTAAAATACCACCTGTTTTATCATTAGCACCATATTCCCAACCAACCCCTTAATGGGGAAAAGAATGTGGACAACTTAAGTCTAAATGTACTAAGGGCCTTATTATAATTTTAGCACTACCACTTGCGGTAATCGGAAAGGCCATGTGTCACCCTTCCTCTATCCCCCATTTTGGAGTACCATTGAACTTCGAGGGGCAACGCCATATCGCCTGCGGCATTACTGCATGCATTTGTTCTTTGTGTGGAGGACATTTTTATGAAGCCCTGAATTTGACGGGTTGATAAAACATATGGACCCTCATTACGACTATGGCAGAGCAGTAAAAAAGTGGCAGTAACTGAATTACCAGCACTTTTACCGCTCTGCCATAGTCTGGCCTCTGAGTGAGGAATTTACCTCCAGCATAATGCTGAAGGGAAATACTCCAACTTTTTGCCGCGCAATTGGAGGAATTACTCCTGGCGAAATTAGAGCCAGCGGTAATTCTGCTGAAATCCCCATGGAATCCTATGGACTTCATGAATTGGGGATTTACTCTGCCTACCACAACCACTTGTAATCCTGTGGTATATCCACCGGACCAAGTGGCGGTAATGGTAATTCCATTTGGCAGTATTCTGGTGGATTTGCCACAGAAATACCACCAAACACTTAATGAGGGCCCATGCTATTCCAAAATACTGGATTTGTTTTCCGCTACCGCCACATTTTTAATGAGGCCTTGAGGGATTTAGCAGCTAAAGCTGGTGCCTGCAGCACTCCTCTACCTGGTTCTAAAACCAGTTCTGCTTCTTGCCCGTCACCCCACGTCATGTGTGTATTTTTTTTTGTTGGTTTTTTTTGGTTTTTTTTTTAACTTTGAAAAATGTTCATATTAAGATGATTCAGGAGTAAGAGTATCTAACTGAAATAAGGGAAAGGAAAACATTGCACTGAGTAAGGAGAGGTTAAAACACAAGCAACTGCAAATAGCCACGCTTTTATATTCAGAAAGAGGGTACATGATTAATAACCAGTGAGTATACACATGTTCATACTATCGAATCGGAAAAAGCTCCTTTGTCAACAGGAGCTTCTCTTCAATTTGTATAGTGTAAAATGATTTTTTTTTTCTCGCCCCTTTTTAAATCAATAAAAAAAAAATAGAACGACCTACCCTGATGCCTCATTCGTGTGATTTGGGTTTTGTATTTGTGAAGCGCTCTGACGCAGTTCAGTGCCTCATGGCACTGATGCTAGTGGGTTAGTGTTGATGGATTGAAGGTTGGGCCTCCTGAGTTTTATTAGTTCGTATCCTTCATTAACTTTATCTCAAGAGCTGTTATCAGTTATGAGGTCCCTTAAAGTCCCACTTTGGATTTCAATAAGTAATCGCAGGCTTACCAAACCCACACATTGTGACGTGGACCCCTCTTTGGACTAGGCGGTTACAGAGCCCTTGGTAAGCCTCAACCTTCACCCATGGCTTTACAATGATCCCAAAGGCAGCTCGGAGAGGCCTCATCGTCTAATTGAATTAGCATCAGCAAAGCATCTTCCTTGGAGCCCTCGCTCATGGGATTAGAATTCTCATCTTTATTGCTCTCTTGTAGCCCTCAAGGATTGAATAAAGGAGCGGCTAGAAGCCCCGGCCCACTGCACACTTGGGCATGCAAGTAGTGAAATGCCTGCTCTTAGGGGACCTCTTCGATGTGGGTTTGACTTGGATGTGAGCTGACAATTATATTTCACTAAGTAGTAAATACATTCCGGTTCATTTCAATGGCTGCATTTTTCAGCTAACATTTCATTTTCACATTTTGTTAAACCACCTTTAAAGGCCTGACATTCGAAAGTGACTTTACAATATAATCCCAGTGATGGCCATGATATTCAAGCTGTGATCATGGGAAACTGCTAGAGAGAGATGGACACAGGATACTGATAGCCAAGGATGTCCGCATTCCCAGCAAGGGCCTTTAAAACACAAGGAATGCCCTGTTGGCAATCCTTGTGGTGAAACTGAACTTGGATGCCAGAACGAAAACAATGTAATCCAAAGCTCCCTGTTGTTCAGTCTGTCCCCCCCCCCGCCCCAGCCCCCACCCCCCTCCGTCCGCCCCCCATACCTGGCCCCAGCACACACTCGTTCATTTCTGCCGCTGTAATTTCTCTCCATGTCCTGAGTAGTTGGGTGCATCGTACCTTGGCCGTGTTCTGGATTGCTGCCCGTTGGATTTTGCCACTGGTGAAAGTCTTCGATAGATCGTTTCTGGTGACTAAGAACATTTTGTTCCAAGCTTTGATGAATTTGTGTGTCGATAAGGGATCTCGTGTAACTAAGGTAGAAAACAAACCTTGCAAACTCAACAACCTTGGAACGCCTTCAGTGAAACTCCTGGGATTGCAATAAAGCGGTGGCATGTTCTCTCCACCTCCTTGTAGTGTTGCAGCAGTGGATTTAGACTCCTGTCCAATGCATGCAAGCACTGCTGTGACTCACTGCGAGGTGTGAAGTGAGTTGGAGATGTATGTATCCGTATGAGTACATAACAGTGCTTCGTGCCATGTCCTGTGCCTCCCATGTCCATGCTTGACAGAGGTTCACTGCCTTGGGGAAGGTGAAATCTGAAGTGGGTTAGACTACACAGCTGGGAGGCTGCTGGAGAATTAGCACCTTGTAAGACGCACATAAAAAAAGGTAGCAGGCGCCGCTCTCTCGAAAAGAACACGGCATGATACCCTGTTCAGTGGTTATTAACCACTTTGAGAGTTCAGTCATCTGCTTTTTGCTCACTGTACCTTTCACAGATGAGAAATACCGATTTGCATATCAGTCTTTGTCCCACCCACATGGGCAGTCCAGCACCGAAATGCTATGGCAATTCCTCTCTGAACAAGAGTACCAACAGCAACCCCATACCCGTGTTTCAGCCTAGTTGGGCCTCATCAGTGAGGTGGAGCTGTGCCTCTCTGTGCACAGTGAGCAGGGTGTCCACGCCTGGTTGCCCCCAGGTCATAGCATTTCGGTGCTGGACGGCCCATGTGGGCGGGACAAAGACTGATATGCAAATGAATATCATTTCCCATCTGTGAAAGGTACAGAGAGTAAAAGCAGTGGCTGCGAACTCTCAAAGTGGCTAAAAACTGCTGAACAGGTTATCATGCCGTGTTCTTTCGAGAGGGTGGCGCCTGCTGCCTTTTTTGTAACCTTGTAAGACACTCCCAATTCTTTACTTGGTGCCTCAAGGAGGTAGCGGGGGTGCTGTGTCCCGACATCTTTGCTTCTGTGATTAGACAAGCTGCAGAGTACAGCAATGTTTTCACATGAAGGAAAATGGATTTAGTCTTGCCTACCAGCATGGCCTTCACGGATCAAAATTAGGGTTGGATACCCAGGAGCTGCTTTTAGCTCCTGCTTATCCAGTATTAGTAACTAGAAGCTACCACTGGGGAACTAAGAGCTAGTACATAGCATACTGCAAATCTAACTTCCACATAAAACACAATTATTTATTATTCCTTATGGTGTAGATTTCACATGGATGTGTGCTAATGCTTGTTTATAGATTGTCTCAAATGCACAGAGTGAAATTGACATAAGTGTGTTTCTTCAGCATCAGCTGTCCTGGAGAGCCAAAAGTAGCTTTTGGTAGCTGTTCTTGTCAAGCTAACGAGGATCTAGGCAGGACCTAAATAGCTCCCAGCTTTCCTCAATTTCGAACCTTGGACCATGTCTCCATAAATGAGCAAAAGCACACACTGCCTTATATTTAAATAATCAAGGCTTTCACCTTTTTGTGTGCATCCTGCTACTGTTATCTCACCTGGGCATGGCAAATCAGAGTTACAGCACCAAAAGCAGCAACCTGTGCAGCTCATCACCAATCCAACAGGGATACAGGAACCAAAGACCGAGACAGGATTTATTACATAAAGCTCTGCCGAAATGGCCGGGAAATCGGTATAATATCCGTGCCCCAAAATTGTGCCTCTTCCCCCACGCTTTTACTCAATTAACCCAATACAGAAAAGTCAGTGTGATACTTTTTAGTGAGTTACATTAACAATAAACAGTACATCCTGGGGGCATGGCTTTTCAAGAACATCTGAGCTTGATGTAATACCGCTCGGCCCACCCACATGAGACCACTTCTCTTTGGGAAATTTCCTTCACGCCCACTAGTACTAAAACTCTGAACTCTGCTGTCACTGGTGGTTATTCCAGTTCTCAGGCAGCTGAACACACATTGTGATCTAATGTCCGGATAGTAGGTAGTGTGAAAAACCTGAGTGTTTCACTACTCCTGCCCCAGGGAAACAGTATTCAGGTGTCCAGGGAAGGGCCATCGCTGTTGCATCCCGACCATGGGGGTGGACAAGCGAGGGAGGATCACCTGGGTAGGGGCGTCCTTTGGTAAATCTGTCAGCGGAGAACGAAGCACAGAGACGCAGAGAGGTGAAAAGGCTGCAAAAAGCGTGTGTGATCAGTGTCTGCAAGGAGCCAGAAGTGGGTTTCTTGAGGAAACAAACTCCAAAGAGCAAGCCTGGTGTGGATGCTTGTTCCCTCCCCCGGGCATGCGAGAACTCCTGGGTGTGTTGGAGGGGAAGCAGAGAAGACCCTGACCTCGACAGGCAACAGGCGATAAAGAGAAACACAGCCGGTGAGTTCCAAGCAGAAGGGAACCTGGTTTGTGAAGGCTGCAAATGAAATACAATGTTGCAAAGTGAGGAGAAGTGTATGACCGGATACGCAATGAAGAAGAAAGCTTCAATTGCCCAATGTTGAAAGTGTGTGATGAGAAATTAAGTGACAGCGAGGCTGCATGTACGTTTAAATGAGATTGTGAATGTTTTATTTGTGGAATTAAGGGGAGGGTCCGAGACCCGTTGTGAGAATTGAGTGTCTGGGACCCACAACGTGAAAATTGTGAAGGGCCGTGCTGAGGGCACGACCAAGTGAAATATAGAGGAGCACGAACTGTACAGATGGCCTTAGTAACAGAGTGGTCCCCCACTGGACCAAGCACAATACTGTGCATTTGCGAAAGTCTCTGTCAGGTAAAACATTCAAAGATTGTTGAACTGTTGGGGAAGGGAACCCCATTGTGTGCCATTTTTCGTTGATGCCTAATCAGACGAGGGAAACCTGAGAAAACTGTTTTGAGAAATTAGTACCAAAGCAGGCGAGGAAAGCTTGAGCAAACTGTATGCTGATGAGCTGTGTGAATTCTGAGCCAGGCAAGGGAAGCTTGGAAGAACTGTGCCTCATTGAACTGTGTGAACTAACCACCCAAGCTGATAATGAATGTTTATTACAAAAGCTGGGGGAAGGGAGTGCTATTTAAATCCCTTGCCATCCTGACATTCTTTGACTCACTCTTTTGACCTAAACCCCGTTCACATTATCATTGTAGAATTAAGTGTGGGCAAGATGAGGTTTGGCATGGACTCCTTTATTATTTTGACAGACTGACTTGGACATTCTTTATTTTAATTTAATGGTCAAGACTACTCCCACTTTGGAGATGGGGCCAGATAGGAAGCCTCCCACCCCTATTAAAGTTAAATAAAGGTTCTCAAAACTTTTCATTTGTGTCTGTCTGCCTTCTGAAACCATGTCTACCCCATAGTAGGCATACCTGGGCATTGGACGATGACTTGCCTCATTCTTGCACTGCCTTGTGAGCACCCATTTGCTTGCCAGCCTATCTGTATTAGGTCTGCACAACCACCCCTTATCACAGCTGTGATTTCAATGTAGCTTCCACAATGGTGGCTGCTGTCCTGCATGGTCTCTATGGACCTGAACTAAAATGGCACCAGTTTCCAGTGTGTGTGGTACATTTACCAGCCCAAACAGAAGTTCCCTACACCACAAAACTGCATTTCAACATTGCACACAAAAATGGTGTCATGTTCTCGTTGGTACATGTGTGGCAAACTTGAACACTGCCACCCCAGAGAACGGCTGCATTTATTTTTGCTTCAAATCAAGGACAAGAAAATGCCCTACAGTCAATACGGCACTATGATGTGTTCTTCCTTTCATTTTAAACACCACAAAGTTTTGCTCCGTTAAACACATCCCTGTATGTGTATTTCATCTGATTGCCATCAAGTGAGGCAATACATTTCCAGAACGGCATTGTTTTCACTAATAAAGTCCATGAAGAGCAAAGAATGCTGTTTTCAGTCAACACGGTTTTGATTTCCTTTTGAAATAAACCAGTGCACTCAAATTACTGCAAAAGAAAGCGTGGTTCTTTCTTCTCTCGTGTCAATTACAAAGAAACTCTTTGCAGCATCTCTTTGTGTCCATGAACCTACAGTCTAATCTAAAAGCACTCCAGAAGGTTAATTAACAAGGAACTCTGTACGGCAGAAACCACATTTGTGAAATTGACCTGAAAAGGCAATAAATACACGTGTAGATCTGCTTTTGTACAGATCAGGAAAATGCTGTTTTAAAACTAAATGTTAGATGACACCCTGTGCTTGCACAGAAACATGGTTGTATATGTGTGGAGGGGCTGCAAAGCCCTGTAATTTATGCTGTGTCCCCACAAAATACTTCAATCAGCCTGGCTGAGGCCCAGGAATTCCAGTCAAACCAGTTTGGCTGGAAGGCTTACCTCCCACTTTCACACCTACAAGTGAACTGATTCTGCGAGGACATGTGCTGGGACTGACAGTGTGATCATTGCTGATTCTGCTAGACTAGCAGGCAGGACTGCCCAAAGAGACAAACGAAGGGAGTAAAGCGCAGTGTTGACCCAGAGGTGTGAATTCCTTCTACACCCCGTCCCAGCACACACTGTATGGCTTCAAAGGGTGTTATAAAACCCTTTGTGCAGATTGACCCAGGAGGAAGACAATTTGGCTGTTGGGGTTTTGCCAGACTGCCCACACAGTGACTCATCCAGTCCATTGATTTTTAAAACTGTTGTACATTAAGACATTTTTCCTAGTACAATGAATAAGCAATAATTCAATATTATGCCAGTATTTAGTGGGATTTTTTGGTTCAGCACAATGAGACCCTGTGCATGTGTCTGGCACTTAGTGAACTGGAATGGCAGGAAAAATACATTTTGGGGTGAATTATAAACGGCACAGACATGAAACCTGGTGAAAATATGCCAAATACTAGTGGGCATGTGTGTAGCTATTTGCAGAATTTTAAATAGTATGCTTTTCTTGAAAATAACTAAATTGCGCCAAAGGGTGTTGCAACCTCACACAGAGTTGGCAATCTGACTGTCCAATTCCCTGTCACATATGGAATCTGCATATCTGCTTTTTATGATGGTGACTAGTATGGATTTAAATTTTTGCTCCATAACTAATGTTGTCAAGAAATGGGTTTTGTGAACAAAGTCATAAATGCACACACATAAAATAATTTAATTTCCCCTGTACCAATCTGCCCGGGGGGGTGGAGGGAACACCAGTAGTCTGGCCCATCCTAGGATCGGAGTAACTCCAGAGTCCCCCCCCCCGCCCAGATTGTAAAATTCTAAGATGTCACTCTGGCTACTTAAGGGGGAGACAGGGAAACACAGGGATTCAAAACCCAAAAACCAGATGCAGAGGCAGCTGATTCCATCCAGGCAGAACCACCCATCCAGATCCAGGCAGACCACCCATCCAGATCCAAGCATACCCAAGCATCTGGGGATAAAGGAGGAAAGGCATCTGATCCCATCTAGGAGAGCCCAGTGACCAGAATGTGCCCAGTTTATCCCATTGAGAGCCCAGCTGTCCACAGTGACCAGACCTTCACCAGCTGATCCCATCCAGGAGAGCCTCGCTGTCCTAGTGACCAGATCTCTTGGCCCGCTGTACAGATATCTTGCTGGTGGTCCAAATTACCAAATTCAAGCTTACGTTGAATTGCATCACCAATCCCTAAAAAAAAATTTAAAAAAAAAAATGCATACCCCTCTTTTGAATCCTGCATCTCTTAGCAAATCCTATTGAAAATCCCAAATTGCCAGTATCATCTGTTTGCTTTTCCATAGAAGAATCTGTGTTAGTCTATGTCCGTTAGTGCATTCCTTTTCTAGTTCTTTCTGTTATCTGTGTAAGTCCCTAGTATCATTTTAAGTAAATCAATTAGTTTCCTCATTGTAAAATTCACATTCATTATTGTTGCCCTTCGAAAGTAACAATTTTGAGTGTGTTTACTAATTATAGCAATTAAAATATAGTTTTTACAGAACTAGTCATTGTGCTAACCAAACCGAAATTACCTGTGTATTGTGTTTTTCTCTAAACTCCGATTTGCATTTTTTTCCCCCATTTAAAAAAAAAAAAAAAAAACCCACACCATAATCCCATAAAGAGTAACCCTTTACCTCAGAATCCTATCTGTCACGTGCCTGTGTTTCTGATCCAGAAAACCGATTTTTGGATTTTGCCAGCTAAGCCCCTTTTCTTAGCTGCTTGTCACTTTAAAGCCTGTGTGACAATCGAATTGCCATTCTGCCACGTGTTTCTTTTGCATTCTGTTTTTCTTCCCAAAATCTATGTTCTTACCTTTGTTCACATTGCATTGGTGCCCTGATAGTAGTGTGTAAGCTTCCTTATCTTTTTTTTTTTTTAACTTGTTTATTTTTCGGTTGGCATACAGGAGAATGCATTAGCATGTCAGATCAACACTTTATCTCAGCATTTTTATACACTTATTTATACTCCAACACCCAACCCCACATCTTAGTCTCGGCCGTCTACCCTGGACTGTCTCTTTTCCAATAAGGTCCGATTCCTGACTCACTCGCTCCTGTCTCCTCCTACCTCGACTCGCCTTCCTCCTTCTCCCGGCTTACGTCCTCCAATCCTGGGTTTGGCTATCTTCCGGGGCCTGCTCCTCCTTCGGCTGAGACTGTTCTCTGTCCGCCGCCTGCTGGGCCTGTTGCACCAGGCGCGGTTTGTATGCCAGGGCCGGGAAGCGTAAGTCATAGTCTATCACCGGCGACCAAATGTTCGTGAAACGATGGAGGCGGCCTCCGTTTGCTGCCATAACTTTCTCCGCGATGAAGATGTCCCAGATTTTCAACCACCATAGCACCGTTAGGGGGCCTTCCGGAGTCTTCCATGTCCGGGCTATTGTGATTTTAGCGGCTAGGAGTAATTGTGTAATGAGGGCCGCGGATGCGCCCGCTTTCGGGTAGGTGTCTGGGATCGGGGTCCCCAGCAGTAGCCCAGAAGACCCTCACCACCGGGCATGACCACCACATGTGTAAGTAGGAGCCTGGCGAGCCGCACCGACGCCAGCACTGTGGGTCTAGCGACTGGTTGAAGTGGTGTAGTTGTAGCGGTGGGAAATACCATCTCATGAGCAGTTTATATGCACATTCTCGGTTGGTGATGCAGAACGACGATGAGTGTGTGCGGGCCCAGATATCGGCCCAGTCTTGATCCTGAATTGAGTGCCCTAGGTCCTTTTCCCACTGCGCCATATATGTCGCTCTATTGGACAGGAGGTTCTCCTGGAATAGTCGATGCAGCGTCGAAATCCGCCCTCAGGAGGGAGGGTCCGCTACTGTTAATTCCAAGGCATCCAGGGTCCGGGTGGCCGCCTCTCGCGTCTGGGGGTGTGTGCACCAGTGTCTGATTTGGCAGTATGAAACCTGTCTGACCCTGCTAGGTTGAACGTACTTTTGCATTGGGCGAATGTCAGCGGCTGTGTTCCCTCAAATAGTTGGCTTAGGGAGGTGAGGCCTCCGGCGATCCAATTCTTGAAGTTTGAGGGGTGAGCTCCCGGAGAGAACGCCGGATTGTGGAAGACTGGGGCTGAGGGGCCCAGAGCTCTCGGGATACCTCTGGATTTGCGGGCCCAATCCCACGCCTTCAGCGTTTGCTTGGTTCAGGATAGAATAGCTGGCCATGTCCGGCGCAGCGCGGTTGGGAGGTGTAGAAGAAAGCGTAATGGGTGGGTAATCGGGATTGCTCTATGTCCATCCATTTGGGGCGTCCTGACGTTATAGTCCAAGCCCTGGTATGCGCTATCTGTGCCGCCATTTGGTATTTTTGGAGGTCCGGGACCCCTAGGCCTCCCTGGTCCGGAGCACATAGCATTGTCTTCCGTGGAATGCGGGCCGCCTTCCTCCTCCATATGAATCCAAAAATCTTCCTTTGAAGTCTCTGTAGTTGGGGGCGAGGGACTATGATGGGGAGAGCTGAGCAGGTGAATAGGAATCGTGGCAACAGATTCATCTTACAGGCTGTGATACGACCTATTAGGGATATTTCTGCTTGTGCCAAGAGTCTAGGTCTTTTTCCAAAGTTTTCATCAGGGGCGGGAAGTTTATTCGATAGATGTCTCCCGGGTTAGCGGGGATCTGCACCCCGAGGTAGGGCATGGATGTGTCATTTAGCGGGACCGCGCACTGGGCACTGAAGGATGCCTTATCTCTCTGATTCAATCCTATCCCCAGAGCTGTCGATTTCGTCAAGTTAATGGCAAATCCGGACACCTTCCCGAATCTGTGGATTTCCGCTAGGGTCCACTTTGTCGAAAGCCTTGGTCGCGTCTAAGGCTAGCAGGGCGAGTTTCTTCGAGTCTTGTCTGGCTATCTCGATCAGGTTGAGGACTCTGCGCGTATTATCTGTGGTGGCTCTGTTTAAAATAAATCCCGTCTGGTCTGGGTTTATGATGTCCGGAAGAAGCCGGAAGAAGCCTCGCTAATCGGTTTGCCAAGACCTTCGAGTAGATATTCGCATCCAGGTTTAGTAAGGAGATGGGTCGATAAGCTGCTATATCGCTGGGGTCTTTTCCTGGTTTCAGCGCTAATACTGTTATTGACTCTTTCATTGATGTGGTTGTTGATCCAGAAGTGGCGAAGGAGTTGAAGAGGGTCGTCATTGGGGCTAGTAGTTGAGGCCGGAAGAGTTTGTAGAATCGGGACGAGAAACCATCTGGGCCCGGGGGCTCTAGTTCTTAAGCTTTTAATGGCTTCGTCGATCTCCTCGATGGTGATCGGGGCCTCAAACTCTTCCCTACTCGTAGTTGAGAGCTTGGGCAAGGCGGCTTCCCGCAGGTAGGACTGCTGCTCTTCCTGGGGTTTTTGGGTAGCTGACATAGTTTCGGTTACGTGAGCTTCTGCAATTCTCAGCTTATCCCGATCTGCGAATTGGGCTGCACCCTGAGGGTCCCGGAGGCTTAGTATAGTGTTCCTTCTCTTGATTCTTGCGAGTTTTTCCAACAGGAATTTATTTGCTTTGTTTCCCCTGGCGTAGTAGCTCTGTTTCATCTTGGTTAGCAGCTGGGCTGTGTCCTCCGCATAATGAGCCTCTAGTTTCCTCCGTGCCGTCTGCAAGACTCGGTAGGTTTTCGGGGACCAGTTTCTGGCTTTACATGTCGTCTCTGCCTCAAGGACCTCGTCTTCTAGGATGCGGCGGGTCTGTTGCTTTTGCTTATGGTAGGCCACTCCTCGGGAGATCAGCACCCCTCGCACTATGGCCTTCATTGCGTCCCATGTAGTCGCTGGAGAGGTATCTTCGTTTTTATTGTCTTCGAAGTACTGTTTGATGGTTTTAGCTACTACGTCTCTCGTCGCCATGTTATTTAGGATCGGGTCATAAAGAGACCATCTGCGTCTTGGGGGCGGGTCCGGGTTATAGGCTCTTAGTGTCAGCATTAAGGGTGCATGATCTGAATGGATTCTGGGGCCTATGAGGACATCGTCCGTGTACGACAGGATCTGCGGGGATGCAAGCAAGAGGTCGATCCATGAATAAGTTCTATGCACATAAGAGTAGCATGAGTAGTCTCGCTCCTCTGGATGGAGGATCCTCCAGGTATCTACCACTTCGAAGGTTCGGAGCAATTTAAGCAGAGCGATCGCTAAGCCAAAGTCTCCGCGGGCAGGGGGGTGTGGTCTATCTACTAGTGGGTTGGGGACTCCGTTGAAATCTCCCCCGATGATGGTCTGACCCTCAGCAAATGGAAGAAGGGTGTTTTCCAGGGCCGAGTAGAATGCCTCTTGTTCTTGATTTGGCGCATATACAGAGATCAACGTGTATAGTTGGCCGAGAATTCGGCATTTCACCGCCACGAAGCGGCCATCTGGGTCCCGTTTAGGGTCCAGGATTTGCGGCTTCAAATCTTTGGCGATTAAAATAGCTGTGCCACCCTTCTTCGCTCCATTCGAAGCTAGGAACTGCGTTGGGAATTGCCGATCTCTGAGCCTTATGAAGTCCGCTGGGATCAGGTGTGTCTCCTGTAGGAAGACCACAGAGGCTTTGTCATTCTGGATGCGTTTTAGGATCGCTTTCCTCTTCTGTGGGGCGTTGAGGCCTCTAACGTTCAGCGTTAGGAACCTTAGTTTCTGGATCGGTGGGGGGGCCTCTTGGGTGCCTTCTGGGGTGGGATACTGTTCCTCGTGGGTGGGTTGGGGGTATTCAGTCTTCATTTCGAGATTCTGAGTTAGCTAGGTCCTCCTGCAGCCGGGTTTTCTGCATCCTCCAACGGGAGGGTAACATTTTATCTGAGTGGGTCCACCAACGGGTGGGAAAACTCCCGACTGTGTGGGGGGCCGGAATTTTCTGCGCAGCCACCATCACGGCCAACGTGGCCCAAACAGTTTTCCTCGCCAACGGGGCGATGGTCGAACCATTGAGATCGGCTCGGCTCCAAGGGTGGGTAGGTGACATACTCCTTGGAGAGGGGGACTGGGCCGTTCGGGGCCCGCGGCATTGCCATGCTTCATTTTGGCTTCAGCGTCAGTCTTAGTACCATGGGCGCAAACCTCTGAATCATTTCATCTTTCGGCGTCTTTGCGATTTAGACCAGGGTTGTTGCTGTCTTTGAGGTGATTGATCTGGTTCCTCTGGCGGGAGGAGTGGACTGGGAGAGGTTGAGGACTCTGGAGAGTTTGGGTGCAGAATCGATTTCGCGTCCTCCAGGTGGCTAATTTTGCGCAGAGTTCCCTGGTACGAGAATTGTAACGTAGCGGGGAAGAGCCAACGGTAGCGAATCTGCTGGCTCTGGAGGAACAGGTTCAAGGGCTTGAGAGCTCTCCTTTTCTGTATGGTGATCGGGGAGAGATCTTGGTATATCTGCAGGGGGGTGCTCATGAATGACAGTTCATCTTTGGAGCGGCTTATCGCCGAGATGGCTTCTTTGGTAGCGTAGAAGTGTACTCTAGTGATCACATCCGGCGGGCCGTCTGAATCTACTCCTCGTCTCGGGCGTAGTCTGTGGGTTCGGTCCAGGACGAGTTGGGTTTTGTCCGTAAGCGGGAGGAGAGCCTGGAAGAAGTTGCCTATATACTCCGGGAGGTCTTTATCTGGGATCGTTGCTGGGACCCCACGGATGCGCAGATTATTCCGTCGGGCCCTGTTTTCTAAGTCCTCTTGCTTGAATGTGAGAATCTCATTACTGGACTGAAGCGCTCGGATCTCGCGTCGCATTTCTATTATTGCTGCATCGTGGTTCTGGGTCAAGTCTTCGACCTCTCCTATTCTCTGTTCCGCTTCCGTGAGTCGTTGGTCCGTCTGTTCTAGTCGTGTGGTGAGCTCGGTCATGCAGGACCGGATTTCGGCTTTGATGTACCTCATGAAGGCCATTAAGTCATCTCTGGTGGCGAGGTTACCTTGTTCTTCTGGGGGCTTTTGCGGGGTAAGTTTAAGCGAGGGGTCCGGTTTTCTTGTCTTGTCTGTTACTAGGAGCATGGTGGAAATGTCCGCGGTTTTGGCTGGTTTGGTGAGTCTCGACATTTTGCCGGGGCTGGGACTCTGGGGATCCTCTTCTGGCTAGGGGCCCCTGGGGGGGCGCTTTGGGGGGGATGATTGGTTTCGGACGAGTCTGCTGTGGAGGGCGAGTGATCCGCCAGCCGTATTTGTCGTCAGAGTTGTAGTGGTTATATCTGGGTCTTGCCACTCTTGGATGTCGTGGAGGGGGTCGATTCAGCTTGAGGTAGATGTCCACCCTGCCAGGGGGCTGCAGCTATCCAGGATGATAGGCCTGGTGGGTGAAGTGGGCAGGAGCGCCCCAGGATATTATGTCAGCCGGAGACGTGGGGGTGCCTTCAGAAGGAGGTCGGGGAAAGCTGTTGTGCGGCTAGGTGGGCAGGAGCACAACGTGACCACTCTCCCCAGCCGGCGAGGTATCTGGTGGGCAGGGGCGCCCCAGGAAGCTAGAAGGGGCTCCGGATTCAGCGCCGGGGAGATTGTGGGGGGCGGTGGACACTCACCCGGTCAGGCCTCCGATACCGCCTCCAGGGTGCTGGGCTGCGGGCCGATGCAAAGTCCTGGGGGGCAGGAGGGAGCCGCCGTCTCGCCCGCTCTCCGGGGTGATCCTTGCCAGTGAAGGAGGTGGGGGGGGCGGATGAAGGGCCCTCGCCCCCACAGCTGGTCCAGAAGCCGGAGGGCTCCGGGGGCTTGGTCGTCTCTCCAGAGAGCTGGTCTGCCGCACGGGCGAGGGTCGGGGAGCTCCGGAGGCCCTCCTCCAGGAGGGCCTCTCTCTGAGATCTGTTTATCAGGTCTGGAGGGCCGGAGAGTCGGCCGGACGGAGTGGCTCCGCAGGGGGGGGGTCCAGATGGTGGTTGGGGCTGACGCCAATCCCGTACTCCGCTCCAGTGGAGGGGGAGGCGGGTGGAAGGAGCACCCGAACCCGAGCCGAGGCCTCAGGTGGAAGGGCCCCGGGGACCGGAGCGGCCGTTTCTCCAGCGGCCTCCGATAGCGAGGCTCAGGATCGGAGTGGAGGGCGAGAGCAGGGGGTCCTATGGGAGTCTCGTCACTGGGCGCCGGCAGAGGAGAGGGGCCTGGGTTGCGGCCGCCATCTTGGCTCGGCGCGGAGAGGCACCCGCGTCAAGTTCTTCCGCCGCGTTTTCCGGGTTCCTACCGCGTTCGCTTTCAAAATTGGAGCGGTGGATGCGCAAGTGGTTCCGCCAGCTTCCCCCGCCAGGGGGACAGCAGTGGCGACGCTGGAGCCGGCTAAATTTCAGATGAGGCCGCGGGTCCCTACGGAGGCCATTAACGGAGCAGCCTCATCAGTGGCGCTCCAGGCCACGCCCCCAGCTTCCTTATCTTTTAAGTGCAGCCACACAAATTGTTGTTGTTATTTTGCATTTATATAGCGCCTTATATACCATTGGTATGGTCTGAAGGGGCTGGTAAGCTGAACGCCCTTGGGAACCGAAGTTCATATCAGTAGAGAGAGTAGAGTCAAAAAGGTGCGTGTGAGCACCGGGTATGTGTACAGCTCGTGTGGTATCTGTGTAATAGCTGCTTTCTAGCGGTAGGTGTGATGGTTGAGAGGTCAGGGGTATGTGTTCGTTCTGGCAGTATTTATCCAGATCGGAAGTGGCTGTGTTAGGCCTGAGGAGAACGCCTGGCTGGGGGGTGTGTAACCAGCAGTGATTACTTAGAATGATGTGGAGTGAGCGGCGAAGGTTGATATGAGAACAGTTATACCGAATGGTGTCATAGTATCTCTGTGTTCTATTTGAGTGGTGATGTAAGGAGAGAGTAGGCGTGTTGGTGAGATATGATGGGTTACATGCCCTTTCAGACATTTCTAAATTCACAGAGATGGTATTGGGCACGCTTCTAATATTCACAGAGAGGCTATTGGGTACATTTCTATATTCAATTTTCACAGAGGCTATTGGGCATACTTCTTAATTCATAGAGAGGCTATTGGGCATACTTCTAAATTGACAGAGCGGCTGTTGGGCACACTTCTAGATTCACAGAGAGGCTATTGGGCGCACTTCTAAGTTCTGTTTCCACATAGAAGCTATTGGGCACACTTCTGAATTCACAGGGAGGCTAATGAGCACCCTCCTAAGTTCAACTTTCACAGAGAGGTAGTTGGTCACACTTCTAAAATTCACGGAGAGGCTATTGGGTGCACTTTTAAGTTCAACTTTTCACAGAGAGGCTATAGGGCATACTACTTAATTCACAGAGAGGTTATTGGGCATACTTCTAAATTCACAGAGCGGCTAGTGGGCACACTTATAGATTCAGCAAGGCTGTTGGGCACACTTCTAAATTCACAGAGCGGCTACTGGGCGCACTATGCGTTCACCTGTTTTACGCATTCATCCCCTCTACGCACTCGTTCCCTCTACGCACTTGTCCCTTCTACGCACAAATGTCTGTCCTAGCTATCCCTCTGCAATTGTAAACTGATGTACAAGTAACAAGTGAAATCAGAGTATGCCATTTTGCTCCTTTTTGAAAGTTTTCAATTTTGTTTCTGGCCTCCCATCTTGGGATGGTGGGGTGAATTCACATTTCGATTTCTCTCTTCCTACTGACTCCTTGCCACTACTTTCCATTCACAAAGAATTTCGTTAGCAGGTGGTTGGGGAAGTATTGCAGTGGGAGAGCATAACCTGTGTGCTATCTGTCATTTAAGAAAAACGTTGTTACTTCTGTTCCATTAAAGGTTTATGTAGATTATGTAAGGAAGTTGAATTACCTGTGTTATAGGATTGTGCATTTGTATTGCCACAAAAGTGGTAGCTGCTGCCCTATTTGATTTTGCTCTGATTTTTCATTCAATTCTAAAAATAAATAAATATTTCATTGTTACACACCGGCCTGGTTCATGGTCCATTGCGACATGGGGTATTTGTTAAGGTGGGTGTGAGACGAGTTGGGGCCTTCTCAAACTAAGAACCCAGGGTTCAAATAAAAAGCAATTTTATTGTGAGCCACATTCATTGTCAGTGGAAGAAGTCCCTGGCTGGAGTGTGCCGTGTTATAAAACCGTTACAAATGATAGCATGCAAAGACCAGGGAGGAACTTGAGATTTTTTTCTACATTGCGGAAGAGAAGGAAAGGGTAGAGTAAAACGGGGTTGTGTTAATGGAAGTCCGTGATCAGATTGCCAAAAAGACAACTTGGAATCCAAAAGAAAACCGAGAGAGCAGAATCTAACAGGAATGGAGTAATTCCTTCAGTGGTCTTTAGACCGCTGCGATTGAAGTGGAAGGCCAGTTACTCCCAGGGAAAGAGTTCAGTCTTCAATAGATGGAGTTTTCAGTTTGCTGCAACCATCCAGGCCAGACGTTCCTAGCAGCATCGTCCCAAATGGTGTATCTCAGTGAGCTGAGCACTTGTTCTGACATCTGTGCACAGCCTGCTGATGCAGGTTTCGAATCCCGGCAGGGCCAACTCAGCCTTTCATCCTTACTAGGTCGATAAATTGAGTACCACGTGGTTGGATAATATCAACTGTTATTTCAGTGCTTAGGTACCTGTGGGTTTGTAGTGTTCTATAAAACTGATTATTATTCAGGTCTAATTGGGTGTTGTCAGATTATTGGTGAATGTATAGATGATATGCCCCCCATTACCCCATGGTTCCATATAAAGAATGAACAATACTGGATCTAGCATAAACCCCATTTTGTCACTGCAATGCATTGGTAGGGGAGGAGGCCTGGAGAACGTGATATGGCTGTGCATCGCTCCAGGACCATACCCCCCAGGTTCTTGCCTGTGTCAAGGTGGACTGCAGGGTTCTTTGAGGCATTAATGACCACCATGGGGTGGTGAACTGGAAGGTCACTGACACTATTCCAAGTTAACTAAAGGGCCTTCAAAGCAGGCAAGGGACTTTTAAATGCCGGATCAGGACTTTTAAGTCCCCATTATTGCTCTACATTCCATGTTGGTTTTTGGCGTAGTCTAGGGGAAGCCTTAGGGAAAGATAAAACGGGATGCATGCATACTGAAGCTAGCTTGGTGACCACTTGCTTGTGTTGCTATTGTTGGAGGGCCAGGGCGCGAGGAGGGAGCAGGGACTCTCCTCTCTGCCCAGGATCACTATTTATGAAAGCGCTGGGGTGGCTCATTCAGTGGGTTGAAGTTTTGAGAAGACCTAGGATGAGGTAGAAGGTTGCTGTGTCTTGAGCCATATTTCAGGAGCTCGGAGGGGAGGGTAGCATAGGGGTGCAGGAAATAAACTTTCAGTTCCAGTGAGCAGGGATACTAGGGTATAGGGGAGTGGGAACCTTGGTGCAAGGTGATGAATGGATTGGAGTGACGTTACTGAGGCTGCTGAGTGGGGAACAGAGCTGCAGGTCAATGGGGAGGGAAGGGCTGGGGAGGATAGTAGCAGAGGAGCCTGGAGGCACTCTGTGAGGAACCAGCATGGAAAGGAGGGAGGGGATACCATGGATGGAAAGTCGGAGGCCAAAGGAGCCCATGTGCCCATCTGCATGGAATCCCTCGTTGGCATGTCCAGCGCTGCACAGGGCCCAGGGTGCTGGGAGCAAAGTAGTGCAATGGAACATGGCATCCACATGAGTCATCTGTAAATTCAACTGGCATTCTTTTCTCTCATTGGACAAAGTGAGTTGTTAGGGTGATAATGATTAAGCTGCGAAGCAACTGGATCTCCCATCCTCAGTCACTCTGAGCATGTCACTCACTGCATAGAGTGCGTGCTTCTGTTCCGTAGTCGGGGGCGTGGCAACATCCTGATTGGTAAGATCTGAAGGGATTACATTGATCAATATGAAATCTATCTTCTTGATACTGCTACCTACATTGGGTTGTCTTCAATCGTAATCAATAACTGGGAAATAAGGCCCAACTTCAACTGTGACAAAATATCCCCCCAGACAGGGAGGAATTGGCCCCAGTACACTGAGGAGCAAATACATCATGTAATTGATGCGCAATAACCATTGTGCAGTAGCATGACAAGTAGTTGATTTCAAAGAGCCTATCACAGATAAGCATTCAAAGTCTGATAGCTTAGAACATTCAGTCCATGGAGACAATAAGCAAAGGGATACCAAAACATTCTGAGGTAGATGAATCCACCCTCGCTGCCTTCCTGAGCCAGGTGGTACTTGTCCTAGCTTTTCTAATGACGTGCATGACCTCAGTCTATGTGGGTGGCACAATCCCATATCTCCTACACAATCAAAGGGTACGTCATTGTGTTTCATTCAATGCACGTTTGCCACTGGAGTAGCCTCTTGTCACTCATGTAGTATTTACTTCATGATGCCTTGACATTACCTAGTAGACACCGACAACTGAATAAAGTTTGGGCTATAAACGTTTATTAAATTAAAAGGAGGGTTGGAAAAAGGCCTAACCTGCCCTATACTAAGGTGGGATTTTCCTACCTAAATAAAACTAAGGATAGTCTGTGTCAGGAGGTCAGAAACCAATGTCTGTCTGTGTCCGAAACCTATACTTGCCCCCACATCTAATTATATACAGGGTGTAGGGATGTCAGCTTAAGAATAAGAAGTGTTCAAATAAAAGTTCAGAGCTTCTTCCAGCTCTTGGTTTATTATGGGTTTCCCTTCCTCAAGCGGATGCTTCCCAGCTCTTCTGGTCTGGTTACTTTTCATCAACTTCATTCAGTTCCTTAACTTCAGATCCTACAAGAGTTCCTTTCTATTCAATCACAATCTTATTTGTGGTTGCTTTCACTGGCTTTTCCATAGATGGGTGCACTTGTCTATGCACAGTTGTCAGACCCATTACAGGTCACGCAACCAACGTACCTTACTTGCTTCTTCATATACATGTTGCGTCTGCTTCAGCTTTACAGTGGTATTTGGTTTTTTTCTCATCTCACATCCTCATGATGCTTTATTTTGCGACCATTTACTTGTTGCCCTTTCTCATACTATCCTGGCTCTTGCCAATGCTTGTTCATGCAAGTTGCACAGTTCCTTGTAGTCGTATGGCTCTTGCCAATGCTTGGTTGCTAATGCTTGTTTTCTCAAAATACAGTTACTTATATCAGGCAGTTCCACCAACTTAGTTTTCATCAGACAAGTATTCAAAAAGTGCTTCATTTCTGTTAGTCAAGATTGTATGCAGTACCCTGTGGAGACTGCACCAGCCTTGTCCTCTTAGCAATAGTGAACCCAACCTTTGGTATAAGCATGTAGTACACAAGTTGGTAGAGTGACTGAGCAGCCAGGCTTATCTCAAGAGGAGTCAATGTGAGCTGTAGGGTTGCAACATAGTTTCACAGTGACAAGTATCCAAATACAACTCACACTCAAGGTTTCTTGATTAAACTAACAGTCCGTTTGAATAAACCTTCTTTAGAAGGGAGCAAATATGTAACACTTAAAATATACTTCAGAAAATACACACTCTGTTTCAATAAATCAGTAGATACCCATTTGGGATGGCACACAGACACTTCCTACAGCCTGAAGTGACTTAAATAACTAGGGCACTGTGGACATTGATTTATCACTGGTACATCTAGAACAATCCTGAGTTTGGTGTCAAAAGGAAAAGGTTAGGGAATAAAACAATGGTTAACAAATATTTTTAAGCAGGTAAGTACTTTTGAACCTCCACTCCACCCCCCAATGCAATGTAGATGAACCCTTTCCCAGCTATACAAGTAAAGAATGTATGACTTTTTGGAGGGATAGTTAAAACAGTCAGCGGTTAGAAGAGTCTTTCATCGAGCCGTCTAGGGGAGCTGAAACACTTCTTGAAGGTAAGTAAAAAAGTCTTGCACAATGTGTTATATCTTTGTAGAAAATGGAATCACTGTTGGGCCACAAACTGGGAAACATGTGATGGGCAAAGCTGCAAGCAACTTTGCAAAAGGCAACCAAGGCAAGTCTCAACTGAGAGCTAGCAAGGCTACACAACAAGAGGTAAGTTCCCCTTAGCTTAAAGTACCTTCGGTCTGAAGAAATTGGTTCCAGCTAGCTTCTGTTCCTGTGGTAGTATGGCAGATCCTGTTGTACCTGGGCCTCAGTCGTGGGGACATTAGGGCGGACGTCTGGGGACTCCTGCACTATGATTTGAAGGTCGACGGCAGCACTGGGCAAACTTCAGATCAGCAGCACTTTGCGCTTTCAGCTTCTCACGAAGCACCACTGCGGTTCTCTGATACCTTTATGGGCTTTCCTCGCTCCTGGACTCCAGCAGTCTGTTGTGGTTCAGGCTTGGTTAGTCCTGCTTCAAGGGAGTCTGGAGGATCTTCCTGGAGCTTGGGGTCTGACTTTAAAACTGATTCTGGTGTTCCTCTGCCTGGCACTCGGTTCCTGCAGTAGCAATGGAAGTACAGCCAGCTTTAAGAGGATTTCCAGATGAGTTTGTCTTGGGGTCGATTGGTCCCACCAACCCAAGGGGCGAAGTGGCTCTTTGCAGGGCTTCCCAAGTTGAGGCGAATTCAGAGCTTCAGCACTGCAGCAGGGCTTCACCGGGCAAACCAATGATCCAGGAGTTGCAGCAAGCATCTCTTCCAAGTTCTTCTTTGGATTCCTTCGTCCAGTGATCGACTCTGCCTTCTGTCCAAAAGACCTCGCCTTTTATGCAGGTTTCTCCCATTCATTTGCAGCCTAGCTGTCACCCACACAGCAGGGTGGCTGTCCTCCAAGGACAACCAGCCAGTCAATCACCTTTGGGTGCATCCCTGTAACCAAGGAGACTAAGCACAGGGAGTTTCGGGAACCTCCCTCACTTCCTGCCCTGCCAGATACGCTGCAGCCAGAAGTGGGATTCACCAGTGAATCCCGCCAAAGTCAAAATGAAGAAAGGGACCAAACATAGTTTGGCACACAGAGTAAATCTCATCAAGGACCTTTTCAGCAAGAAATGGTGAAAAAAGTAGACCGAGGTCATTTTGACAAAATGGGCACCCATGGGTGCTTTAGTGCAGCTGTAATTGCAGCCCGCTGTAGAAACACAATGGTAGAAAAAAGTAAACAACTGCCACCAGCCATTAATTGTAAAAAGGGTAACATAAAAATGTTACATGAGAAACTAGACAAAGGGGATACTAAGTAACCACTCCAGCACCCTATTGTAAGATAGTGTGTGCTGGATCTAGAAAGTTACAAATGTAAGTAAAGTCAATTTCACTTCACTGCTCTTGGAAACCGTAGTTTCATAAAGAGAAGCTATTTAAACCTTTGGGAAAACTGAAAGACTTCCCTGTGCCACTGCACTGAAGGTGCTGTGTGTCAGTGTAAAAAGATGATGCCTGTGGAGTTTGTCAGACTCCAAAACCAAAAAACAGTGTTCAAATTAAAGAAAAATACATGAGGGAATGGGAAAAAGGTCTCTCTCTCTCTCTCTCTCTCTCTTTCTCTCTCTCTCTCCAGGATAAAAATGTAAAGTTCTGACACCCAGCAAAAGAGCTGTGGGTCTCTAAAGTAGAAAGAAATAGCACATTTCTGAGCACTCCCTAACAAGTTCATTTTCTTTCATTATTCAAAAGTAGATCCTTTCATTCAAATCGTCAGTCATTAAATGTTTTGCGTGTTTACCTGCCATCTTGGTGTCCCCCTTCCCTAGGTTGATTCACTGGTCCGAGTTTACAGCGTTCCAGCAAGGCTTCCAGTCGCCACAAGCTCCCTTTAGCTTGTGCAGCGCTTACTCCATCTCCCCTGCGGCTCTCCGTGGCTTTGCTCGCACCTCTGATGCGTCATTCGCAGCTCGGGCCTCACACTGCTGCTTGACCTGGTCACACCGGTTGCCTTTCCACTGTCCGCCACCGGGTTCAGCTTCCTTTAGCCTTGCTTCCTGCTGCAAACACTCTGCATCTTCCAAGGGATCTTGAGCACTCCGTTTGCCATTCTGCCTTTCAGAGGAGGTCTGCTCTTGCATCGCTGTTCGTAGACCTGCTTCCACAGCGGACACAGCTGATTCGGCTTCCTCAGCTGATCTGTCTCCACAGTTGACCTGGCTCCCACAGGTGACTCACTTTTCGCCCGTACTTCCTGCTTTTAAATCTCCTGCTGGGCTAATTGGCCCAAAAAGGGCTAGACATTGCTGACCCAAAAAGGACTGGACATTGCTGACTGGGAGGCCTGGATTGCTCTTGCTGGCCTCCTTCCCATCCAATACCTAACTGGTATTTGTATTTCTGTTGCTTGTTAATCTACTTAGAATCACATGCTGTGCATATGGTCCGACATCCAGTGGTAACCTCAGAGTATTGCATCTACTACTACGTCCCGTCCCCTTTCCTCCATACTTATAGGACGTCTCTCCGTCCTGTGGGACGGGACCGGAGCACTTTGTAAAAAGCATCCACATTTTTTTCAAAAATTGTCCCCCCTCTCTTTCCTGCGCGGGGCCGGGCACACGGCCGTAACCCCGCCCATCTTGGCTCCGCCCCACACATCGCCCATCAGTCCTTTTCTCCGCACAATCTGGCCCGGATGCACTTGCATCCTCGGAAGACTTTCTTCCCTTTTTTCCCTCTCTGGCTCTTGCTAGCGTTCATTTACTAGTCTGTCTGTCTTTTAAACTAGATTTTCCGGACTGCTCATCGTGACACCGTCGCTTCGCGAGGGCGGATCCCCATCCTCTTTGTTTAGAGTGTTTGGGTCCGGAACACCGTTGGGACTCCTGTTTTTACTGTGACTCCCTTTCGGTCCGGGCACTTCAATGTCGGTTGGAGCGGAGGGAGGAGGTGTTCGGACGGACTCCTCCTTCGCGTTTTCAGGCGTTCATCGACGAGAAGAAAAAACGCTGGTAAGTTCTTTACTTTTCAGAGCACCCCGGCCGGGGGACACCTTTCTGGGTTCCTCTCGAGCCGGGAGGGGCGTTGATCGCTCTGTTACCGGGGTTCGCCCTGAGGTGCCTGTCGGGCCTAATAATTCTACCAGAGTTTTCTCCGAGGGTCTTCGTAAGGGGCCTGTGTCCACCGGAGTACGCTACGAGACCCCTCCAGTGGGGGCTGTTTGTAGACCCAGTTCTACTGAGTCGTGGGGTACCGGAGCTTGCGCTGAGGCCGCTCTTTCGGCTTCCCTCAACAAGAAAAAAACGGGGTGCACCCTGAGGTCTTGGCTGGGCTTGAGGTTACCGAACGGATGTTCGAGGCCCGTGCCGATAAGACTTCTATCGGGCCTAGGTCCGAGGTCCCTCGTACAGAGGCTAAGGATACCAACAGTTCTGAGGGGCCGGGCAAGGCCCTGTCTGTGACAGCGCACCGTTACCGCTCTTGTGGTGATACCAGATCTGTTGACGGGGCAAAGAAGAAAGTTTCTTCTTTTACCGGCAGTGCCGAGGCCCTTCCTTTGAAGGCTCAGTTGGTATGTCGCAGAAACATTCCAGGCCTCATAGTACCGGCTCTGCCGAGGTTCCTTACGTTAAGGCTAAAGTTAAGACCCCTGATCCATCGACGGGGACCCCTGCCTCACTTCCTCACGTGCCACAGTTCCCCTCAGATGAGGACAAAATGGTGGCTGTTCCCGCCACGACAACGGCAGCCATTTTGAACGCTACCCCTACAGCTGCGCCATCAGCCTCAGGTGTAGGGCTGGTTTCTCGGCCTTGTGCGCATCCTTATCGGTCAGTTTATGACCGGAATGCTCGGATACCCCTTCCACACAATTTTTTGTTGCTTGCGGGGTGGGCACCTTTGGTTGATCTGTCCATCTAGATATAGGAGTGGGCCATGCTTCATGGCGTCTGGCTGCTTGCGGTGCACATCCCGGGCCAGCTGAATGTCACAGCGGATGCCCTCAGCCGGCGGACAGTGGTCGGCTACGAGTGGTAGTTGAAGGTGGAGATCCTCTCATGGATTTTCTTGCGTTGGGGCACACCGGAGGTGGACCTCTTCGCTACGGTGGTAAACAAGAAGCTTCCTCCGTATGCCCCCAGAGGGGGGCTGAGAGCCTCCTCTCTGGGGGATGCTCTCGAGATTCCATGGCACAACATGAGAGCTTCCGCCTTCCCGCCTCTGCCTCTAGTTCATCGAGCAATTGGGAAGCTGAAGAACTCTGTGAACTGTTCCCTTCTACTCATAGCCCCGTGGTGGCCAGCCAGTTTTTGGTTCTCAGAACTTCAACACCTGTCGGTGTTTCTGCTGATCAGGTTACCAGTAACCCCAGATCTTCTTCATCAAGTGGAACAGCAGATTTGGCACCCCTCCCCACAATCGCTCAGCTTGGCGGCATGGTGCCTGAGTTCAAGTCTTAGAGCTTTTTAACTTATCTACAGATAACATGCGTATTATCCAGGCAGCCAGGGAACCCTCGACCAGATCCCAATACAGGAGTAAATGGCTCAGGTTCTGTCGTTGGTGTTTGGAAAAGCAGTTGGATCCAAGGGTGGCTACGATTGACAAGGTGCTGTCCTTCGTGTCCTCCCTAGCAGAGTCGGGTGTTTACATTCTGTCATGCAGAACTTACCTTTCAGCGTTTTCCGCTTATCTTGCTATAGACCAATGCTCTTATTCTCTGAGTAACCCAGTGGCTAAGAGGCATTTTGCAGGCTTGACACTCCTCTACCCTCCGGTTCGTAGTCCGCACCCGCCTTGGGACCTAAATGTAGTCCTGACGGCGCTGTGCCATAAACCCTTTGAGCCAATGGCTACGCTTGACCTCAAGTACGTGTCCTGGAAAGTGTCCTTTCTGGTAGCTGATACGTCAGCGAGGAAAGTGAGTGAGCTCCAGGCATTGTCGGTGGAGCACCCTTTCTTGGTCTTTCACAAGGACAAGGTAGTCCTTCGGACAAACCCAGCTTTCCTACCAAAGGTAGTGACCGAATTCCATCTGAATCAGTTGATTTCCCTTCCAGTCTTTTTTCCGAACCCTGCCTCGGAAGCGGAAAGGGTTCTACACTGCCTGGATGTCCGAAGGGCTCTTAGGTTCTACCTGGACAGGACTTCCGAGCTTCGGAGCTCTTCCCAACTGTTTGTGACCTTCGGTAAGCCTCAGGGCAGGCCGGCATCTAGGCATCTATTTCCAGATGGATTACCGCCTGTATCACGGAATCTTTCACCGTCCAAAAGCTGAAATCTCCTGAAGGTATCCATGCACACCAGGTGCGAGGCAAGGCAGCCGCGGTTGCTTTTCAGAAGTATGTTCCCTGGGAGTCCATCGCTAAAGTGGCTACTTGGGCCTCCCCATCTGCTTTCTGTAAGCATTACTGCCTCGATATGAGCTCTAGAGCTGATGCTCAGTTCGGCCAGGCTGTGCTGAAGAACCTGTTTCAGTAAGGGTTATTTCCATTCACCCATAGTTCCTGTAAGGAGTGCTTGGGAATCTCCCATATGTATGGAGGAAAGGGGACGGACGTAGGAGTATTACCAGGTCACTCACCGTAGTGACCACCTTACTCCTAGTCCATAGTCCCCTTTCCTCCATACGCCCGCCCGCCGTCCCCTCTAATAAGGTTCCTCTGTTATTGCTAATGGTTCTTTGACCCTGCAATAGAAAAGGATTGATGGGCGATGCACGGGGCGGAGCCAAGAAGGGCGGGGTTACGGCCGCGTGCCGGGCCCCGCGCAGGAAAGAGAGGAGGGACACATTTTTGAGAAAAATTTGGATGCTTTTTACAAAGTGCTCCGGTCCCGTCCCACAGGACGGAGAGATGTCCCATAAATATGGAGGAAAGGGGACCATGGACTAGGAGTAAGGTGGTCACTACGGTGAGGAACCTGGTAATTGTCTTTCGGGGACCGAAAGGGGACGTCGGCATAGGCATGTCTGTAAGACTATCCCTATCGTGACGTGTAGTGTACCCAAAATTCCTCACGCACCGAGGTCCCTCAGATTGTTTTTTTCCGCCCAGATAACTGGTCGCCCTATAGCGGAGCTCTTACAAGAGACATTGTTTATCTTAAACCAACTTGTCGGTTATTCCCCCTTTAAGTCACTTCGACGGCAGGAACAACTTTGACGAAGACTGCGCGGGATTTGTCTACGGCGGTGGATTTCGGCACCTAAGATCCGGCGGCTGAAGCATCAACTTGGCCCGGACTTCACAATAGGGAGAGTGGGGTTGTGGTGGCCAAATCTTCGTCATGTCTTTCCTCTTTCCCCTTCTTTGCCCCTTCTGTGCCCTTTCTTTGACGTCTAGGTCTGGTCATCTTTGTTTACACCTTTCGCTATGGAAAGGACTCCATTTAGGTTCTGCCCTAAGTTTAGGGTCACATACCCGTGGAAGGACGAGCACAGAACGTGTAATTCTTGTCTCCCCTTAGATCATGATGAGAAGCGGTGTGCGGCTTGTAAACTCCTTCAGAGCACCGTGTAAACCGGTGGGCCGCGTACGGTATGTCGTGGGTGGAACCCTCTTCCCCCCCCGCCAATCCCCCACCACCACACCCACCGAAAGTGACGGGGGCACCTCCAATGACCAAACATCCATTGTGCATGTTATAGACCTCGAAGCGGACACTTCTAGGTCCACCATGCCCGTCCCCGACCCTTCAAGGCCTGACGCTAGTCTCACTTCAGGGACAACACCCGGCGACAGGAGCGTACAAAGAACGCATCACACTAAACACACAACCCCTCCACCTATTTCGACGGGTACGTCGAAAAAGGTGAAAGCGCCAGCAGGGCCATCGAAAATTTCGGCGGATTCCTCTGATCGTTCATATCAGCAGCCTTCCCGGCTTCCGCAGAAGCATTTTGCGACTGGGCATTCCAAAACAAACGAGGGTGCTACGCCTAAATCAGGTTTACACGTCGAAGCGCAGCCTTTCGACGCGCCAATGGTCTCTAAAGGCCGGTAGGCCCAAAATCTACGAATAGGCCTCAAGGCGAGAAACCTACCACTAGGCCCTCAAATGCTGCGGTAGGTGGTAAATCTACCGATGACCTTCAGACCCCCTAACTCACGCCATTTCGGCTGTGATTGAACACAGTATCGCAAGAATCACTTCGTCGGTTGGGCTGATGCCTACTCCGTCGAAAAACATGGGGCAGGCCGCGGGCAAATCTATAGATATGCCATGGTGCCACGATTCTCGCGAGACCTACAAGGACAGTCAGGAGCCTCTTTCCAACACACTGAGTGACAAATTTCAGTGCCAAGGGGCGGAAGACGACGTTTTTCCACCCGTAGGCCCTTCTGGTTCCTCTAAGTGGAGAAATTTGAAGGGTGCTAGATCGTCTTGAAAACATTATCAATTTTTCTGAACATCCTTCATCTCGTGGAGAACCTAATCTTAAATCGGCTTCACGTTTCCAAGAAGATCAGCCCTCGGTCCCCGTCCCTCTTGAATATTGTCCAAATCGACACTTATCAGGACATTTACAGTGAAGATAAAGAACCTTCCTTCCTGCAGGGCTACAATTAGGACCAGGCGGATGCCACGGACAATTGGGAAGAAACCCAGCAAGTGGAGACGGACCCATGGACGCTCCCCCAACAAGATCAGGACACTGATGTTCTGTGCCTGGATTCTCCTCCGTCCACCCCGGCTCGCCAGGCCTCGCCTGTAGACGACCAATTGGCCTTCAATGCCATTTTAAGGAAGGCAGCAGATCACTTCCAAATCACTACTCAAGAAGCAGCACCCGAGCAGGACTTTGTGGAGGACATTCTCAAGGAGAAATCCCCCCCTCGAGCCAGGCCATTCCCCTCCTTAATTCTGTTAAAAGAAGATTGGCCCCCTCCCTGGTGTCGCCAGCTCCGACCCGGGCAGTGAGCCCAAGAGTGGAAAAGCTATTTCGGCCAGCTCCTTCAGACCCTCAATACATTAAAGAGCACGCCACCCCCTGACTCCCTGGTAGTGAGTACCACCTAGAAATGGGCAGGAGTACCCCTTGCTACGGGGGAGGCGCCTCCGGATAAAGAATCCAAGAGGTTGTATGCCTTAGGTAAGCGGGTAACCTCGGCAGCTGCATATACCACACGCATAGCGAGTAACACTACGCTGCTGGCGAGTTATGCAGACGCTCAATGGAGCCTAGTACGGGAAGGTCACAAGGAAGTCCCAGAACCCGTCCGGTCCAGGCTTCTACAATTGTGGCCGAAGGCGGGCAGGTAAACCAGAATGTAATAAGGAACACTCTGGACACTGCTGAGACAACAGGCAGGTTTCTGGCCCAGGGCACTTTACTTAAGTGGTACGCTTGGCTTCGTAACTCGGGTTTCAAGCCTGAGACACAGGCTGCTCTCATCAACAAACCCATTGAAGAAACTAACCTCTTTGGAAAGGCGGTCGATGAGGCCCAGGAAACGGCCTAAAAAGAGCATGAGATTCTTAAATCCCTGCAACAGATTACTCAAAAACCTTCCCCACAAAGGGGAAGTAATTATCGTCGGTCCTTTTAAGGGCAGTCCTGTGTAAGTCAGAACAACTATAGCACGGGAAACTTTAATGCTGGACAAGCATCAGGAAGCCCCGCATGCTACCCACCAAGGGGTCAGCAACGCGGCAAAGCCAGAGGTAGAGGCCCCAATCCTAGAGGAGTCGCAGCCACTGGTCAGACATGACCAACAGACCCAGGTCCCCTCCCATGTCACCCCGGTCGGGGGGCGCTTAACATCTTTCCTCACGGCACGGGAGGGGATAACTTCAGACCAGTGGGTCATAAAGACGGTTGCCCATGGGTACTGGGTGGTATTTGCCAGACCTCCACAGTTCAGACCACTGCACTCACGGCGCCTTATCAGACCATCTGGAGATCCTGAATCAAGAGGTGGAAGCGCTGCTGGGAAAGGAGGCCATAGAAGCCGTCCTTATTCTTCAGGTAAACAAGGGTATTTATTCAGTGTACTTGCTTGTACCCAAAAAAGGACCTCACCATGCACCCTGTTCTAGACCCCAGCGAACAAGTTCATACAACCTCAAAGGTTTTGTATGGTAACGCTACAAGAGGTGATCCCACTGTTGAAACAGGGGGACTAAATGGCAACATTGGACATGAAAGATGCATACTTTCATATTTCAATGTTGCCAGCGCACAGGAAATATCTAAGTTTCATGATAGAGGACAGGCATTACCAATTCAAGGTGCTCCCCTTCATCATGGCCTCGGCGCCAAGGGTGTTTACAAAGGTCCTGGCAGTATCAGCAGCACACCTGCACAGACTATCCATCCCGGTTTACCCTTACCTCGACGACTGGCACATAACGGGGGACTCGTACGACACATGTTTTTTGATCACCCAAAAGACCGTAGACCTTCTGTTCAGTCTGGGTTTCTCTATCAACGAGAAAAAATCCAGTCTAGTCCCCAGTCAAATAAAAAAAATTCTGGGAGCTTAATCCGGACGAAAGACGGCCTCGTCTTCCCCTCCAACGAGAGGGTTCAGAACATGCTTTTTCAGATCCCTCAATATGTAGCCAGTCGGGAGGTGACGGTGCGCAAAGCCATGCATTAGCTAGGAATGATGGCATCATGCATATACTTGGTTCCCCACGGGCGGCTGCGCATGCGTCCCATGCAAGAGTGGCTCAACAGCCAGTGGTGTCAGTCCAGGGGACACTGGGAAGATCTGGTAGTTGTCTCGCTAGCCCTCGTTCTCTCTCTGCAGTGGTGGTCAAGGGAAAACCTCTTGAAGGGGAAAACCTTCACCACCCCTGCAGTGGAAGCCACTCTCAGGACAGACCCATCTCTCACGGGGTTGGGGGCTCACCTGCTTCAGCAGACATCGCATGGAGTGTGGTCCCCACAAGTAGCGTCCAACTATATAAATTTACTGAAGCTATTAGCGGTGTTCAAGGCATTAAAGGCCTTTCAGATGCAGTTACAAGGAAAGACTACAGCCATGTTTTACCTGAACAAATGGGGGCACTCCCTCTCCAGGGCTATCCAAGCTGTCCCAAAACATTTGGATGTGGGCTCTCAAACACAAGATGTTTCTGTTGTCCCAACATGTTCCAGGGGAACTCAATTTTCTGGCAGTCGTGCTCAGCAGAGATTTCCCTCTGCCCATAGAATACAAATGGCGTCTGCACAAAGACATCGTGTCCAACGTCTTCGCAGAATGGGGCTTCCCAGAGATCGACCTGTTCGCGACTCAGGAGAACGCCCAATGCCAATAGTACACCTCCAGGTACCCCCAGAACCGCTCCAAGGGGAACGGTCTCTGGATGACATGGTCAGGGAAATGTGTCTACGCTTTCCACCCCCGCCCCCCCGACTCCACTTCTCAACAAGATGCACCAGGAACCAGTTACCATGATACTGGAGGCCCCCATGTGGGCCCGCCAACCCTGGTTCACTCATCTAATGGAAATGTCCCTCTCCCCACCAGTAAAACTGCCCTGCCGTACAACATGTTGTCTCAGTACAGGGGGGAGACCCTACACCCATTCCCACAAAACTCTGAAGTTAGCAGACTGGCTCCTGAGGTCCTAGAGTTTGGACACCTACAGCTCCCTCAGAGGTGCATGGACATACTCGGGGAAGCTATAAAACCTAACACCCGTTATAACTATGCCAGCAAATGGACACTTTTTGTCATCTGGTGTAATACCAAGGGCGTCAATCCCATTGCTCACCCACACACATTGTGCTGTACCTAACCCATTTGTTGGACACAGGGTTGGTCTTCAGTTCCCTAAAGGTTCAACTGGCTGCTCTTTCAGCCTACACCACATCACAACAAAAGGTGTCATGGTGGAAAATACAGGTGCTTAAGGCCTTTATGGAAGGGCTTAAGGGGATTTCTCCTCCCGTTTCTCACCCAGCTCCTGGGTGATCTAAATGTGGTCTGCTCCCGGAGTTTTCTCCACCCAGATGATCCCCCCCCCCTCGCATAATCCACTGGATCAGGATACAATAGCAAAGGCCTTTGCCTGGCCACCTGGGGGGGCAGATAAAGGGGGGGAAAAGAAGTGAGGATGCCCTCAGATTCCTCACAGTAGTCGGAGAATATATATATATATATATTTTTCTTTTTATAGTTTTTGGGTATTTTCCAAAAATGACGGACATTGTAAATTTCATGAAGGTCCCTGGGAATAGAATTCCTGGAAGTGGTCTCAAAAGCTGAAGGAAGGACCACATGACTGTGTCCTGCAGCAGGGATTAATAAATAATAGACTGGCCTCTGAGATCTCAAGATTCTCTTGGGTTGATATTTGGACACAATCCTTGTTGTAGAAAGTTTCAGAGGTGCCAGGTGCACCTGGTGGATCCCACAAAGCAACTTAAAATACAATAGCTACTTGCAATACATATCTTTTGGTTTTTAAGCATCTGTATGTTTCCAGAAGTTCAACTTTGATTGAAATAGCTCCTGAGTTAAGTGTTCACATTGGACATGGTGCCAGCCTGCACTTTGCGGGCACGAACCACGGACTGAAAATGGAAAAGGTCAGAACAGAGATGCCTGTTATTGTATGTGGTTTACTCCTGCTACCTCGTACCCGATGCACAAAGTGTGAAACTAGGTCAAATATGGGGATTCCTGGATCCTCTAAGATTCCTTGAGCAGATCTTTGAGTATTCTATTTGCACATGAGCTTCTTAGAGATGCTCAGAGTGCCTCCAGGTATGCATCAGTTTCAGCCTTTGAGAAACCAGTACAAGATAACTGGTAGCTAAATCTCCCTCCCCTTCTGACCCTCGCACCCCCTCACTCCCCTATAGCACCGAAACCCACGAAATGCAGAACACGTGACTGGTCCTCTCTCTCGACCCGCTACTCCTCACCACTTCTGCCCCAACCCTACCTCCCAGTCTCTCCCTCCCCTACCTCCCACTCCCCTCGCACAGTTTCCACCCCCTCTCTTGACTTCTCACCCTGTACTCCAGAACCCCCAGCACCCTCCAGATCGATCCAATTCCTAGCCTCCTAAACCCCCTCACACCAACTGATCCACTCACCCCACCACCTCCTGACCCTTCCCCTGCATCTCACAGATCCACCTCCGCCCACCTACTCTTCCCTGCCCCATCGACGTAAGCCCCTCACCCGTCACTCAAAATCCACATCCCTGCCCCCCCCTCAACCTGTCTCTCCCACCCTGAATGTTCCACCCTCAACCACCACCCTACCAAACACCCACGCTCCTCATGCTAACACTCTGACCTCTACGAGGTCTACATCCCCTCACTAAGTCAACTGCATTCTTTTTAATGCCTGCTCCGTAGCAAGTAACCAACACTGCGTCTATGACCTTCTATCCTCTGACAAGCCTGATGTAGTCTATCACCGAAACCTGGTTCTCTGAAGACGTTGCCCCTGTTGCACATGAAGCCTTCCCCGAACCCCCCCACCCCTCGGCTACTCACTCATCACCCACAATAGACCCTCTAGGGAAGGCAGAGTGGCAGTCCTCTTCAACTCTCATTTCTCCGTCTCACTCATTGAATCACAGACATGCATTTCCTGACTTTCTCCCACAACTTCCTACTCATCTACAGACCCCCCAGTTACGACATGCATTTCGCCAACAACCTCTGTGATTCTCTAGCTACCATTCAAGTAAAGCGTCCATCTATTCCACTTCTTGGTGACTTCAATATCTCGTTTGATATTCCCAACAACTCCATGACTTATCCGCTGGTTGACAGTCTTGACGCACTCAACCTCTCCCATCATATGACTGGCCCAACTCACTCGGGAGGACACTCTTGATGCAACCTTCAGTTCCCATGACTTGGTTTATATATCCTGTCCCACACCACTCATCTGGACTGACCACTATGTCATCCCCTTCTCTATCAACACATCTGCCCCCCCCTCCTACAGCTCCCCCTGGCCCCCCCTCAGGATCTCAAATGCTGGAACAAAGTCCAGATCCTTTCCGACTTAACCGAAGCCCTACTTCTTCCTCCCCTGCAAGGCCCGCCCCCCCTGATGGAGCCTTAACCATTGACTCCTTTGACTCTTGGTTCAATGATTCTCTACTTCCTCTCATCCCCTCACACCCCGCTTCCTCACACAATGGACCATTCCACAAATGGTTCACGTGCCACCTGAGGAACACCAAAAAACACTTAACTCCCTTGAACGCAAATGGCGAGCATCTAAAACCGATGTCAGCAGATCCATGTTCGCCCTGCACCACCGCAAGTACGAAGCTGATATCCGAAAGGTCAAAAAAGCCTATTACAATAACGGAATTATCAACTGTGGCAACTCCACATGATCATATCAGAATTCGTCAAACCCACGTGCACCGCTACCCAATCCACCCCATCTCAATCACTCTGGGATTCTCTCTCCCTACACTTGTACACCACTGCTCTTGACAGGTCTACCTCCCTCAAAAACAAACTATCCCTCCTCTTCCCCTGATGACCAGCCCCCACCGGACCCCATTGCCTGACACCTAATTCTCCTACCTCCGACTCATTCAAACCCATCTTCGGAGATGAGTTTCTTGACCTACTATCTGCCAGCAAACCGTCCGGTTCCCCCCCCTCGACCCCTGCCCCGCTTCTGTCCTGAAAGAAATATTCTTGCCTGCCTGCGCAGGAGAACATGCAAGAGCCATACTAAATGACTCCCTTTCCTCTGGCATCTTCGCCGATACCTTAAAAATTGCACATGTAAAAAGGCATTGCTTGACCCCAAAAACTACAGACCCATCTCGAACACCAGATTTCTTGGAAAACTATTGACCGAACAGCATACTCCCAGCCCAACGCATTTGTAGAAACCAATGGTCTCCTCCACCCTGCACAATCAGGCTTCAGACCGCGACATGGAACTGAAACCACTCTGACCTCAATCTGGGATGATCTCAAGGTCACTGCAGACTCTGAAGGATGCGCTGCACTAATTCTCCTCGATCTCTCCACAGCCTTTGACACGGTTAACCACTCAATCCTCCTTGACCACCTCCACTACCTTGGAATCCGTGGCACTGCTCTCAAGTGGATCGTCTCCTTCCTCAGCAACAGAAAACAAATAACCCTCCTCTCCCCTTTTGTCTCAGCTGCTCGCTCAGTGAACACTGGAGTACCGCAAGGCGCATGCCTACCTGCTCTCCTGTTCAACCTCTGTGACCACCCTTGCTGGAATCGTGCGCATGCATAACATCTTATGCTGCAACTACGCTGACGATACCCAAATCATCCTAAGAATTCTCAAATCTGGCACTAAACTCCATCCCGATCTTGAAGCCTGTCTTTGCGATATTGATCAATGGATGACAATAAACCACCTCCTATTGAACCCCAATAAAACCAAAATCATGGTGTGCAGCAAAACTACCCTTCTACCTCATCTTCTCACATGGGCCCCCCTCACCTCCCCTGACACAGTAAACGACCTAGGCTGCACTACGGACTGTGGCCTGACCCTCTCCCGTCAGATCAACAATGTCTCAAAATGTTGTCACTACCATCTCTAACTTCTCAGACATATCATTCCCTACCTCTCCTTCCCGAGCGGTCTTGTCGCAGCTATGTCAATTGTGATGTCAAGACTGGACAATGCCAATGCCCTATACCTAGGAGCCCCAGCATACCAGCTTAAACTCCAAAGAGCCCAAAACGCAGCTGCAAAGCTGCTCCTTGCCCTGGGTCTGAGAGACCACATCTCTCCAGCTCTCCAAACCCTCCACTGGCTCCCAGTCGGACGAAGGGCCACTTTCAAGACCCTGTGCATCATACACTGTGCAGTGCACAAGACAGGCCCATTATACCTGCAAAAAGAGACACATCCATACCGCCCATCCCGAACCCTAAGATCA